>NW_024044681.1:14504764-15104764 GCF_014851395.1 Micropterus salmoides
TTTTTGCCATTGTTTCATGTGTCTTTCTATTTGCCTCTGTTTATCTCGTTCCTTGTCCGTAGTTATTTGTGTCTTGTCTCTTATCTTAGGTCTTATTCCTGCATTTTAGTTCTTTGCCTCAGTTCTTAGTCCAGTGCCTTAGTGCTTAGTTCTGTGCTTTAGTTCATGTAAATGTTATTCCTGGTCTGTGCATTTCTGTGTTTCATTATTTGATCTTGTCTTGTTTAGGGTTTTGTAGCTTAGTTTATGTTTATCTGCAAGTCCTTAGGACTACACTAAAACATGAAGACATAGGACTGTCTCCTGTTTGGTCCGGTCTCAGTCCATGCCCTGATTTTGCAATCTTTCCATATTTTGTGTTTTACTTTGGTAGATCTGTCCTGGTGTGCTCCCACAAATTTACTTCCTGTTTTGTAAACTTTAAAAGTTTATGTTAATTGTACTATGTAATTTAAGATGCATAAACTTCTCAAGTTTATGTAATTTAATAGCAACATTTTGTGATAACTTCTATACTTATGTGATAACTTCTATACTTATGTGATAACTTCTTCTGTGCACTGCTTGATACAAACTGAACCCTATTTAAATCACTGACCAATCTTAATTGGCCTCAATCATTTATCAGGTTCCCTTAATTAATTTCTTTAAACTGACGGAAGATTAACAACAGCAATTGATAATTTATCTATTAATATTGTGTAAATGATCATTTCCAGACAATACATTGAGAACATTGGATTGATTCAGCTGAATAACATTTATTTTCAAATGCCAAAAAAGTAATTAAACCAACATTAAATATTGGACAGATCTGAGCTCAACAATAAGCAAGTATGATATTGCTATTATTTTAGCTGATGATTCCAATATTATTGTAAATATTATCCAATTGTAATGTTTTGTTTGCTTGTGTTGTAGTTCAAATCTCTTATGTAATAACCTCACAATAACCAATAAAATAATAATGACTGTTCTCCATCCTTTCTTGTATTTGATATGTATTTTGAAACTAATTTTAAATTGTCCATACTGTGATTTTTACACTATGGCAATAGCAATATGAATTTTATCTATTATTCAGCTTCAATTCTACAGTTGTCTGTCCCTAAATATAAAAATTTTATACATACAAGTATAAAACATTAGCTCAAATAAAAAAAGGTGTGGTTTGATACTGAACTGCTGAACTTAAGTTTTGCATATCTTGTAGTATTTGACAAAACAAAATCAAATGTTTGTGTTAATTCCTTGCACCTGAAAAGGAAGACATACTAACAATTAAGTGTCTCACAATATTTAACAAGTAAGTATCTGTTTAATTAAAGACTGTGAACCTAAATTAGTAAAGCCACCCGAACCTAAAGCAGTTCTAACATAATTAATATTTTAAATAGTGAGTTTCTGATCAAAACTTAAATTACACAAATTATGACATATTAGAACGCCAAACGTTTCAAATATAACGTTACAGTTAACAACCTTTGCTTGATTCTTTTCTGACCACATTGTACTATCCACCTTTGTTTTTCTTCTTTTTAAATACAGAGAAATCAACTCAGCTGCAGTCACAAGGGGGCGCTATTGCCACCACTGTAAGAACACTTCATGGTACAAATTTGAACATGAAGATTGATTTTTAAAAAGTCTCACTTTTTTCTCATAACAGTACAATGACCGCAAAGGTTACCAAGTGCTATCTCATAGCTGATGACTCTTCACTTCTAACCCAGTAGAGTTAGCAGTTTTGGTGAGAGGGTTTTGTTTCCCACATTCTGGTTAAGTTTTCTGTACCAATTTATGTATGTTTGATTAAAGGGAATCACAAAATGCAAGTGGCTGGTTCAAAACATAAAACATGAGGAGACACAGCACTTTAAGAATTCTTAATACAACTCTATGGGGAAAGCCTGTTATCCTGCCCCTCCCACTAGAAAGCCAACTGTCTGCTTTTAACATGTGAGGCTGGAAACATATTTCAGCCAATCATGTGGTTCTGCTGTCATAAGGGTCTACTATGCAGGTGCCTCTACTACCATGCATGAGTAGTAGAAGTATAACCGGTGGGGGAAAACGCTTTTTAAACCTTATTTTGGAGCAAAGTCTGTTTCTCCAGTTGATAAACTTCTCATTTAATTTCATCCCTACTGATTCAGCACACATGCAAGCATGATTTAAGTCTTCCTTCCTCTTTGTGTCTTTGTTTGGGGAAGTAACCTCTTTAAAATGTGACTGTGGCTCCTTTTCACCTCAATGATAAATTAATCAATTTTAATTCAGTTATAAACTCCTGGACTCATGTGTTTCATCAGGTTTTCTGCTCATGTTCAAATGTTTCTACACATTCAGAATCTCTCCCACATATCTGTGTTCTCTTACATGTCATTATTACGAGATGTCATCATTTAATCAGAATTCATAGTAATTTGAGTCTATTATTGCTCCGGTGGTAAGTTAGTATCCTCTTCAGACCATCTGACGGACACAGAAACCCATTTGGGATTGTTTATTAAGATGAGACAAGCAGGCAGACAATGAAACTACGTGACAACAATTGTGATCAGCCAGAGATCTCACCACAAATTCACACACTACTAGTTCCGTTAACACTCACACTCTGCCTACGACTCACAGCGTAAGAGCGGATTCAGTTGATTAATATCACAAGGAGTCTACTTTGTCAGTTATACATGAGAATATTGACGTGTGGCGTGAGAGCGTGTAAAATGTCAATTGTGTGAGTTTCACGAGACAGCTTACCATCTGACAAGAAATCTCTTCACGTATTAATCTCATCACACCCCTACTAAATATCAGGAGTGTGATGGGATCTCGTACCATGTAAAAGTATGATGAGATTTCTTGTCAGGTAAAAAACTGTCTCACGAGACTCACACAAATGACATTTTTCACATGCTCTCAAGTCACATAAATTTTCTCATGCAGTGAAATACAAATGTATAACTTATAAGATAGACTTGCAGAGCAAATCAACTCCGCCCAGCTGACGCAACACCAGTGAAGTGAGTCCAGACAGTTGTGACAAGTGGTAACGTAGATGATAGAGTTTTGCAACATAAACATCTAAAAACTAAAGTGCAACATTGCTCTGTTTGGGACTGTGAGTTTATGAGCTGCTGAAGTTCAGGTCTATGTGGATTTGTGGTGAGATTTCTGTCTGATCAGAAGTGTTTCAGTTACTTTTGGTTTCACATGCAACATGTGATCCCAAACCACATTGGTCAAACAGTCTGAAGGGGATAATGTTAATACCAGCGGATCAATAACGTAATGCACAGCAGAGTAAAGGGCAGGTAGACTTCTCACTAAATGATGACGTTAGTCTTTTAATATTATGACTTTATTCTGGACATGTCTGAAAACACAGACATGTGGGAGAGATTCTGTATGTGCAGAAAGTTTCAAACGTGAGCAGAAATCCTACTGTAACACATGAGCTATTCAAGTCCAGGAGTTTATAACTAAATTAAAATTAATTCATTTATTATGGAAGTGAAAAGGTGTCACATGCACATGTAGAGAGGTTACTTCCCCAAACAAAGACAAACAAGAGGGAAGACTAAATCATCTAGAGATTTGAAATTAATGACTATAAAAGGGTTAAAGTCGCAAGTTTAAACTTTAATTACAGGCTGTTTACATACCTATCGGATGAACTGTGGAGGAACTGGAGTATAAAACATTTGTCACTGTACAAAACTCTTACAGACCTCACTGTATATTGTACAGACAGAGTAACATCTGTGTTTCACGTCTGATTTTTCAAAAAAAAACAGTTTCTTTGGGTGTAAGTACTTACAAAGCATGTCTTGTAGAATTCACTAGAGTCATCGCCGACAACAATGGGAATGCCTTTGAGGACAACAGAGCGCAGTATAGTCACGTCTGGTGTCTAATGAAACAAGATGACAAATTTACAAGGCACCAGCGCAATTCACAGGGAGTGGAATAAGTTGGGTCTGTATCAGCAGCGGGGCTTTTTGGACAGGGCCTTTGAAGTGGCACCTTGTCATCAATGTATATGACAATAAATATTACTCAAAAGTTGCTAAATGAAATAACTTGCCACCAAGTTGATGTGCTGCATTAGCTCTGTCAGTTTCTGTCCAACAGCTCCTTTTTTTGACTTGAAGAGTTCAATGAAACGTGGGGTGTGCTGGTCAAGAGCTTCAAAGAAGTCTCTCTCAAGATCCTTACAGGCAATTCTATTAAACTCAGCAAATACCTGAAATAGTACAGTTGTGGGAGGAGAAATGGAGAACAGCACATTAAGTAGACTATGATTCGATTCATAACTGTTGTGCAACCATTATAGCTAACAGGATAGAAAGACAAGGAACACTCCGAGCATGCTAAAATATAATACTATTTTCAAACAAATCAGACATGGTAAACCTTTCAGGCACTAATTAGGACATAAATAGAAGCTTACCTGTCTCTCCATGAAAAGTGCTGGCCATCGTTCTGTACAGCAGGCTCCTTTTTGACGATCTCTCGTCTTCGTAGTGGGAATGTTTCGGCTGTTTGGTAGTTTTTTCTTCATTTTTGAGGCTTGCTACATCATGTCCGTCAGGTAAATTAGGCAGATAATTTGCTTCACCTCTTTTTGGCCGTTTGATGTTCCCGCTTGATGATTCTCCCCCTGGGTTGACTTTACTTCTTTTACCCCCATTGATTGCTACATCCTCACATCCAGCTTTTCGAAACTTTGTGCAATTGTTGGCCATCTTAAATTTAAGGCTGTTTTTCCAGCCATACATCTTCAGGATAAGCCTTGAAACTGTACATTGCCTCTGCAAGCTTTTCAAGCATGTCATATCTCGCGTTGGAGTCATACATGTTCCATCTTTCAAAAACGCAAGATCTCCCTGTCTGAGTCTGTACTGAACATCAACTGCGAAACTGGGTATGTCAAAGAACTCTGGCCATTGTCGTCTTCGCATTGGTGAGGTTCCAGCAGTTGACTGTACCTCAGTGTCTGCTATGCTGCACTGAGTGTCTGATGTTGTGATGGGTGATGACAGGGCTGTTAATTCGAGAGTAACAACAGGGATGATTTTCAGGGTCTCTCTTTCAGGTAAGTCTGTTATTTCAGTTAAATTGCAGAGGGCATTATTGAAGTCTTGATCTTCATATTGCATCATATCATCAAGTCATACTGCAGCAACAGTTTCTCCTTCAGTTGACTTTTTAAAAATCTTCAATGGAATCTGGTCTCTCATTTAAAGTGAACTTTCTTATATCATCTTCATCGATGACAACTCTCAGCAATATCCTTTGGTCCATTTTTATGACTCATTCTGAGAAAAGGGAGCTAGCCGTGTAAGATTACAACATCAGTGTTCACATCACTCAGCATAATATATACTGTTTAAGTGTAACAAGCTGCTGTTTGCCTCTAACTCTGTAAAGTGACAGGGGGAAAACATCATTCACTTCAGCCAACTGGGTGACGTAAAGGTGGACAAGTGGCTGCTACTGAGCTCATATGCTTTAAGATGCTCATCATACCATGAGGTCATAAGTCTGCAGACAAATAGTATGTCGGTATTGATCACCACAATTTTTGCTATTTGTCTGAAATCTGGGAGCCCAGAGCAAGATCCAACTGAAATGACCATATCAGCACTGTACTTAATGCCATCTATGCAGACAGAAGATGCTACAAGGACTGTGTTCTGCTGGGCATTCCTGTGATAGAGACAGTTTTGCACATTTTCAGGAAATGAAGCAACCATCACAGACTTTACTTTATTAATTTCAACAGATGGCTTGAAAAAGGAGGTAGTAGCTAAATGGAAGGCTATCATTTTCTGGTGTCTGAGAACTACGGTAAGAGATATGTTCTTGAAATTCTGAGCATGACGCACAACTTTTGAAAAACTTGTGTTTTCCATCTAAACGCATTGTCCACACATCAGATAATGGACCAAAAGTATAATTAACTGAGGGTAGTGCTCAGTGACGTGGTGCTTTGGCCGTAGTTTTTCCATTCTGGAAAGCTTTCTGAAATGAATCTGTTCTGTGATCTTGCAATCAAGAAAGTACATAGACTCCTCTGTAAAGCTTGCGGACACTGACATTTCCACTACATCATTTAAGTTCATTAAAACCTCCCAAGTTTCATCCCCTTCAGGAATATGATGACCAATTAGTAGTGGCAGAAGTCATCCATGTACAATCAGAGACCAAGAGTTGTCTTTAAAGTGAGAACCATCCCTGTAAGATTTGTATCCCTGTGACATTTCTCAGGTGACATGGCCTTATCCAAAATATCTCCATTGCTTAGCAATGTCTGCAGCATTTTTAGGATGGGAACATACACAACTGTCTGCTTGTCATTTTTAAGGACAAACTCATTAGGCATTACCACAGAGAATTATTCTGCAATGTATGATGTTCGCTAGCAAGCAGTTGACAATCATCCCCCAGTTGAAGTGTATTTCAGGAAAACATTGTCAATAACTACTCTAGCGATCTCACTCACTAAAGAGTCATCAACATCTTGACTATGTTTTGAATCAGTTTCAAATGTCTTCGCAAATGGGTGAAAAAGTCACCTTCAGAGCAAGGCTCCACAAAGTCGCACAGCTGACAGTGGAATGCAGTTTCACTAACTTTGCCTAGATTCTTTTGAATGTGCCATGTTGATAGGTGTACCTTGAGAGCATTGAAAGATTTAAACATTCACAGGCATTCCTTGTGAAGGCATGGGAGTGGTGATATCAGAGCATGTCATCCATGTTTTAAGCGTTGATGCTTAAGTAAGTAGCCTCCCTTTTTAGCACAAAATGTTCAGTACTTACAGGTCCACTGCATTGGAAGTTGTTGTTCTGCTTGGTAAATCTGAAAAGAAAGAAAAAATAATTTTTGGTCTATCACCATGAAAAACAAAATAAAAACATTTGGTCTACCACACTTTCCTAACTACAAAGTTGTGATTATCCATTTCATACGGTCTTTAAACACCACAACATTTGTGTTTTTAAATATGTGAAAGTAATTAGACCTCTGTTCATTTCTGTGAGAAGATGACTTAACTAAAAAGTGCACTGAACTGCACCAGTTGTAGCAATGTAAGCATATAACTTTTACTCCAGCTCAATAAATACAAATGTTGAGAGATAATTTATTCAATGTGTAGATGTTGTGTTCCTCCGGATGGAAAGTCCAGGGGGAGGAGGAGCAACAATATTTGAAATAAAAACCGGGGCAAAAGAGGACAGGAAGTCAGGGTTATGTGCAAACTAAAGTGTATTTATTCAATAAAGGAAAACCAACTCAAAACTACTCTCTCAAAAGGAGACAGCAAGCCAACAAGGTAAGGCAACAATAAACACCAGGTAAATAACTGAGGGAGCAAGATTCAAAACTAAAAGAACCGCTGAAAAGTCCTCTCTCCACTGAGGAGGTGACACTGTTCTGGACTCACAGAAGCTCTACGCTGGTGTTCAACCCACTGGTTGAATGGGCTGCCTCAGTCAGCTGGCAGTGGTCTGCTCACGGGTGTTGGTCTGCAGTGTGGTCGCAACAGGTAGAAAGGGAAACAGACAAGTGCTGTGAAAAAACCAAGCCTTCTTATCCTCCAGGCACTGAGTGGTGATCAGGCACACCTGCTGCCACTCACTCATGCAGCCAAGCATAGGGGGGGAGGGCCACTACCTGAGAGGGAGAAGGAACAAACAACCCAACCCAAACACACAACCCATAGGGTCGTAACAGTAGACATTAGGTGGAAATACCTTTAACAGCTGGAATTATGAAATGTGTGGACTGGTAACCATCTGTTTGAGCCTGAATGGGGGCAATTAAGATGAACAAAACAATTTAAAGCAGACCTATTATACTGCTTTTCCAGTCCTATATTGTAGTTCTGTGACTCCTGTATGGCAGCTTTGCATGATTCAAAGTTCAAAAAAATATTTTTTTTTCTTACACTGATTCCTCATTTAAGCCTTCATTTCAGCCTCTGAACAAGCTGTAGGTGCTCCTGTCACTTTAAGAACTAAACTATTTCCACTAGGGTGACCAGACTTCCCGAACATTTCGGGCCATCCAGAATTATGAGCAGCTGTTATGAACTCCTGTCCTGTTTGTCCCAAAAATTAGACTAAACATGAGTTTTGATTAAAGCCTAATTAAAACATTAAATAGGCTACTGATCGTTGTGTAGTTCTTAGGCTACAGCAGGGACTACAGAGAATGGTAGACATTGTGTCAACAGTGCTGTTATAGCCACAAAGTAATGTGCTCTTTTCCCCTTTTTGTTTTTTGATGTAGATAGTGGAATTACAGTTGCGAAGACGAGGGAGTGTACAAGCAGCCACGAAGGAGAGATCTGACACTCACGTTGCGCAGACAGATGTGACAGGCACCACACTGATAAAATTACTTAAATTAAATAAATTGTATACCAGATCATCATGATTTACCCACTGTTACATTCCCACAGTCGATTTTTAGATTTTCTTAGTGCTTTACTCTTCATAGACACTGAACCATAGACTGTATTGAGCAGTGAACACAGAAACAAAAACAGCCCAGTAATATGCCAAGAATTACATGTAACGTTACCTCCAAAAATGGCTTTTAAACGCTATAATATCCTTTTTGGGGTACATCAATGACGTATGTCTTTTATGAACGTTTAGAGTCGTTAATAATGTATTACACTTAGAAGTAGCATAGCCTACCTTATGATTCAACAAAAATAGGCTATGTGGTGATAACTGCGTTTGATCAATGAGCACAGCAAAGTGTCTGAAAAGGACCGTAAGAGGTGGATGTATAATTCGGCAGAACAGATGTTGTAGGCTACCTGCCGAGATTTGCGTCCACCTCTTTCTCAGGATGAATTACTGTTACCACCCGCGAGGTGCTTGCAATTCTCGGCAAAGCAGGCAGAATTCTGCAAATACCGGGAAGTATGTTTTATTAAAATGAGTGTTAACAGGTTGATTAAAACTGAGTTAGGTCCACTAATAATTTGTTATTAAATCCCATGTTACTATTTACAGTGCAGAATTGATAACCACCATGCCTGATCGAAGGAATGAAGCAGGTAAATACAGAAATGATTACCTAACTCCTATCTTATCTCTATTTGGTGGAATTGGTGTTGACTCTCTCCATGTTACAACCATACCCGGTCTCCCCTACACATAAAAGAAGAGCCCATAAAATACATAATAGAGATATGAACTACAATAAGAACACTGTGATGGTAATTAGGCTACAAATTTAGGCCTACTCAATGCGATGCCAACAAGCCGCCCTGGCTTTGTCGTCTGCCACAATATTAGATTTAGCCGTAATTTCCTGACACTGCCAATGTGCATTCCTCTGGAGAAATACAGAGCATGCGCCATTGCGAAAAAAGCCTGCACGACCGAACACACCCCTTTTATGCGAACGTGGACCAACTCCAATTAAGTTAACACCGGGTTATTACAGACTCAACTAACCAACATCTTATCCACCTTCGTAGTACCGTTTAACTCCAGTGTAGGCGGTCAGAGTTTGTCAACCCTGAGTTTGCCTGATAACCCCGAGTTAACTCTGAGTTGGTTGAACTCCTTTGAACGCCTTACTGCATTATATTACACTAAATTGTTTTATTTTGAATTGTCACCTCAGACATTTCCTCAAGAAATAGGTGCATAAAAAATCCCCCCCCCCCCCCCCCCCCCCTGCAGTTAGTCAGTGTTAATTATTACCAGAAAATGAGACAGATGTTAGATTTACTGTGTAGAGGTAATTTACTGTTGCTTTACAGACGTACTTTAGGTAGGCGGGGGGGGATGGGAGTGAAAACAGGTGAAAACATGAAAGATTTCTGGGCTGGGCTAAGCCCCCAATGTTTTAAGAGCCTCGAAACGCCCCTGTCCTGCTGCAGAATATACCGTGAAATGAAACACAGAAAAGTGTCAAATGTAACTGTAACTGCAAATTTCTTCACCCTAACCGCTGTAAAACAAAGAAATGAAAATGTTCTTGCTTGCAGTGTTGGAAGCTATAATTCATGAAACACTGCATACAACCATATTGATAATCCATGAATCAGTCAAGATTATTAAAATAATTTTTATTTAGTTAATGAAAATACTAGTTTGTTGCAGCAGTAATTCACTGACATTAAATTATTATTATTAACTATAACTTCATGGAATGTAAACTATGTTATATTCAAGTTATTTGAGACTAATAGTTTATATGTTGTGCAATAATTGATGCAATTATCATCATTCAAATTCCAGATTTTTTTTCATGCATGAGCAGTGTGTTGAACAAAAAGCTTGTGCTGGTGATGAAATATACACTAAATAAATGTGCGATAACAATTTTGTGTGATTTAGGCAATATTTTCTCAAGCTGACTTGCAATTAAATGCCATCTGATCGGCTTAACTCCTGTTACCTCAACAAGACAAAATGTTCCTGAGTTGGTTTGGAAAAAAAGCGGGAAGCTTCCGGTCTGAGACATGAATCCCATGCTGGCATTCTATTGAACAGCCAGCAGGTTGCAACTCTTCTTGTTGCAACAAAAAGTCCAGCTCCATTTAAAATAATGGTAAAATGACCCTACTTCTCACCTGATTTATTTCCTCAGTAAACACTTACATAATGAGTTATTCAATCGCTAGTTTCGAGTCTTCTTCAATACAACATGATGTTCATTTAGTAAATTATGGTCCCATTTAGAGGAAAATAGACCATAAAGCAGAGTATGCTTCAGGACGGGATTATCTATGATTGACAAGTCATTACCATGGCGACCTGTCAATCAGGCTAGTGATTGTACCCATGGCACTGTGTAAATTTAACTAGCGCCGTTGAAAAAGCGTATTAGGAGTTGGCTGTTCACTTTTCCTGGTGAGTATATTTAGTTTTAAGACTGTTGGATTGCTTGACAAAATTGTCAGCCCTGTTAAAATGACAGTTAACGTGAAATACAGATGCACCTAGCTACACCTGCTAACTGGAATCTTTGGTTGCAAAAAAAACCCAATCACAAACCATTCTGCAAAGTCCTGTGGCCTGTACTATGAAGTGAGGTAACTGGCTTATCCGGGTAACTTCAGGAGTAACTTCGTGACGTCGGGTGTTCCCGGTTAACTCGTACTACCAAAGGTGGATAGGTGTTAACCGAGGTCTGTTGCCATGGCAATTTACGCTGCATCTCTAAACTGCTCCGAGCAGGTTTTGTTCGTGGTTAACTCGAGGTTACCCCACACGTTGACTACACAACACATCTGTACTCAGTGTTAATGATGAGAAGTAGGATATTAATACACACCACTTCATAAAATAGCCTATGTTTAGATTTCATCCTGATTTGTTCCACTGCGGTTGCAATGAAGTTCTGAACACAACAGCAATAGGCCTACGTTCCAACAGTGACCCCTGCAGCCTCCGGGATTTTAGAGAGGAATCTTATTTAATTAACGGGATGGTTTCTTAGATGTAGCCTATCTGTAGGCTAGTCTATAGTCTATAACTGAATTCTCCTGAGTGTTTTCACATATTTAGATAGACTTTTTTAGGTGTCCAAAAATAAGGAGCCAGGGTTGAGGGTAATAACCAAGAATAAAAATCCTAGATGAAAGTGTGAAATTTACAAGAAGAAACATCGGAAATTCACTGAAATTAATGTCACAAAAAATCAAAAATCACTGGTGTTTTCTTCTGAATACACCCAATCCACGGCAAAGTCTCTAAAGCGCATGATAGTGATTGTGTGCTAAACTCACGAGTATTTCCTCACTGCTGAATCCGATTGCAAAGTTTAATATAGCCTAATATAACTTTCCAGTGCATGCATAGGCCTACTACACGGCAGACGTGTGTGTGATGTTGCAGCCTTGCAAAGTGAAGTTTCTCTCATACATTTGTGACTATACTGTCAGAGAATATTCAAGTTTTTTACTTGTAGATTAATCTTGGAAATTAAATTTTCTGTCAGATTATTAGGACTACCCCTCTCCGCTGACTCCTTTTTTCAATTACAATGGACCTTATGTGCAGTTGTACCTTTACACCTTAATCATATTAAACATAGAAAATGAGCCCATAAAATAGGCCTACATTAGTAAGAACACTACAAATTTACTCCATCCGATGCCAACAAGTCTCCCTGGCTTTGTCCCACTACGATATTAGATTTAGCCGTTAACTTGTCTTTACATTCATATTATCCTGACACTAACAACGTGCATTCCTCTGGAGAAATACTGAGCATGCGCCATTGCGAAGAAACTCTGCCTGTGTTATGCCGAGTTTTGCCTGCCTGCCGAGAATTGTATGCACCTCCAAATACTGCTATTAAACGCTATAATATTCTTTGTGGGGTCCATCAATGGTGTTAAATGATTCGAAGTATATATTTTATGAACGTTTAGAGTCTTTAATATTTCAATACACTTAGTACAAGTACCATTCCTTGACATTTAGTAAATATATGTGGTGATAACGCCGTGTGATAAGTGAGCACAGCAAAGTGTCTGAAAAGGACCTAAAGAGGTGGATGGGTTATTCGGCGTATTTCTCATGCATGTTACCTTTCATCTGCTCCTCTGATTCAACATCACAGATGTGGAACAAAATTCTCTCCCGTCCGTACACTTTCTCGAGGGCTTCCATTAAATTATTTCCTTCAGTTTCATTCACATGCAGGAGGGCTACCTGCACAGGTGAAGAGCCATCACATATACACTCAGTTGCCTTGTAAAAAGGATTTTTTTTTATTTTAACTTACTATTTATCTGTACTTATTTATGTCTTTTGCTGCTGAAAAAAACAACAGAATTTCCCCTCTGGGAATTAATAAAGGCTTATCTAATCACATCTTATATTTATTCTACCTTTATTGATTTAAATGGGGTGAAAATAACTTGTACATGTCGTATGTGTTTCATCCCTAAGGTACTTGCAGGCTATTGTACTTGAATTCCCTGACAAAGCTTCACAGTTTCAACACTACTGGGAATGAGCAAATTCCTGATTAATGCATGGCATGCAATTTCTTAATACATAAGCAGTCATTATCGTCATTATGGCATGGCACACACCTTACCTCCCTGCTCATTCCCTATAGGTCCTGTTGAGCTATTCCGTGCTTACCGCTTCACCTTCTCCTCCACAATGTCGGGCACTGCAGCTGATGTTGAAGCTACTGCAGCCTATGGTTACTTTGGCGCATTTCGTAGCAATCATCTGAAGATTTTTTTGGCCCTCAATACAAGAAACAGATTTAACCCTAACCCTAACCCAAGAGAGGGGGAGGGAGTGGGGGCTTGGTAAGAGATGTGATTGGACCAGCCCAGTGTCAGTATAGAAAATGAACCAATGGGCTGCTGTCTGTGCTCTATAGGCTGGTGGTTGGCCCATTTTTTAAAACATTTATATAAATAAGTTAAGTCATTTCAGCATCATAGTGCCCACTGGGCATCTGCGTGTGTAATTACAACTTCTGAGTCCGTCACGTGATGCACACTGGCCTACACAAGACTTGCATTGTGAAAGTGGCTGTTAGGGTGGATCCATTTTTTTTAAAGTCACAACCCCGCGAAATGACTCAGAATCTGATCCATTTGGTCCGAAAACAAATAAAAAGTCTAGAAGAACTGTGTCCTTATTCATGTTAGTGGAATGCTAAACTGGAAGTTTGCCAGCAAGGCCGGTGGGAAGTTGTTTGGTGCAAATATTAAGTTATCAAGCTCCTCTCTTGTGGAACCAGGTTCCAGTTTGGGTTCAGGACACCATCTCGACATTTAAAGAGTACAGGGTTTTTCCTGCATAGAGAAATTTTTGGCGCCTCCCAGAGGTTTTAGCGAGCACCAAAGGATCAGAATTGAAAAATAAAACCTTTAAATTCTCTGCGAATGTGTTTTAATAGCCATTTATCAAACAACTGTTGAACAAGCAGAACATAAACTTAAATACGACGTCTTTTGTTCCAGCAGTCACCTCTCCTCTCATCCACAGCCGCTGTATTTTACACATGCAGCTGGCGCTGGATTTATAAACCAGCTGCTGCGTTGGTTTAACTCATAGACCGTATGGTTAACTGCGTCTGAAAGGCCCCTTACGAATTCCTGTTATTTCTCACAACATTAAAGGTGTTTATGCTTGAATGTGCTGGTATTCACCGGTACTGTCACTTTTAGGTTTTACTCTTTGGCGTACCTGCACCGGTTCTCTCGTCTGCCCTTCACACCTGCCTCATTTAGTTCGGATGAATGGCACTAGAGTTTGTTTCAACAGGGGTTGTAGCCAATTATGTGGTCTGGTCGCTGCCACACCGACCACTGGTCACTACCACAGTCTCTAAGGGAAGGCTCCTTTCTGTTCCTTGTCACACAAACTGTGACTGTATTAAAAAAGGTCAGTTTCAAGTTTTTATACAGTCTATGGTTCCAAAGTAGACCTAAAGTGACCTTAGATCATTTTAAATTATCTCAACTGGCAGATGATACAATTTTTTTTTGTCTAATAGAGAGGAATAGGTCAAAGCAATTTTCTACTGTACAGGTTAAGGCCGTGAACAGTGAACATGAAACTAGAATTAGCCTTCCCTTAGAGACTGTGGTAGTGACAGCCTGGCAGCAATGCAGCAACCAGTGGTTCGTGGGGCAGCGACCACTATCTTTAGCGCCACTAGTGGCAGCGACCAGTGGTCTGTGTGGCAGCGACCAGTATCTTTAGCGCCCCTAGTGGTAGCGACCAGTGGTCGGTGTGGCAGCGACCAACAAAACTGAAAATAAAGTTCTGAAAGGTTGAAACTAAGTGTTTGAAAACTCAAAATCTTACAAAAAAATGTTTGCGAGATCGAAAACTAAGATTTGCAAGCTTGCAAAATGTAAAAAATAAAAAATCTCTGCAAACATTATGTTGTTTTTGAGTTTTTATATTGGAAAGAGCCGTTTTGGCCTTAACAGTGAGATTACTATAGCAGCAAATTACCGAGAATGTTAATACAGACTCAATGTATGATTTATAAAAAAGGGCCATGAGGGACTTCGACATGAAACTTTGACGGTTTGTGAAGGCAAAACAGTCCTTGCTGGCCTTTTTTGCAGAGCATCTCAGTGTTGGAATTAAAATTCAACTTATTGTCGATCAAACTGCCAAGATACTTATATGTTTCTATGAATCCCACCATCTGCCCATTGATGGTAGTGTTCTGAGGAGTTGATGACTTACGCCTAAAATCAATCAGCATGTCCTTTGTCTTTTCTACATTTAATTGAAGGAATGCCCTATCACACCAGAGCACAAAATCATCAACAACAGGACCATGATCACTTTGCGTGGAAGAGAGGAGACTGACAATAGCAGAATCATCTGCAAATTTTAAAATGTGTCTATTTTCATACTGGCTGCGGCAATCATCAGTATAAAGAATATGATGATGACAGCTCCTCCGACAAGCAACCATTCACCCTAACTCTCTGAGTCAAGAATCCAACCCACTATAATAAAATGTGCGGTTGGATTGTATTAAAAGGAGATGAAAAATCAACAAATAAAATCCTTGCATGTGTTTTACTACCTTTGAAGTGTTTGAATAACAAATTTAACAGAGTAGCAGTGGCATCATCTACCCCACGCTTAGCCCTGTAAGCAAACTGTAGTGGGTCAAGAAGATTCTCCATTTTTGTGAGGACAACTTTTTTAACCAGTTTTTTGAAGCACTTCGTAACTAAGGAGGTAAGGGCAACCGGCCTAAAGTCATTTAATACTTTGGGATGACTATGTTTGGCCACTGGAATGACTGTAGACTGTTTCCAGATGTTCGGCACTCTCTGTTGTTCTAGAGACAACTGGAAAATATAATGAAAAATTGGGCCTAATTGCTCTGCACAAGAGATGAGCAGACGACTGCCTATGTTGCCAGGCCTGGGGCTTTTTCTAGCTCTAGAGTGTTTAAACATATTGACCACATCATGTTCATCAAAGAAAGGCACAGGGCAATTTCCAGATAGGTGGGATTTCTGTTCTAGAATGACATTCCTAGAATTAGAGGTATCAAACCTCAAATAAAACTTGTTTAACTCTGTTGCAAGCTGACTGTCACAACTGAAGCCCTTCAACACAACTTTAACGTTCTTTTCTCTCCTGGTTCCAATAGCAGTCTTCATGCCATCCCAAGCTGAACGTAGATTTCTTCCAAGTCACCTGTACAATCTTATCAGGAATTACATTGTCAACACAGTAGGAAGCATAACAGCTGACAACATCTGTAAGATCACTGATGTTGGTACAGGACTCCTTAAACCGACCCCAGTCGGTGCAATCGAAACAGCACTGTAGGCTCAGGAAGGCATCCTCAGTCCAGTTCTTAACACGTTTGGTGCGAGTTAAGGCCGTGCGGTACGATGGGATGAGCTGGACGCAGTTGTGGTCAGCCCCGCCCAGCGGGGGAAGAGGATGAGCTTTGTATGCAACTTTAACAGAACCGTAACACAGGTCCAGTGTCTTGTTTTGTCTGGTCGGGCACGTAACATATTGATAAAAGTCCCTCAGACACTTTTTCAGCGAGCAATGGTTAAAATCACCAAGGACGAAAACAAGTCCTTCAGGCGATATTGCTAGCAATTTTTGTGTTACTTGCAATATCGACTCCGAGGCTGTATCCGCATTTGCACTACAGCAATGTTTGAAATGTTTAACTCGTCATTCTGTATGCACAGCTTTTATTTTTGACAAGTTAATTTTCATAAACAAACCACCATGTAGAGCACAATAATTTAGTGACTGAAAACAACCCACAGAAACTGCTGTTCTGTCCAACTGGAATTAATATTAGGCTACGAATGGAAGCTAATAGTAGCCTGTACTATTAGGCTATCTGAAATTATAATGAATACACAAACATTAGCACTAATCAAAGCTTAACCACAGTGGTGTAGGCTAATATCAGAAAATGGTTTTATTTGTGACATAGTTAAATCTCTACTAATAAACTATCTGTACGCAGATTATCCAAATAAAATGTTAACATGTAAATATATTATACTTACATTATACTTTCTATTTACTGGTATATGTTTTGTTTATCAAATGGTCAGAAAGAAAATGCATAGTCATTGCCTTTACTGAATGCATACCCATCATGCTTACTGTCGCACGAAGTCAACCCTGGAGTAGGCTTCGGTAAGACTTTCCTCTTTCCTCTTTGATCTTTGATAAAGCTTATAGTGAGGCTGGCTCAGGTGAGTCCTGAACCATCCCTTAGTTCTGCTGCTAAAGGCCTAGACTGCGGCAATGTACGGTCTAGACCTGCTCTTTTATGAAAAGCGCTGTGAGATAACTTGATGTGATTTGTCGCTATATTAATAAAATTGAATTGAAATATTTTATTTGGTTAATTTCTTAACACCTACAAAAGTTTTTCCTCTCTCTCTCTCTCTCTCTCTCTCTCTCTCTCTCTCTCTCTCTCTCTCTCTCTCTCTCTCTCTCTCTCTCTCTCTCTCTCTCTCTCTCTCTCTCTCTCTCTCTCTCTCTCTCTCTCTCTCTCTCTCTCTCTCTCTCTCTCTCTCTCTCTCTCTCTCTCTCTCTCTCTCTCTCTCTCTCTCTCTCTCTCTCTCTCTCTCTCATATATATATATATATATATATATATATATATATATATATATATATATATATATATATAAAAAAGGACTGATTCTGATTATTATTTTCAGGTGATTATCAAGTGGGAACTCCGGGTCTAAAACTGAAGCCAATGCAGAAATGCCTTTAACATGTATTCTTTCTAATGACCAGCAAGGGGTGACGCAAAACATAGTCTGATTGCTTGTAGTTAATGACAAAATTACCCTACTTCCCACTTGATTAATTACCTCAGTTAACACTTTCCTAATGAGTTTATGTTCTCAATCATTAGTTTCCAGTCTTCTTCAATACAGCATAATGTTCCATTAGTAAATTACAGCCCCATTTGGCAGAAAATAGACAATAAAGCAGGGTTTGCTTTAGGGGTGCCTACCTTCTGATTGACAAGTTACTACTACGGTGTCTTGAAAGGTGTAGCAATGTGTATACCCCCGGCACCACTGTCTCGACCAAATATGGTCTCTTCTGTTTCCAAAGAAACAAGATGGCGACAGCCAATATGCCAAACTTGAAGCTTCAAAATGGTCATCCACAAACCAATGGGTGATGTCACAGTGGCGATGTCCACTTCATTTATACAGTATCGAAAACATACTTATGAATATTTTATTCAGTTTCTGCCAATATTATTGACCATATCCCCCTAAATCTTATTTTGCACATTACCACACTGAGAGACAAGATTTGGTTGTCATGGTAAATGGCTGACTGCAGTCAGAGAGCTGAGGTAGACCCAATTGCAGACCAAAAAGCGAGAGGATGCAGTTCAAACAAAAGATTTATTAAGCAACTTAAAACAGGCTTACTCAGGAGCACAGCAGGCAAAAAGTCCAAACAAAGGTATCCACACGAAAGTCCAATGAAATAGGGTAATTCAAAATAGAGAACAAAGTAGTAATCCACTAGATAAATCCAGGAAACACAGAGAACAAGGCACGGCTGAACACTCAACATAAGACTTAAGGATATCACAAAGACTCAACAGAACTGGTACACAGGCAAACGAGCAGGGAGATAAGCACAGCTGAAACACAGGTAAGGTAGGGTAAGATCAGGTAATCAAACAACAAGAAACAAAGCTAGACAAGGACAAATGAGAACTGAACACCACAATATAAAACAGGAAGTAAAGCACATGGGAGCACACAAGGACAGAGTTACCAAAGCAGAAAACGGGGAACAACAGCATGACAGAACAAAACCACAGCAGGGAGAGACCGTACCAAACAGGAAACAAGACTACACAAACATGGAGACATAGGACTTAGACACACATACAAGGAGAGAATAGACAGGGCACAGTGATCAGGGGTAGCAGACAGAAACTAACAACAGACAGACTAGGATGAAACAGTAGACAAGACCAAAATAATAACAAACACCGAAGTACACAGACCAGGGGCCTGTCCCACGAAGCAGGATTTGAGCTTATCCAGGTAACTTCAGGGTTAACCCTGGGTCACTTCATACCAGGGTAGATCGCCATGGTAACTTATGGTGAACGGCTAACCTGCTTCGGAGCAGGTTATGTTCCAGATAAGAGATCAACTCTATGAAAATGCCGCCTACTGACCAATCAGCTCTCTTAGAAAATGAGATCACCATCTGCAGGAAATCCCACAGACTGTTTTAGCCTATAGGCTGCTTAATGTTTGCTGCGGTGATATAGAGAAGCTCTTGTAGGCTAAAGCGATCATCCTACAGAGACTGATTAAAATTCTTAGGCTATTGTTGCCTTCATGTTTTTACAGTAGGCTGAGCCTACTTACTGCTTTGAAATGTGTTTAATATTTGCTCCCAGTCCGTTTCACACAGCCTGTCGCAGCCATTAAAACAAATGGGTTTCATTTGTCTTATGTTAGGCTAATATTATGAGCAGTTTGGTAGGGATATTGAAATACTAAATTTTAATATGAATGTGGGCTATTGATTTATTGAAAGAATAAGGCTGATATTTTCATACAGTTCATAAGAACACATCAAATCAACACATTATTATAGACTATGCCTCATCTGCTTCCAACACCGCCTCTTTTATGTGAACGCGCTCACAGCTGGATTGGGAAACCTTGGGTTGAGTTACCGAGTTGATTTAACAGCTTCATGGTACCGCTTATCCCAACCACGATTGTTAGGGTTAGTTAAGCCAGATAACTGTAAAATATCCTGGGTATGTTGAACTCGCTTTGTGGTACAGGCTCCAGGAGTAACACTAGGACATGAACTAAGGCACAGGACTAAGAACTAAGGCAAAGAACTAAAGCGCAGGACTAAGAACTAAGATAAGAGACAAGACAAATACTAAGTAAACTAAAACATGTGAATGAATAAAATAACAAACAAGGCTACACAGAGAAACGCAGAACCAAAAACAGACTTAAAACAGGATCAACAGAACACAGATCAAACTTGGGCAAAACAGTAGAACACAAGACATGGAACCAAAACAATACCAGAATCCTTAACTCAACATTGGTTGGTTCTGTATGATGGTGTTGTGGTTTGTCATTATGAAGAGCTACTGGATAAAAGAAGGAAAAGTCATGTATTTCCTTCCTTTTGGCAACACAATGAGGGCCTCTCCGTTCTTCGTCTCATCTGTCACCAGCTCGAGGAGGCAGGCTGCTACTTCAGACACACTGAAATAAAAAGGTGTAGTGACCTCACTGAAAATGCATGTACACAGTATCATACGTGTCATGATAATGTACTTCGACGTGATGTCATCAAAGGGTCTAAAAACGATGGTCAGCACCAAGGGTTAACCTGCTGCAGAACAAACAAACAAAAATTGTAAGAGTTAGACTCACGCTAACGTCCCATGCTTTTCTAGTAACTGTTGGGTTTCATCAGTCAGGTGGGAGTAGGGCCCCAGACTGGCAGGAATGGAAGAGAGGAGGTCAGTTTGGACACAACCTGGGCAAAGTGTGTTGACCCGTATACCGTAGCCTGATGCAGTAGAGGCAGCCTAGTAACAGATACACACATACACACAATTAGGCTTCAACTGTTCGCAGTTACAATGTATAATACAAGCACTAAAAGGAAAACGTTTTGTTTAACTCTTTAATTACTGGATAATAGTGCTTTTATTTCACTAAACTAGTTTCTTCAGCTCTCTGGCTTTTATCACAAAACCTTCTTTACCGCCATGGCTCGAGTGAAGCCGACCACTCCGTGCTTGGTGGCCGTGTAGACAGGACAGGTTAATATAGGACTGACACCTGTAGGATATAGGTTAAAAAAGTCAATATTACCTTACACATTTTTAGTTATTTTGAGTCAAAACATAGATGCACAAAGTGTGTCTACATTGTCTCTTATTTACAATGATGAGACCTTGTGGCATTTCCCAGTGGTGTGCTGTGAAGGTGACGTGTTTAAATCTTACTAGTGGTTCCTCTTAGATGTTGTTTATTTAGGTTATTGGCTTTGTGTGGTTTTTTCCCCATCTTTTAATTTTTTTTATAATTTCTGAGGATTTACCTGCAAACACACCTAATAATATAGACATAAACATGGCATGACTGTGTTTCACATAACTGGATAAAAAGTATGGTGAAGTTCATGTGTCAATAAAATCATTTTCTTGGTTTCTTCAAACATGGGCATAGATTATTAAAATCATAATTAGAACTAACTGTACAACCATCCAAATACTGTTTATTTATTAAATGTGGTGGCATCCATTGAGGCTTTGTTTGATTTTATCAAAGTCTGGTCTGTGAACCTACTGAACACATACTGAATATTACGCTTTGCCCCCACTGTCCAACCTGTTTTTCCAACACAACACCAATCGGTCATTTCATCGCTGAGCTAGAGGTGGAGGTTGTTCACTGTGTCTCGCAGAAAGTGCTTTTATTGTTATGAAGGAAAGTTTAATATTTTCTAGTTTTCCTTTTAATGTCCTCCAGCAGCACTTTCCTTGTTGCTAACCGCTAAATACTGCTAACTGTAGTATTAGTTAGTGGCTGAAGTAACTGCTAACAAGAAGTAAAGCTTGATATATACTCCTTCGTCAAATTGACACCGTAGCCTACTCACGACGCGGACGGCAAGAACTGTGATTGGTCGGCTGTATACCCTTGCAATGCCTCCAAGACGACAGGAAGTGCTCCGTGCTTTGAAGTAAATATTACCAGCGGCCAATCCAGCATTTGTAATACGATGAATTAATATATTTGAGCGTCACAACCCAAGCCAAATCAGAATCCAGAATCGTGATCCATCCGGTTGATAACATTTGAAAAGTCTATACCAGCCACATGTATTTAATTTTACCCCCATTCAAGTTAGCGAAGGGCTAAACTGGAAGTTAGCCTGCTCGGCTGGCAAAAGTCTGCACAGTGGACTTTGTAGCGCTACTGCCAACTAGTGGTTGGCAGTGTAATTGCAGAATGATGCAGACACCAACGCACAAATAGAAATGCATGGAGACGTGTGTAGCTTACATCATAAGCTACGGCGTAGACCTGACGCAGAAGAATAAATCACGCTATCTGTCCATCAGGAAACTCTGTAAATCCAAGAAAGTTGAGGCAGAGCAGCCTCAGAGGGAAAACCAGAAAATATTTTCTTCATAAAATAAGATAGTTTCCCCAAAATCAGTGAATAAAGTTATAAAGTGGTGTTTTTGTACTATAATCAGTGAGGCCTAGTGTTGCATAGCCAGACCTAGCTACACACTTGGACTCATGGAGAAAAAGTTCTCAGTATGAGAAAAATAATGTGGAAACATTTTCTTGTAGATACTCAAAATAAAAGTATGGAGCTTGCAAATAAGCGTAATATGGGACCTTTAAAATGTGCAGAAGAAAAAAAATGCATTCAAATAATGCGGATATCTTTTATTTGGAAAAACAATGTAGTACATGGTGGGCTTTACCTGCCATGGATGCAGTGTTGACGATGACCCCTCCCCGACCTCCACTCAACTTGTTCATGTGCTCCAGAGCCAGGTAAGTCCCCCTGATAACCCCCATCTACAACACAGAATGGTTAATAGACGTTTTTGGTGTTGTCAGCAGAAATCTCTTTTTCTGTCCATAAACACGTTGGCGGCTGCTGCAGGCCGTCCTTTGAGTACCAAATGTTGAAACAGAGGAAGCTGAATGCAAAAATCACATGAGTCACATTGCCAAATAATTTCTTTACCCTAACCACTGAAAAAGAAAGAAATGAAAATGTTCTTGCTTGCAGTGTTGGAAGATGTAATTCATGTGTGTTGTGGTGTAGTTTCCCTTGTGGGAGTGGTGCAGCCGAGTACAAGTAATGATCATAATCCCAACCAGAGGTAGTTTGTTACTCTTTCTACTTCTTACAAGGTTTATGGAGACAGTTTTCTCCCACGCAGTCTCATTCAAGATGCCGGCATTGTTGCACAGGATGTCTATTCCTCCAAAGGTTTCTGCAGTTTTCTGAAAGGCAGCTTGAGAGAAGAAAAAACAGGTAGTGGTTAACTTTTCATAATCAAGATCCCTTATATAGCCTACTTAGACAGTTGCAGAACCTTTTTCAGTGTGTCATCATTTACTGTAGAGCTGCAATGATAAATCAGTTAATCAGTTAGTCATCATGTGAAAATTCAGCAACAATATTAAAAATCCATTCAAGTAATTTTCAATAATAGAATTTGTTTATAAATAAATCATTAAAAAGAGAAAATAATTTATAGGCCTATCAATAATGAAAATAATCATTCTTTTCAGCAGTAATTCACTGAAATTAAATTATTATTATTAACTATAATAACTTCATGTAATGTAGACTGTTATATTCAAGTTATTTGAGACTAACAGTTTAATAAAAGATAGCAATAATAGATGTAAATTTCATCAGTATAGTATATACACATGCACAAAAGTTTGTGCTGATGATGTTCTAAAGAAATTTTACGTGAAATATACAAATACACCAAATAAATGTACACTAACATCATTTTAAGAGGTTTCCATTGTGTGATTTCTGCCCTATTTTCTCAAGTTATTTTATTTCATACAACACCTTACCGCACAAAATAATCCTCAACAACCCTTATTTAACTCTACGTTTTTGACACAACCAGTTAAATTCTCAGCAAATAATTTCCTTACACTGAAACAATAATTAATGTAACCCTATACCTCAAAATAATCTAGAAAGCAGTTCTTGACCTGCGATTAAATGCCATCTGATTGGCTTACCCCTGTTAACTTAACAGGACAAAATTTTCCTGAGTTTGGGAGCTTCCTTAAACATCTGCTTATCGGAACCTTGATTGCAAAAAACATTAACAAACAACTCTGCAAATTTCTGGTGTGATTGATTAGCTTCAGGCCTTACCAGGCTTCTCAGCACCTCCCCCACTTGTCTACTTTATTTATTGTGTGTGTTACCTTTCATCTGCTCCTCTGATTCAACATCACAGATGTGGAACAAAGTTCTCTCCCGTCCGTACTCTTTCTCGAGGGCTTCCATTAAATTCTTTCCTTCAGTTTCATTCACATCCAGGAGAACGACCTGTACAGGTCAAGAGCCATCACATATACAGTCAGTTGCCAGTGTACTGTGTACATCTACCTAAAACTAATGTCCTGCAATAAATTCTACCTTTTGTTGACACTGTTTCAGAGGAGTGCTGAATCAACTGTATGGTCATTTTATAGGGTTTAGTTCATTGTTTGTCTGTTTTTTTACTTCTCACTATTTATCTGTACTTTTTTCTGTGCTGCTGAAACAACATGAATTCTCCCTCTGGGAATCAATCTAATTTTACTTTATATTTACCTTTATTGATTTAAATGGAGTGGACACAATGCGCAAGTCCCATGCTGAGAAGCTACAGATTCACTTTAGACATTCATAAATATTTTGAAGAAGGAGTACCGACTTTATCAAATCCTGCATGGCAGGAAGAAATAGTTGTGAAACAAACCTGAATAGCAGAAAATGTGGAGCAAATTCTTTAGGTAGGTTAGAGGTAGATTCACCCATGCATAGCATAACATATTAATATTCCAATACAATAACCTGCAAGTAGGCTACCTCACCTCAAAGGTGAATTTAAATACAGTAGGCTACTTGAGAAAATATAGTACTTTTCTAGGTTAGTTTTCCGCTATTGATTGCAAATACATCAAGTCGGTCATTGTTGGGTCTGATGTCCAGATCCTTTCGTCAATGTACATTGGCTGTTTGCATCATTTACCTGCATGCTGCAAGGATGCACAAGGCATCTATGTACCAACTACATCTCCCAAACCGTAGGGATGTGCTCCATAGTGGAGGCAAAACTTTACCTTAGCACCGTTTTGCAGGAGTATCTCCGTTATTGCTTTTCCTATTCCCCGCGCTGCTCCGGTCACTACTGCGATTTTCCCATTTAATGCCATATTAGTTGTTCAGTCAGAGGAGAGGAGAATCTCAGCTGTAGGATCCCTCCAGAAAATATAATGCAGAATGCAGGGAAATCAGTGTGCTTTTAAACTGACACCGCCCACGAGGACATGCCCAGCGTGTCAAGGCCTGTAAGCAAAGAGCCGGTGGGCTTATCAATTTACAGCTAAACTTCATTCAGGTTGAACAGTTGAAAGGAAAGTAAAAAATAAACCGTTTTTACATTTTGCCACCACGTGTTTCCTTGAATCTCTTAAGACAACTTTATTATAACTGTATGTTTTGTATCTCTCTTTATATTATAAGGCAGCAGAAAACTGCCACGTTTTAAAATGGAGTTTGGGATGACTGAACCGAGAAAAACGTTTCCTGATGTGAAGACACGTTCCATTTAGAGGTAGGGCTACGCATTAGTATATGTGGCCACTAGATGGAGGCACAGAGCTTTGTGACTTTAGAGCTCATATTCATCCCAATATGTTGTCATCCATAGGACAAATACTCATCAATAAGGCATTGAGAGGGAAAGTAATTCGTATCAATGCAGTGTGTATACCATGCAATCATCTGGTTATTATAAAGTAGTTTCAATTTTCTGGGGAGCAAGTGAGTTTTTCCAGAAGCACTATCAGCAGGTCTCAGATTTGGCACTCCCCCGTCCTGATAGCCCAGCCTACTCTGACTGGGAGAAACTGACAATATAGCCTACTGGTGTGTCACACTGGTGTTAGTGAGATAATGCTGGGAGTTGAGTTTTAGTGACTTGAGTCAAACACTAAATATGAGTTATGGTTAGTTTGTAGTTGAAGGGGAGTAAGTAAAACTAACTTTTTATCAATTATTAGTATTTATTTTAAGGCCTGCATTTAGGAGGTGCACCTGTATGTGATAAGTAATTTATTGAGTATTGGCCTTAAAAGGGACTGCAAATGCTATTAGCAGTAGTAGCACACAAACATTATAGTTGATTGAGTAAATCAACTCAAAGTATGAGTTGATTTACTGCCCTTTAATGGAAACATTATGAGATGTAATTTTTTTCTGAGATCATGGTATTTGTGACTTCTATTCCATTTTTTTTACACACTAACTAAATCGTACCACATAGAACAATGTAGAGACCACACAGAGAAATCTTGCTACAGATGGGAATCCTTCACATTTTTCTCAAAAAATGTATTTTATATTTTAATAACCAAAATAACCAAATAACCAAAATGTCAAATGAGGCAATATAGATACCATACAATACTATACCCCACTTGCTGCTAACTGGCTTTAAACTACCATAACTTACTGAACGTTTTGAGCTAAATTGGTACAAATGTGAACCTTAAATCAATGGTTCCCAACGTTGGGGTCAGAAGTTCTTCAAGGAGTCACAAGATAAATCTGAGGTTCACAAGAACATTTTCTGTTACTCAAAATTATCTAATTATGTAATATAATTGGATAGTGTTACGTATTTGGGTCTCTAAACAAATCCTCAAATTCTCTCTGAAACACTCTGAAGTTAGAAGTAAAAACGTCTCTTCAGATGGGAGCACTTGCAGCTCTTATGGAACTTTTAAATTGGGTCACAAAGAGACAAAGTCTTAGTTGTAAGGCATCATAAGACAAAACGGTTTGGAACCACTACTAACTATGGAGCACCTTTATGATGTCTCAGGATCCTTCCTACATCACTTTCTTCAGTACACATACATTACTGTATATTCACAGTACATACACAGTGTATGAGTATGTGTGTGTGTGTGTGTGTGTGTGTGTGTGTGTGTGTGTGTGTGTGTGTGTTCAGGACGCTTGTTGTTTTAAGGGTTTTGATAAGCATACTTGGCACGATTGTGCATGCTGTTGTAAGTGTAGATCTGAAGGAAATACTGTGTGGGGGTCTGGCTACATAGCTCTGTCACAATCACAAGAACCCTGCCGAAAACTGCTTACTTCAGTGTTTGTTTTATTCTGCTGTGGAGATGAGTACAGAACTCTGTGTCCTAAAGTGCCACTAGGTGGCGTGTAGAGTTGCCACATGGTGATATATTGCCTGTTTGACTGGGTCCATTACATCATAGTTTAAACACATGGACACAGAGAGAGAGAATTTCTTTGTCATCATGTTACCATCCTTCTACAGAAGTCGCAATGTGTTTAATTGTGGACTTTTTATAATCTTTGACATACTTTAACCACTCTCATACTGTATATTTGTCATGCTGTTCCCTCCATTTGAACCCATAGATGATGTCATTATGCAGCAGGTACACTATTAGCAACCACAATAAAAAGAGCAACTGATAGGAACAAAACATAGAGTTTTCAGATTATCTTATATTTCTTTGAAAGGATTCAGTTTTGTACTGAAAAATGGATAAGTGTATTTTCATTATCACATATGTGAAAAGTTGTATGTTTACCCCCATTATACTTTTGTCACTGTCACTGTTCTTCCATCTTTTGTAAACACTCTTGAAAGCATGTCACATGAATTACTATTATTATTGTCATGCAGATAGATAAATCAAGCCAGACAATTCATTTTAATTGAAATATACTTTTAAAATGTCTGAGATTATAGATTACTCCTTAAAACTCTGAGATGGTGTGGGGTCTGACAACATGTCTGAGATCAATTACAAATAATAAGGTTTTATCAAGTGAAATCCAGATCCCCCACTCTGCTGATGAGATATACTGTGTATGTGTACTGTGTACAGTTCAAAGGCCTTGTTCATTTTCTGTATTTTTTACAAGTCATGAATCTAACCAATATACGTGGTTATGAAAAAAGTCTCCAACTCTGTGCACTCACAAACAGGGTCCACAAAGGCCCCCCGAGCTTGTCTTGCTTACGGGGCAAATCCGCCATTTAACGGCTTTCAACTGTGATTTGCTGACCAGTTGCTGACTTGTGTTTTTATCCCAGTGGCCCATTGCCATTTCACTGGTGATTGCACTGCTAAAGAGCTCCAGAGAGCTGGACAATGCCAGAGAGCTTTACATGTCACCAGTGTCATCGGTCTCAAAGAATAGGATGTCGCCATTGAACGAAATATCAGCCTGTTTACAGTGAGGGGCCCCAGTGGGCAGCCGGGGGGAGAAGTGGGAGTTTGTGTGTTTTAGGGTGTGTGCATGCCAATACCTACAGGAGACTGTGAGTGTGAATGCAAAGGCTTTGGTTTGTTTATGTGTAGACATTATGTGGTCTGAGGGTGTGTGACGGGTGATTTGCAACACCTCACCGCTCGTACATTCAGACATGTTTTTGTGTCCCTGAGAAAGAGAGAGAGTTTCATTCAGTTGCTCGAAAACAAACTCCAGTATGTGAACAACACACACAAGACTGGGAGTCAAGTAACAGATGCACAACAGACAACGTGTGGTCTGTCATCAGGCCAAAACCATTATTGTGCTATTGAAGTGCTTCTGCCCCAGACACCACAGTGCATTCATGTCTGTTTAAATACGGGTAATATCAGAGGTCAAATGTGCAGCTGAAGTCATGTCTGTTATTGTCCATCTTTCATTCTTGAATAAGTGATCTGCCATTTAAAAATCTCATTTTAATGAAATAAACACATTCACATCCTACTTTTTACAACTTCATTATTTGTCACATATAGCTTATAAATGTAATGCTTGTTTGGCAGCCGACTCCTTAACCTCAAATGTCTGCGCCTCCCACAAGCTTTTGAAAGCAAAAAGCAAAGCAAAAAGAGTGTCATTTCAAAACAATCCCTGCTCCCAAGTGCTTCACTGTGTGCCTGTAACATAACTTTTAAGGAGTGATGAGCTCAACAAGGACAAAAAACCAACATGTTTCATTTAGTCACTGAGCACCTGAGGGGCAGCTCATCAAATTCACTGAGTTGATAA
The DNA here is from genome assembly GCF_014851395.1 of Micropterus salmoides. Lineage (NCBI taxonomy): Eukaryota > Metazoa > Chordata > Actinopteri > Centrarchiformes > Centrarchidae > Micropterus > Micropterus salmoides. Next base: position 14,533,653 of record NW_024044681.1, read on the forward strand.
AAACAAATTTTGTTTTCTCTGATGTGTCGTTTTTCTAATTAAAGATGGGAATCTAACATTACACTGAGATAAGTGAACTTCTGTTCAACACATTGGCCATTAAACTTTAAATTTAAATAAGTAGTGGCCTGGTTCAATATCTTAGGATATACGCTTATAAGCTGTCTTGCAAAGAGTTACATCAAAAGGTAAATAAGTAAATATGAAGATACAACCTGCAGCCAGTGAGCTAAATTTTGCATAAAGACAGGAAACAGGGGAAAACAGCTAACCTGGCTCTGCCCAAAGGTAAAAAGATCTGCCCACCAGCACCTCTAAAGCTCACTAAGTAACAAATATTTTACTTTTTTAAATCCATAAAACTACTCATTGGGGCTTTATGGAGAGTTAGATTCTGGACTCTTTCTTGTTTCTGCTGGTTGCCAGTTAACCTCACAGTGACAACAAGGCTCCTGGAAGTAACTGCATCACATTACACAGTCTGACATGTTAAAATGGCAATACATATACAGTTACATGACGAAGCACAAAGAAGAGATCAAACAAAGCCTCTGTTCAAGTCTTGATGTTGTTCTGAACAGGGCCAAACAGTAGCCTGGCAGGGACAAAAGAGAGAGAGAGAGAGAGAGAGAGAAGAATGCAGAACAGAGGGATTAGATGATAGTGTCACAACTGGTCTGACACTAATGTGTCATGGCTTGTTTTTCATATGCAACCAAAAGCACACAAACACCTCTCCATGACAAAACACATCTTCTGCATTTCACTGCCAAAACATGACTTCTAAAACTAATGGGAATAAAAAATCATGTTATAATAATAAAATGACTGCAAAGAAAATAATCTATAACTAGACAAGGGCATTAGAATTTGAGCTACTACCTTTTAAAATTTAAGGCTTCATTGTGTAAAATTTGGTGGTCATTATGTCACACTGTGGGCGTGTCTGATCTGTTTAGTGACATTATTCTGTTTTTGATTGTTCTGCTTTAATCTGGTCTCGTTATTCAGTTTATCATTCAGTTTGCCTGTCAGTCCTGTTTAGTTTTGCTCTGTGATGTTTAGTTTTATTTTCTGCATTTAGATTTGCTTCTGTCTGTTCCCCTAGTAACTCTTCTGCCTGCTTTTCTGCTAAGTGCTTTGAGTTCCAGTTAGTGTCTTGTGTTTTGCATCTGTTAGTATCTGTTTTCCCCTGCTGTCAATCTACAGGTCTGTATGCTTGATTAGTCCCTCATGTCTTTCACCTATGTATCCCCTCCCAGATCGTTAGTCCCTGGTGTTAAATGTTTGCTGTTTCTGTTCAGTCTCTGTCTGGTCATTGTCATGTGTAGTGTGTAGACGCTCTGTCCCATGTTGCTGTGTATTGTCCTGCCAGCCTGCCTTATTAGTCGTGTCACCCTGTTTCCCTGGATTTGGATTTCTGTTGGAATTAAACCTATTTTGAACTGCACTCACTAGCTCTGTGTCCTGCATTTGGCATTGTACTGAACTTAATTTTATAGTATTTATATAGTATTTACTTTACAAATGTTGGTGATTTGCAGGTGAAAAAAGATGTCAGGTTAAAATTGAGCTAATATGAAAACCAAAGGCTGATTGTCTCAATTACATTGTAAACAAGTTCTTTTTTATCAGGTCCTTGTCTTTATTGTGACAACAAGGTATGAAGCTTTTATCACAGGCTTATCTGATGATGAGGCCACCCTGTGACTGGGTCAGTTTAATAATAGCATGTCATATTTATAGACATTCACATTCAATAAAATCATGTGTACAGGCAGAGGGCCAGTACTAACAAGGGCTGTCCTTAGAACCACCCATCAGAGTAGCGAAGGTATGTAGGAGAGCTGCGCAAGGAAAAACAGAGGAATACCTACCAATGCTGCACCCTTCATAATAATAGAACCATTAATAGTATGCAGTGAGAAACACACACATATTTCAGGCTTTAGTCATAAACACTCAAGGAATCCTGCAGAGCATGTGCAGCAGCTGAAGTCCTCATAAACACCGGCTGCAGAGAAACTGACCATAAATTTGACAGATAGACTGACAGGCTAAAAAGATGTTTAACTTTTTAATACCAGAACACTGATCACAAGAGAACACTGGGTTTTGTTCTTCTTTTTATTTAGTCTATACAAACAAACCCCATCCTATGTCTCTGGGAGTTCACACATTTAGAAGTCCTGTTAGAGGTAATAACAATTTGACCTTAAGAAGTGGTCATTGTAGTTTGTTAGGAGCATACTGATCCCTTAACATCTCCAGATAGTTTTGAACAGAAGCCCTGAGGCCATGCCAACTCTTCAAGTAGCCAATCCTCCAATCAACACTTGACAAGCTAAAGCAAGAAGACAGTAAGAATTTACTCAGCATGTACAAACAGGATAACCATGTTTTTACTTGAACAAAATAGGCTTTAAAGGGTTGGGAAATGACATACAGACACCCTAACCGATTTAAAAGCCTAACTGCACAGTTTAAAAAATTCATTAACAAAAAACAATGAATGATATTTTTTTTTATCCAGAAGCAGGCTGGTTTCACAGCAGCATGCAGCTCCAGGCTCTGTTCATACATGCAGAAGGTCATCAGCACCATCCACTACTACTACTCCACTGCTTTTTCGGAAGCCAATATTGTACTTTTTACTCCACAACATTTATTTGACAACATTAGTGATTAGTTATTATTAATTTGACATATAAATTAACAAATACATTTTTATGTATTAACTACTACTTCTATTCAGCATTTCATCTGTCATTAGTTACATTAGTGATGCCTACACATTATTGCATCACTATGAAATGGGCCAGTCTGCATTAAAAGTAGTTTCACTTTCGGTATATATATAAGTATATTTTGATGCAGTAAGGTTTTGACTGCTGGACTTGTATTTCTACTTTTACTTAGGCTATTGTAAAAATAGATCTGAGTACTTCTTCCACCACTGAATAAAAGCAAAAGTGACTACAGAGGCACAACATGTGAAGCTTAATTTCTTTTTCATTCAGCAGAAACCGTAACTTCCCTCTCAAACATAAATACACTTTCAATCTCTCTCTCTCTCACACACACACACACACAAAGTTTGACTTTGCTGATTCTTGTATAACCAACCACATAGACTGGAAATGTCCCTTTAAGGTTGAGCCACATGTTGGATGTCACTACACACATAACACACAGTCACACTAACACAATCCAACACAACAGAAACGGACTCAACACAATTTAAACAAACTTAGTTTGTTTTGGGGCAATGATGGAAAACTGGACCCAGACCATATTGCACACGTGCACCACCGGTATGGACACGTGTGTAGCGTGTTGGAACAGTGAAGAGACGTTTAGGTGCATTTTACCACTTTCTTTTACAGATTTTAGAAAACAGAGTGACATTAAATGCACGAGTGAGGGACAAACAAATGTTATGTCAGCATCACAAAGTTGTATAAACTGGCGTTTACAGTGAAAACCCATAGACTGTACATAAAGAAAAACTGTTTTAGACGGATATTTAATGAAGCAACGGCGATTTTCTGACACGTCCGGGGGAGACCTACGTCATCGAGAATCTGCGCTGCATTTACGTCAGTCGTAAAATCTAATTTATTTAATAAATACATAGGTTAACAACTCATGTTGGCTGAGTAAGTAAGTAAATGTAGCGAATAGGCAAAATAAAGGAACAGGTAAACACAACTGCTTGTGTGATATTATTATACATGCACTCTTCTGCAGAAATACATAAATGTAATATACATTAAATCCAAAAGGTGTTCTTGCTTGAAAGGCTACATTTAATTAATCAAGTTGTACACTTATCTTCATAATTTCTGTGTGACTGGTAAAAGTAGTAGATTAGATTTCAGTAAATAGCCTATTGGTTTACCTAAGTAAGATTTTAAGTTTACTTGTTACTTGTAGTATTTGTATTTCTATTTTATGCTACTTTATGCTTCAGTTCCACTACATTTATTTGACAGCTTTAGCTAAGAGTTACCTTGCAGATTTAGATATTTCAAATAAACAAGATGCCTTTTTATAGATTAAACTACACAGCTGTTAAATAAATAAAACTAGCTCTACCTCAACCACATTAATATGCTGCTTACATGTCAATGCATCAATAATGATGTAATCTATAAAAGAATATACCATACTGAAACTGATTTTTCTTACTAACTTTTAGTTTTGAAGCTTAAAGCAGATGTTGCTGTAAACTTTTGAATTCAGGACTTCAACTTTCAATTGGCTATTTTTACATTGTGGTTTTACAATTTTTTGGTCTGAGTATTATATTGAAAAACATTTCTTTAACCACTGGTGTCATGCGTAAAATTTAATGCAACATGTGTAAGAAAACAGACATCAAATATGATTAATGTGTGGCTAGCTATTAAAGTTTGATTCATGACTGATTGTGAATAGTCTTCTTGTCATGTGTTTCAGTGATGCAGACCTTTGTGTATTTCACTGGCTCCTTCTCCTCCTAGAGGACAAAGAAATCTATAATCTAATCAATCACACATTAAAGACCTTATTTTAGTTCAAAGGGATGCTATGTCAAAGCTAACATTTCATGTTTTAATTTAATCTTTAAGATGGTGATTTGCATTTTAATTCAATATGTAGATTTCGTCTATATCTCTAGAATAAATGTGCATAAAAATGGTTCATTAAATACATGTTGCAACATAATAATGGGCTGGTTGATTTCTCTTTAATACACTAAATGAAGCTGCTAACTTCATACTAGAGGAGGACGAAGTACACAAATCAATCAACTAATTGTTTCAACTGTACTTGTATAAACTGTTGGGTAGTTTCATTTATAGATAAAACATCGTATTTTTTTTTTAACTCTTTATGTGATATGTGTATTAAAATCCTAATTTGTAAAGTAATTAGCAATTGAAGCTGCTACTCGAGTAGGCTACTTGAGTAAACGTAGGCTACTTAGTTACTGTGCGCTGCTTAATACAAAAAACAATATTTATCCATAATACATTTCGTTAAGAAAAGCACTTGAATGCGGCACTTTACTTTAGACATTGAAAATCAAGAGCATTTACGACGACACTTGAAAGCAGCATCTCGACCTGACCCATAAGCGCGCTCCCGGCTTTACATGGCTACTCCCCCTCTACGTCCTACGTGCGCGCACCCTTCTATCGCGTGGTGGGGATCAACCATATTGCTGCTAGTGGTGGAGTTAAGGTTGTAATCCTGAGAGGCCCTCGGACACGTTTCTTTATTTTTATACATGTTTTAATCCAGCGCGGACTACTCTGCGGCTTAGACTGAAGCTCTTTTGGTCTGGGAGCGACAGAGGAGCGGCAGACTCCGCGGAAAAACTTCACATTTCCTTGAAATTGAAGGCGAATTCGGGCCGGGGGGAGGACTGGTAATCCTGAGGGGGGAAGAAAGACGGCGGTGGGAAATGGCCACTCAGGTGGAGACTCTCCTGCCCGGCAACCCGCTTGCTAAAGCGGAGGAGCACGGTAAAGTGATCCGCGGTGAGCCGGAGGAAGAGGAGTGCGGCCGGGGCGACGGGGCCAAGCGGCAGACGGGTGTCGCCGACCAGGGGAGCAGCAGCGGCGGCAGCAGCCCCGGGCAGGGAGGGACCCCCGGTACGGAGGAGCAAACCCCAAAACAGGCGACAGAGGAGGGCAAAGGGGGTTGCGACAGCGACGACAAGCAAAACGAGGAAGGTGTTAAAAGCAGCCACAAAAAGGAGTTTACAGAAGCTCCCCCGCCCAAGGTGAACCCGTGGACTAGGAATATGAATGCGGTGACCGTGGTCAGCGTGAATGGACAAGCACACCACGGTTTGTAACCTCCTTCAGTTACAAGATGATTTTACTGGGCTGTGTCAGTGTGGTGTTTGTGTCTGTCCTTTCAGGTGTGGTCACACGGGTTGTCCCAGCAGCTGTCACCGGGGTCAGATAGGATTTATTGAACTAAGAAAAAAGAGCCAAGTTGGTGCAAAAACAAGCCCCTGTCTGTGGTCGCCATGCAAGCTGGTTATATTTGGAGTAAAATCCCTCCCTCCTCCTCCTCATGAAAGCTATTCCTGGAGTTGAGGGTGGCAGACCCATAGGTGGCCGGTTGCACAAGAGATCACACCCTTAAAAAGAGCAGTTAAAAAGCTCCAGTGATAGAGGACAAGACTTGAACCCCTTTAATCACACAGCATTATTACCTTTACTGTAGGTCTGTTTGAAATTAAATGATCTTGTCTCTGCTTCTCCTTAATCATAATTTTAAGAGATTAAAGTGCAATTAAGGGCTTCTGTTCCCAAAGTCAATAGATAGAGAAAACAGCATTTTGCTTGTGTGTGCTGCACTTTTATGGACACGTTGGGTCGTGCAGGTACTGTGCAAAGTTGCTGTGCTTGTGTCACCACACCAGACAAACTGATTTTTATTTCATTTTTAGTGGAGCAAGCTTTTGGGGTTTATTTGTGCATTTCTTTCCTGCATTTTGTGTGTGTGTGTGTGTGTTTGTGTAAGAGGGGGGTCTTATTTTCAGCCGTGTCATCGTGCATGTAACTGCAGAAGCTTTTAAAGTTAGAAGTGGTAAAGAGTAGCTGAAATGTCATTATGTTAGCCTGCTTCAACACCATGCCCTTCCTCCCTTCCTTAATGTGTGCCTCAGCCAGTCCGACCTCAGCTGACTCCCTGTTGCTTGCCAAATATTTAAAGTTGTGGTTACTATACGTTTGTTTTCAAGGCACATTTCAGCGTTTAGCCACCTCAGACATTAATGAGACATCCGCCCATGTCTCGCATTGCATGTCTCGCATTAGAAGAAAAGCCACGAGCTTGGCCGGCTGTATAGCTGCTTAGCCGGCTAACAATAGCACACAGGCTCTTCTTTTGGCCTAGTGCGTCGCCAAGCCCTTCCCACTCCGACTTTAGCTTAGCTTCCCGGTTGCTACTGTCCATTTCCAGCCACCCCGTGTAAAACATGTCAGCTTTCAGCCTGTCTAAAGATCGATTCTCGACACTGAAACACGACCCGAGCGTGAGCCATCTGCTCGTTTAATCTCATAAAAAGAAAGGAGCAGGTTTGTTATGAGACGTCACGTGTTCACTCCACGTGTTCCCCGAGAGAAAGGCATGGGCGCTGCTAGGTAGCTAGTTAGCTAGCTGGCTAACTGCGTCAGCTCGGTGCAAACGAAGAGACCCGTTATCATTTTGAGGCTTTCCTGCGTGAGACAGTCCGGTTGTTTCGTGTGTAATAACCTGGCTGCCATGTCCTGTATGTGTTGTCAGTGCAAACCCGGCTCCTGCCTGCTTGTCCACCCAGCTAGCTGTCGTTAGCATGGGATCCAGCAGGCGAGAGTCATCATGGCTTCTGCTTGATCTCACACTGGTCCAGGTGTAAAATGACAGTTAATAATGTTTTGTCATACAATTACACATAAGGGGTTTCTCAACTTTAGGACTGGTTGTCAAAATATGTAAAGTGATTAATGATGATGCACTTGGAGACATCTCCCCTCTCTGCTCTGTGTCAAGGCAACGTGGTGTCTGTCCCCGCTCACAGCCATGTGTGCTTTTTTCCCCTGGACACTGTTTTGCAGTTGGCACATCATGATTATGAACGCTGCCTGTTAGTGATTTGTGTTGACTTTTTGTTTGCTTTGCTGGAGCACATTTAAACTAATGTAGACCTTAGATTCAGGGTACATGCTGTGCCCTGAATCTAAAGTCTACTGGAGCAGTCTGGTTGGCACAAACATGGAAAAGGAAATCTGTTCAATCTTTAAGTGAGTGCAGCCTAAAATATAGGGATATTTGAAAGTTTTACTGTTTTAACGGTTAAGTTTAAAGTCAGTGTCCTGTGACATTTCATTTTGGTTGACTACCAAGTCTTTGACAGGTAACATGCTCTCTTATCAGTTGTGTGTAATTTGTGTGTCCTTGAACAAGATCCTGCATAAGAACACCAGCTGAAAGGCTGAACATGGATTTACATGGCCCAGGCAGCTTGTTTTAGGATCCCAGTACGAGTATGTTGCTGTATGTGACTTTAAATTGTGGCAAGAGCAGGGTGGATTTGGATTTCAAATAAGCTGCACATTTTCGCAACAGCTTCAGGCACGCCGCTACTGACTAGGTTTACTGTTGATTGTTTGGGAAATATTTTAGCCCGAAAGATACAGCGGCAAGCACGTCACCAGCTTGCTTTTCTTTGTCAGAGATCTGAACTTTTGCCTTGAACGTCACATAAAACACATGGTATTAATCTGTGGAAGACGTGGGCTAATATCTGCCACATTAAATTCACATAAGGGTATATAAAGTGCCAACGTAACATAAAACCTGTAGTGCATCCAGCTGTCACCCTCCAACCACGTCATCAGTGGTTAAAACATCATTACCATGACCACCCAGCACTTGTTATATTGATGACTGATAATCAGCTGACTCATCATGAGCATTGAACAGTTTGAGGACATAAAATAGATTTTCAGCCCTGTTAGACCTGGTCTTTGATACTCTGAAGTTATGTCCAGAGGGGCCTTTGGAAATATGAGACTGATTGCGCAGTTTCAAACCAATAATCTTCTAGGCCACTTATGTGATGCCACCTGAAACGGACATAAACAATGTGCATCAAGTTGGCCGTGCGCTTGTGCACAATACAAATAAAACTGTAAAACATTGCTTCATAGTGCTACTTTGGTTGAAACACTCCACAGGGTACCTTGAAGTTGCGACCAAACAGAATTTCATTCCCTGTTCATATCCTTGAGGACTGGGGTGAGACATATTAGCTTCTGGTTATGAGTTGACCTTCCATTGAAGCTGGTTTGACTTTTACATTTCTGGAATTTAGCTTAATCACTACTCAGTTTGTGATCAGTCAAGTGACACTTTTTGTGCAGCAGTGAAGATGTATTGAATTTGCTGCAGTATGTGTTTTTTTATGTTTCTCTCAATGTTGGAATTTGAGGTGCAGTAGAACAGAAACAGTCAGAGTAGGTCCATCATGAGCAAATGCCTTTATTCTTTTGACTGCCATGTTGTGTTTAAGTAAACCTAAATTGGGTTCAGCACAACTTTTCGGTATATTTTGAAGGTGTATGGGTCAGAATCAGAATAATTTCCCAAAAAAGTAGACTCAGTCCCTATGAACAGTTAAATGTCTTGATTATTTCTGCCCCGGAGGGAGTTTATGGTGAATTAGCGATAAATGCTAGCAGTAGTGTTGCCACAGAACAAGAGTCCCAGTGTCTTTTTATAAGCAGAACCTCTCTGCTTAATTCTTTACCCAAAGTTCTTAAACATAGTCTTTAATTCATTCAGTCAGATGGGAAAATGTCATGGATGCAGAGAAAAGCAATGCAAACATTAGTTTTTTTTAGCAGATTCTCACAGCAGTATTGGTGGTAGCAAAATCCAATTAGCTGCAAACGAGAATGCTCTGAGTAAAAGAGCTGTCGCAGCTCCTCCTAAGCACGGCTGAAGACATGGCACATGAACACACCAAGCACAGATCTTTATTATCTTGAGAAGCTAACCAGCCTCTTAATAAGTCAAAGGTTTTTGCATTTTGCTAAGAAGGGAACATTCAAAATTATCCATAACCTGACCAGGTATGGTAGTTTGTGGCAGATATCTGTACAATTTAGTATCACAATTTAGCGTCAGATAGTGGTTTTTCTTTTTTTTTACTGACATGAACAAACATTTTGGATCAGGGCACCTTAGCCCAACATTTTACAGTTGAAAACTAGACTTCACTGCTGTTTGGTGTAGACTAAAGTGAGATTTATGCTCCTGCGTCGGGGCAACGTGCCCTATAGTGTTGGTATCTCAGGCGTTGTGCAATTACACCGCCACACGCTAGTTAGCGGTAGCGCTGTGTTGACTTTTGCCGGCCGAGCAGGCTAACTTCCGGTTTAGCCCTCGGCTAACTTGAATGGGGGTAAAATTGTATACTTGCAGTTGTTAGACTTTTCAAATGTTATTGACCGAATGGATCACATTCTGATAGTGAAACGAGTAAGTACGCATAAGTATAAATTGCACTAAGGCCCAACCTTTGAGCATGTAGATTTTGATGTAGGCGTAGGGTGGTACAGGTATAAAACAATTAATTTCTGTTTTTGCTTTGGTGTCAATATAAAGATTTTTTTTCTACAAGAGGCTGTTTACGCTGAGATAAGGAGATGATGTACACAAATGAGTTGGCGAGAATTAACTCACATATAATAGTCATTGATAACAACCCCACAGAGGTTAAAAAGCTGAAATTCCTTGCCAGTCAGTCAGAACTGAAGAAGCCTCTTGGATGAGTTTAACCTATCCTGGATCATGTATACAGTTGTTCCATTTGAGGTGTCAGAGGTGATACCCAGTTCAGAACAACCTTATTTAAAATCCGTTTACTTTTTGCTGTTGTAAAGAATGCAGGCTGACATGCATTGTTGTCTTGTAACTGAGGTGTGACCCCGTGGACAAAGAATCAGGAATGACTGCCAGATCTACCAAATTAATAAATGTAAATGTAGGTTCGGCTCGATGCATTAGCATTCCTTTAGCGAGGGCAGGACTCTTTCATTAACACTTGCAAATGCAGCCCTGTCTGTTTGAAACTTTGGGTAGAAAGGGATTGTTCAGTGAATCGTGAGTTTTAGCCACTCTTGGTCTGTGAAGGGTCGTCTTAAAGGTGTGGTATGTGATTGGAATCCATTACACAGTCAAATTATATAGTCAAATTCAGCGAAGATCTCCTCACGGTCTGCTAGATGTCTCTTCTGTGTGTGTGCTAAAAGCAGACATGTTTTTACTACTTTTAGTAACTTAGCTTGTTTCTTATTTCACTGTTTTAATTGTACTTCATTCTACAACTTAAGCATCACTTACTTATTGAATTCGCCTCCTTCAGTTCTCTTCCCACTCACAGACCAAACACGTCAGCGTTCCCCACTTCTTATGCCGTTTTTCCATTACCAGTACCTGCTCAACTCACCTTGCCTCGACTCGGTTTGGCCCTACTCCGTTTTCCATTGCAGATAGTACCCCTCAATCTAGCTGGACGTCATAGCGACGACACACAACTGCCGCAATGTAATATTCAATGCGACACACACACCAGCGGCGCACACGCAGCTGTCTCTTGATTTAAGTTAAAACGTTTCAACATTACCCAGAATATCAAGACAGATAAGACAGGTGATACGAAAAAAGTACCTGGCAGGAGGTACAAGTACAACTTTTGCATAATGGAAAACCAAAAGAAGGCGAGTAGAGTAGAGGCGAGTTGAGCAGGTACCGTGCGGTGGGAAAAGGGCTTTACCGTCTCTCTCTCCCTGTATGTCCACTTCATTGACTTTCTCCATCAGTAGTAGGCTAGGCTGTATAAAGTCACCTCTGGTGATTCCCTTCACAGCAGCAGCTGAGCTGCATGTTGAGGAGGCCTGTTGACGACGTAGCCTATCAAAACAAAACCAACGTGGTAGCGAACAAATAACATCTGACTGGTGTGGTCACTGTCGCTTTACCTGGTCCGCTCTTCTGATTTAACGTAATCCCTGTGTTTCTCTGATAAATGCTACAGTGTGTCGCCTAACCTGGGCGGCCCGCCGAAGTAAAGTGTATGTGTGGGGAAACACTGAATGAACCGTGCTTTTCTTTTTACAAGCCAGGTCTTTAACAGTGTCGACCAGCACTGTGTCTCCCTCCATCTTGATGAGTTTGTGAGTAGACGGCTGCGTGCAGACGCAGAGGGAGGGGCGGGGCTGCGCGGTGAGAGGGGAGAGAGAGAGAAGAGAAAACGCTGACAGGACTTTACGGAAACATATTAATTAACTCAACATCAAACTATATCCGTATAAACGGTATTGTCTAATTTCATGTCTTTTGAAATGATATCGGTATACATTATATACTGATATACTGCCCAGCCCTATGTATAATACACTATAATGTAGTAGTAAACCAATATAACCATGCATTAACTCCTTCTCTGGGCAGGATAGCTTGACTGACCATATAGTAAAGTTGTAAATATATAAAATTCATCTTCATAGGAGAAATTACTATTGTTGACAAATACTGTACATGAATAAACGCCGAACATATCTTTGTATGTAGGGGGATTGGAGTTATGCGTTACCATGTTTTCCTTGTTTTTTTTTCCGACATTAAAGCCTTCACTCTGTGCAGATTGGCTTTCTTGCCTGCTCTAAATTAAGTTGTGAATTTGAAGGACTCTGAAGTGTGTGATGTTTTGAAGCTGCTTGGGATTCCTGCAGCAGTCGCTTCTACAGCAGGGTTTCACAGAGTTGGGGGTTGCCGTTTCCAAATTAGCATGGACGCCTCACTTGTCCCCCACACTTGTCCCTGATCTGTGAATCTTGTCGCCTTTGTTGTGGCCGTGAAGAGGCAGACCCCACATTTGGCCCACATCAGACACCTCGGGCTGTTTGTAGCCAGGTTTTTATTAGGTGTCGGGACCCGACTAAGGTCACAAACGTGGAAGGAGCGCTGACTCGTGAATGAGTAAAGAAGAACTACTGTTGTAGAATAGACTGCCACCGCTTCTGCTGCTTCTGAATGTGTGTTTACTGTGTGGATGCAAGCTCAGCTGATGGGTTAGCCCTTTGAAATGATGTTGCATCTTCATGTTTGCAGGTTCTGTTTGACCCACATCTAGTGTCATTGCTTTTATTGTATTATTTTCAGTGCTCCACTGATGTTTAATTCCAAATATTTGTCATTAGTACTAATGCACACACATTTTGTTTTCATCTTTGATACAGATTTTGGTCACTTTAAATCTCACAACTCATTTCATAATGCAACACAATATTATGTATAGATGAATTCCTTCTGTAAAACTTTAGTTTTGATTGGATGCAATATTTGTGTCCACTCTCTCTCTCTCTCTCATTTATTTTGGTGTCTGCTTACTTTGAGTCTAGTTTGAACAAAGGGCTCCATGGGTTTTCACACATCACAAGCAGCATTAAAACCTTCCAATGACAAACATATTACTAGAGCTGAAACAATTAGTTGATTATCAGATAATTAACAGTAATTTTGATAATTTATCATTTTTAAAGCCAAAATGCAAAACATTTTCTCTTCAGCTTCTCTAAATAGATGTTTTTTTTTTGCTTTACTTTGTTTAATATCTTAAATTGAATAACCTTTTGGATGGGAATTTTCTGTTTTCTGACAAATTAGACATTTTTGCTAATGGAAATAATTCAGCTACAGTCAGCTACATCCCTGGATATTACAGAATCAATATGAAAATATATCAAAATCATTACATATGAATATGGTTAATTTGTCAACAACTGAAGCACATATTTAGTTTTACAGCATTCATGCTTGAAGCTGTACACTCTGTCAGAAGTCAAAGATCTAAGAGCAGTTCAACTCAGAGTGGAAATGCTAAGCTAGGTATCAGCCCAGTGTTTATTGTACACACTCTACTCGAGCTGCTTTATCTGTCTTGTTGTGTCTGGAGTCGTTGATAGCTGCACATCCCTCTGTGAGCCTCGGCGGTGCAGGCATTTGATCAGGGTGTGGACCGTTTGCTTCAAGGATGTGCCCATTTAGTGGTGTATAAAACGTGACTAAGCTCCTGTAGGAGGTTTATGAAATGTTTTATTACAAAATAGTGTTGGCCATGTGAGAGAGAGAGACGTGTTGCAAATTTGAACATGGTTGGTGTCTACTACTACTCCTCCACAGTAAACTATTTGATGTGTTTGTCCACTGCGACTTGGAGCTTGTTGTTTAATGACCCGCGTGCTGAAAGGAGGAGCAGATGTTGTCATCCAGAAATTAAGTATCTGCAGCTTGTTGACCAGTTAGTGATATTTTCAGCTCATACCTAAGAGAGAAGTCTGTTATATGGACAGGCCACACGACACAATTCTGGCCATGATTTGTGTGTCGGGTAACGTTTAATGACTCGCCCAAGGACATTCACCTCACTTTCTAGTTCACCAAGACATGCTGTTGTTGTGATGTGTCTGGAGCTGCTCTGCTGCTCTGGGACCATCTCGTCCTCTCATGTTAGCTTTGCTAACCTACCAAATTCCAACAGTAACGTATGATATTTTGTTGAATTTACTAAAGATGTTTTATGCTTGGATACATAATGTTGTTGTGATATGAAATTACCTATATCGGGATATGAGATTTCAGTCATATTGCACAGCTCTAGTTGTCAAAGTTTTAGCTCACAGCAGGAAAAGAAGCAGCTGTTTAGTCCAAACTATCAGCAGCACAATATAGATGAAATGTGTTTGAAACTATAAACAGAAAAGCATTCCACAGTGGATTTTAGGATTCATCAAGGAAGTTGGATGCAGAGCTTAACCCTGTCAGCTCATCATCGATGTGGATGGCAGGCGAGATTTGGTGTCTGGTTAGATATGGGCTAAATGTGTGTGTGTTTTTGTAGGGGATCTTATTGTGGCTCAGTGTACAGGGGTGACGTCACCACACTGATCATATGACGCCAGGGAGACACTTTAACTTGTGGGGAGGGGTAGGTGGCCTGCCGGCGTGCCCTCTGACTATCGTTTCCTCCATATTTGGGTCTTGCAGACAGGCTTCCCTACTCTGACATCACACAGTGCTACTGTGCATGTGAGACCATCATACTACAGCAGCGTGTAGACAATGCTGTTGATTAGGTTTCACACTGATTAAATGTTCATTTAGATTTTGACTTTGAGAAATGGCCAACCATTATAAGAGACTGTAAGGTGTTTGTTACATGTCCTCATCCAGCTCTTGTTTCTCTGTGATGAACACTTGAACATTTAAATTCAAATGTGTGTTTATAATGTGGGGTTTCTCTGTTGAATTGTGGTTTTTGTGGAGGTTTTGTACAGTATCATCCTACGAGGAAGATGTCAGAGCAGCTCCCCTCATGACTTGTCACAGTAACTGGGAAATCCCAGAACACTCACCCACTCACCTCAAATAAGCAAATGTAAGACAATATGACTTCAATGATAAAACAATACATGTGGGAGCAGAAAAAACCTACTCACCATAGCCAACAGCAATTCTCAGTGTCTGGCAGAGGACTGGGCCTCTTTACCAAAACTACCACTGTGTTTATCTAAGACTGCAGAGCCGACGTGGCACATGGTTTATTTATAGGATTCACCAGTGATACCCTGTGGACTTTGGAGCCGGTATTGTCACTTGTGTAAGCTGTAGCACCCAAGGGAATTTGTTCTTGGACTCCACCTGAGGTGTAAAGAAGACAGGGGACTGTCTGTTGGGGTCTGTTGATAATAGTAAAATGGAAAGAGGATTTCTGACAGAGAGCTGCTGTTTTAATCTCAATTAAAAGGAAATGGTCACGCAAAACTGAATGAATTGAACTACTGTAACAGTATTGGAGAGACTGAGGGAGAGAGAATGGTTAAAGTGAACTGGTGGGGGGTTGGTTGTAGCTAATGTTAATGGTAGCCTCTGGCAGTCGGGTATGCACAGAAGGCTGCAACAACTGGTTCTGAGCGCTGTAAAGAAAGATGTAGGGAATAAACAAAGGGGAGAGAGAAAGAAGACAGTGAAATGAGAGTGAACTGTTAGAAGAGGGATGGATGATTGAGTCACTACATACTAATGTGTGTTGACATTTTCCTCACTCTAAGCTAAACCCAGACAGCTAACCTTTTAGCTTTAAAAAAGACAGTATTGGAATATGACTAATTAGGAGCAGTTGCAAGGCATTTTCTTCTGCTGGTGTAGGCTAGCAGTTTCCCCTTCCTTCCAATTTGTTGGCTAAGCTAGGCTAAACACATCTGGCACTTGTGAGCATTGTCAAACCATTTAATGAGTTTAGTATTCACTAATTTGTTTGTGTAATTTGCAAATTTAACTCCCACCGGTTTCATCATTGTTTACATAAATATGAATTAAAACAAAAAACATATTCAATTATGGTCAAGTTAAACACGTAAACACATTTTAGGTGCCTGACTGCTTGTTTGACATTCTGACCTTAGACTTGGTTTTAAGTTGCACTGGTGTGACCTAAGCTGGTGCGGCGTTGTTGGTTTGTTTGTATACAGCTGTTATGTCTTTGCGTCGGGTTGTGTTTCTGGCCCAGCTCAATCCCGCTGTTTGTTTTGTTTATTCAAAATTGCACTGGGGTGATACAGTTATAGGTCATACAAGGTAGCCACACATGTTGTTGATGGGCAAACTTCAGCCTGTGTGGGGGGAGGTTATGTATGTTTGTGCCTTTGTTTGAAAGCTACACTGAAATGGAGAGTTTTGTTTAGCGCTGTATGATTCTGGATAAAATGAGAATCCTGCTTTGTCTCAGAATTGATGATTTTCTTAAGCAGTTTTTTGCAGGTAGTTTGTCACACAGTGATTCCCCGTTTTAATGCTCTAGGTATGGATGTTATGTGATCAGGCAGCAGGGGTTTTCTTTTAGTTTAGCCAAAAAAGCTTCAATATATTGTATTTTGTTTTGACATTTCAGGTGATTGAATACATTGATAGTGTTTCAAATACAGAAAAACGTTTTGTTTCCATATAAGCACATTGTTTGGTCAGAAGGATTATTGTATTTCCTCTTCCTCCCCTTTGTCTCTGACTCATTTTGTTCTCATTTGCTGTGTATAGGTTTTAAATTGATTTCCCTGCAAATGCAAATACAGTGGAAATGACGTATAGTGATCATGGTTAAAGTGATAAACCCCTTTAATGAAAAGCTTCGGACAGAATCATTCCTATAATGTAATGCAAATGTAGTTTAAATAATTTGCTTATCATAACCGAGTAGTCCGCTTACAGTTTTCATTTTGGGTCTTTTTATACAGGACAAGATACTGTATCTAAAAAAACTGATCAAAAATTTTATACATTTGTTTTCAAACTCTGCTACCAGTTTGGCATTGATAGCCTTCAGTTTTATTTTCAGGCCTGTTTAAAAATTTAGAAATGCACTGAAACCACCACTGCCAGGCTTTGACTGAGAAGCCTATTTGCACTACTGATGTTACTGTAACAGCATAATTATAACTTTAGCTATATTTTATGCAGTACGTAATCACTTTATAGTGTGTATGAGTACACTAATTTAATTTGTACAGTAATTTGAAAAGCATTTGAAACGGCTACACTGTATTTTGAAACGGTCAATAAAATTCACTAAATAGCCGTTTCATTGCTTTATATTCATCTAATAAGTATACATATGTCAAATCATAGTTTTCAGTCACGTGACATGCGAGGTGACCTGGAGGGCAAAACAAAAGACCAAGATAGCGGCTCACACCGGACTCTCTCGTAGAGACACCGCAAAAGCCTCAAAATTTTGTTTGGATCACCTCTCAACTCAAGAAAAAGATAGAAATGGACACAAACTGCAAGTGTTGGGCACTTGTGGACCAGCAACCGCTGCCGTATTTCCGCCGCAGTGCTCAACTGTGATAATGTTTATGTTTACCTTGAGGGGAATCCCTCACCTAACACAGCTCAGGCTTGCCTCCTTGTCAGTTAGTGCATCCGAAAGCACAAGAACCATCCAGCATATTGGCAACGCAAAAGTAACAAACTCGGTGTAACTGTGTATTACTTGCTTGCTGGTTGGCAGGCAGCGCAAAATAATGTCTTTTTTTTTTTTGCCCTCCAAGGGAGCGTTTTCCTTGGAATGTGACGTCACGTGAACCGATGAATTAGATGGCAATATGCATAAAAAGTAAAGAAAAAGAAAATTGATTATTATAATCTTCCACTTACAGTGATCAATTTGACCTGGACAGACGTGATCACTATAAGAGGTTTCCATTCGACAGCAAAATCAGCGCACATGTTGTTCCCTTCTCATCCTCCTCCGTACGTTTTCACGTATCCTTTTTCTTTATGTTTCTATGGTATTTAGCATGCGTCTCTGTAACACTTGCGCACACACACCTCACCTGTCCTTGAGTTGTAGAGAACATAACACTCCTATCAGCGCTCAAGTTGAGCACATAAAGCTGAGATAACACTCGAGGTGCTTTCAGCTCGTTTCAGTTTTGAGCAAATAACCCATTCAAACCAAAAAACCCACAAACTAAAGATTAATTGTAATTTAGTGATGTGTGGTTGTGGTATCTTAATTTTCTAAGGTCTGCAAAGTGGCGAGGATCGATTTTTCTGTCTTTCTTGCCTGCAGACATGTGATTTGGAATAAAATATGGGAATAATGTCTTATTGTTCTTGAAAGCAGAAATCATAATTACAATTATTTTGGTCATTATTGAGATCACGGTTATATAACAGGATTTGATTAGCATTAAAACTAAAACTAACTATAAACAGCATCTTGTAGCGGAAGAGGATTACTGTAAGGCGGTGTTTGCCTAGTTTGACTGCTTTGGGGACGGATGGGCCGCCGAGGGGCTCTTTGTGTTTGTGTGTGTGCACAGATGACCGGTGAACTACTAAAATTGACGACAGCTTATTGTGTTACATAGCTGCATAAAATTCAACCATAGTGTTCGGTCGGGAGATGCAGTTACTTGAACAAGTGGTGAGTAAGAAAAGTATTAACAATTTGTTATGATATGAGTATGAGCGTTCAATTTGTCATAGGAAGTCAGAATTTCTTAGTTCAAAGTCGGAAATTTCAAAGGGAAGGCACCCTTAAGTCGGATATCCGACTTGGAAAGTCGGGAGAACCGCACTTCCCTGACTTTGTGATCCAAGATGGCTGCCCAGTGTATCAACAGTTAGTGAAAGCTGTAGTTTGTTTATTGTTTATAAGCTATTCTGTCTACTTGTCTCATAGAAATTCTCGTACACAAGGTGCCGTCCAACTGCTGTCTGTCAACGTGTTGCTACAACATACTAAACACAACGTGTTGTAACAATAGCTAACATGGCTAGTTGTAAACAATGACTCTCTGAGCGAGGTTTTCCAACTTGTTAACTAGAACGGCGTCAACTCGAGTGTGACGTTCCACACTCCGACTGCCGACTTCCGAGGTAAATGGATCGCACCATTAAGCTAATAATGGTGACTAGTAAGTTGAAGCAGTTAAAAACCTCTGTCGTCTTGTCTCGAGCTCAACTAAAGATGCCCCACCTGGCTGACAGTGAATTTGGGCACCTAAGGAGGGACGAGAGCTAGGGTTGGGCTGACAGATGGGCGATGGTTGAGCAGGCATTGTGATTGTAAAACTCTACACCTCAGGTAAACACACCAGCGTGCCCCTCTCCATCAGCAGCACGTTTATAAAGTCTAACCCTAACACTAAAAGACATCGAATTTGTCTCTTTTCCGCATTTTTCCACCCACGATCCGGCGGTTCCGGCGCTTCACCGGCGCTTGTGGGCTTGTTAAAACAGCCGAAACGAACATCTGCACCCTGTATTCAGCGCTTTACCTGGTCCGTGCTTGTAAAATATCCGCCTACCAAGTTATTAACCAAGTGAAGTCTGTGCGAGGTAACACTCTCTGCCCCCCATGCTCCCTTGCGCGAGTGCGTCCGTGCCTTCATCCCGATCTTTCAATGTTGACAAATTTTGTTGACATCGCCCAACCCTAGCGAGTGCCACAACTGTAAAGGAAAGAGGTGTGCTGGATTTACAACACAGGACAAAACAAGAGCTTCATTGCGAAACAGAATATGGCACAATAATCGTTTTATCTCTTATCTTGTTATCGTGGGGATGCCAAAATTCTGTTTATTGCACAGCTCTAAGTACCGTTTCCAGAGACCAAATCTGGTACTAGATTCTCATAGTTCAAATGCATGAACCGTCCATAAATACCTCTTTAATTATACTGTTGTTTTTATTACCTGCTGTACCAGCACTTCGCAGTACGAAGTACTAAATAAAATAGAAAGGTCAAGGAAAAATATCTGCACCAAAAGGCAGCTGGGTGACCGCCTGAGGAGCAGCAACTTATAGTTTGACTGATGGTGAGGGGGCTCACCTTTGACCTTAAACATAGTTGGATAGTGCACGACTCAGCTGATTAGCGGACAAACTGTATCGTTGAACACGGTTTGCCCACTTGTTGCAGTGGTTGACAGACCGCAAAATTCAGTTATGAACAGTAGTTTTTGGAAGCAGAAACCAGTCAGGTGGTGTTAGTTTCCCAGAAGTGGTTTCAAAGGAACTTTAGCCAACTGGGTTGTGTGACCCTCCCAAAGACTAACTACTTAACAGTTTCTAACTACTTAACAATTACAAGGTCTGTAAAATGTCAGACTGTCGCCCAAGGAGGTGAGTTGGAGACGATGGAGGACCTGATTTTAGAGTGTGTGTGTGTGTGTGTGTGTGTGTGTGTGTGTGTATAAAATAATTATGTCAACTGTAGAATGCCAAAAATACCAGGATGTCTACTGCACTTGGTCGCAATTTGTAGTATGCAAGCCAGCATGCTTTTCAAAGGGTTAAAGTTTAAGGTACAATATATGACCCATCCTCAGCATTGTTTCTTCTTGGCATGACTGAGACCCAATCAGAGAGCCAAACGCGAACGTCTGCGTCATCATTTCTAAAGTCCTCTGTTTTTGCCTGTCTTCACTAAACCGCTCTCTGGTGATGCTAGATTAAAAGTCAGAGAATGACAAAAGTTATTACAATTCATCCTTAGAGGACTATAAATGTTTGTACGAAAAATGCAAGCCATCCAGTGGTTGTTGAGATATTTTAGTCTGGACCAAAGTGGAAGGCTGACCAACAGACCAATAAACATGACTTTGTCATCCCTGCAACCACGCTGCTAGCTTGGTTAATTAAAAAACAAAACAAGAACATAATGTGATGTACGAGGACAGTTACAGTTAGCTATTTTCCTCTGGCACTTGCTCTGAAGCTGATGCCTGCTTGAGTTCTTTGTCACGATGACGAGGCAGAAAGACTCAATAAAACCTGAGTTTGATCCATTTCCTGCTTCAGAAGAAATCAGTATAGAGAAAGGTTGGGCATTTCAGCCCCTTGCTGGAAAGATCTGATGGTCACATTTTAAATCTGCCACTGTGTGTGTGTGTGTGTGTTTGCCTGTTTATACATACTCTGTCATGCACTGTAAGCAGCAGTGTGACAATTTTGAAACAGACTACTGTTGTTCGCACTTTTTGTTCAAACTAAGCAGATAAGAGCGGATAAATACTTGAGGAATTCATGCTGATTCCATGACTTAATTTAGCACGAAGTTGTTGCCCGGGCAAAAGTTTCTATGTTAGGCTTCTGGGTGGAGACCAGGAATTTTTGTTGTTTCATGAAATATGTGTTTACATGACTCAGATGTGTTTAGGTACATTGTATACTCTGTGTAAAGATGTTAATAAGACGCTGAACAAATGTTTGAAATGCCTGTAATGCTTGATGACAAATCAGTGGAAGCTGAAGAGCATTTAAGAGGTTATCTGATATTCACCTCTGCCAAGAAGGTTGTTTTCTGTGCTATGTGTTGAGACCTGGTCCCACCAGAAAGTGGTACAGTGAAATGAATCTGTGTCTTCGCAAAATACTTCTAGGAGCTGCTCACGAGGCTAGCCGGTGATCTACTCTTAACTGGTGATGCTACTGTGCCGTTTACTCCTTCCTGGCTTTTTCCCCCCTCAGTATTGTGCATTGTTTTGTTCAATTAAAAGTTATTTAAGTGGGATAAAAATCTCTCTCAGCTAACAAACTTGCTCAGTCGCTAATAAAACACTTCAGTTCACACAGCTTATGCAAAAGACATATTTTGTACCATCAACTCATGTCTCAAAAATGTCTGCAAACCTTTGTCCAGGTCAGCTAATGCTTGAGGGTTATTGCTTGTAAAACCCAAGGAAGACATTTATGCTCGAGACTTAATGCACCATTATAAAATCTAACTTTTAAAAAGGGTCCTGATTCCGAGGTTGAATTAGCCTGAGAAAGTAAAATTTTTTGTGAACATTGTAGCTTTGGCACTTCCGTTTGAGAAATCCTCTTGTTCCCATCTGTCATTAGTGATTTTTGGCTGAATTCTAGCTTCATGTGACGTCATCAGCCATCATTAGGATAAGCAGCAGACTGTTGAAGCACCATTATGACTACAGCGTGTGAGATGTTGACTCAACCACTGGAAATGGCACCGGGTTATAAGAAGAAATGGTAAAATGTAGGCAGGTTTGGAAGTTGAGCTGCCAGCATCACAAAACAAACATTTAAGTGTTTATTTAAAAATATGTTAAATATGGAAGAGACCAAATTTATAGGGATGACTGAAAATTTAGTTGAATGCAAAATTTTAAATCTGCATCCAATGCTCTGAAAATAATATCGTTAATGAGCAAGTATGTACTTTTTTTTTTTTTTTAAAGGAAGGATAAGTTACAAAATATATTAAACTGTATTCTGTCTTTGGACCTTTAGCTTTGCTTTTGTTTTTCACTTATCAAACTTAACAGTTTAGACTATTAGAGGGCAGCCCTACTAGTTACAGCATATAGCACAACAGTGTGACCATCATTTAACATGGCTACAAGTTCTTCCCACAGCATGTGATCTAAATATTTGTTGAACAAAAGTATTTGTAATAAAAAGGAGCGCCACACCCTATTGTGGGCTCAGGTTGCATGATTGTTGTTGGATTTTTATCTCCTATGATTCCTGCTGCCTCTTTATACTGTGCATGGTTTTTAGCTTCCTAGAAATCATTTTTTGTATAACGTTTTCTGCCCTCAAAGCTTCTGTTTAAAATCCCCAGAGGACACATGACTGTGACACAGTCAAAAGAAGCAAAGGTCACCACTGTAGTGTCTGGAAGCTTGAGTTAAACCTCTGTTTAACCATTTCTCAACTCATTGACTCAAAACTAAATAAACAGTTAAATTTTAAAGTTCAGAGGTCAGCGAATGACATATGTCACATTTTTAGGATACCAAAGGACACGTACTTACACAAGGCATAAGGCTCTGCTTTCTCGTGTACGGTTTGGTGTCAAGAAGTGGCTCCGAACTGGAACCTGTTCTAAATTTAACAGGGATCTCCATTGATTTTTAAACTTTTTTATTTTTATTGGGCAGATCCAATGCATATGTGCAAATATTTGAGTGTTGCTCTAGTGTGAGTTTTGCGATGTCTGATAAATTGTCTCACATTATGTCACTCGAGTCAGCATCAGTTGGGGCTGAAGACTACAAGTACTACAAGAAAATCTCGGGGTGTGGAGAAAAAAGTTTGCCAGACCTGCAGCCTGCTCTTTGTGAACCTCGAGGCGACATTAGCCACTACTAACATAACACATCTAAATCTTTGAGCTGAATTGTCAGCGGGCAAGTTGCTTTGTGAGTGATTTAGACACCAGGGTTGTACGTAAAGATTTCTGGCATCTCAATGCTAAATTGGTGGAGTTTTCTCTCTTAAGATTCTGCTCACTTATTCCTAAAAGGGAAGTCAGCTGCTGTGCTTCTGTCTATGTTGGTGGTTCCACGTGCATAGTTTTTACAATATGGAGGACCAGAGCCATGACCAGTGCTGAAAGTGTTGCTGAACATTACAAGTGACAGTAGATTTATGCATGTAAATGTAATGACTGAAGTAATTTCATGTGGGGAGGTGACGAAGCATTTCCTCTGGCATTTTGTAAGAATTCCTGTGGCCGCTTTTGATATACTGTTGTACTCACAACAGAATCAGCTTATGTAAGTGGCCGTAAACCTTTTTCTATCACGCCCCCTTGAGAAGCTGAAAAAAGTTCCCCAAAAAGACCCCCAACTCCAGCAAAAGTGGATTTCGTTTTTATCAATCATTAACAAAAAGGGGCAATTGAAATAAAACAAAAGATTCAGATTAGCAAAATGTCCTTGCTTGTATCAGATCCCCCCCCCCCTCCCCCCCCCCTTTTTGTTGTACATTCATGCAACTGTAGGTCTGCTCAAGATGTGCACCCCCTGTAGTGGCTGTGTGGGGGCCTGCCACTGCAAAATAAATGCCACCGCTGCTTCAGAATTTTATGAAATGTCATGAAGTCACAATTGCACGACTCTGCAAGGGGGTGTTTGCTTGCCCCCGCTGCTAAAAGGAGACAGTTTTGTGTCTTGTTAAGTACTGATTGGTTACTCTGTGTAGACAGAGAACATTTCCATCTAGTGACTGCGCCTGCTACCTTTAGAGTCTTATTTTCTCCCGTACAGTGCTTCTTTCTGCCTGACAGACCTCTCAGTGTGGTTGTACAGTCATGCTATCTGCAAACGTGACCGCCAGCTGGTCAGTTTTTTATCCAAAGGATTGTAAGACTGCTAGTAAGAAAACATACAGTACAGATGCTGGGCTTGCACTAATCGCCCTTCCTGGCCCCCACGTTCTTTCACTGGACCTCTCAACATGACTGAAAACATTTCTCTTTATAGATTCTGAACTATTTAACCCATCTACACTCGTGAATTAACTTCTTATGTGGCTGAATTTAATTTCACATCTTGTGATATGTGTTAAGGTAATATTCATGCTGGTTTGGCTATAGAGTAATTGTCAAATCCAGTCAAGAAATTCAAGTTCTCGTCAGTTTCTGTCCAGCTATAATGGTTGCTTTACCCAGCCTAACTTTTTGTTATTAATGACTTTCTTCTGACAGGCCCCATCCACACTACTGCGTTTTCGATTTAAAACCGAGACCTTTTTCTACGTTTGCACCTCCCCGTCCAGACTACAACAGCGAAAATGAAGACCTAAAATAGAGAAGTTTGCAAACGCTGCCAACCCCGTTATGTATTATAAAACTCTGGAGGGCGTTTTAGTGAAGACGGCCCAAAACGGACGACTTTAGAAATGATGATGCAGCCACTCATGCTCAGCTCTGATTGCAGAAAGACGATGCTACTGACCGGGTTTTTGACATGGTATTTTTATTAAGATATTCTGTACTGTGCAAATAACACAGCCTATACTTATACTGTGCATGTCGCCGTTTACTTTGCGACGACTTCCAGTATGTTTTCCGCCGCCACAGTCCCGTGTTACATTCAGCAACAGTCCCAGCTCGTTATTGGTGCAATGCAAAAAAAACTGCTCTGATTCTTCATCTGTATTTATTTATTCTTTTGCCAAATCTTCTGTAAATATGGAATAGACCATCTTCATGTTTGCACTGGCCCGCACATGCCCAGTGTACCTGAACAGCCAATAGATGTGCGTTTTTAGTCGTTTTAATATAGACGGGCATCAACTCCAAAATGCAGCTAAAACGCTGTTGTGGACGGAGATCGTATTCGTTTTAATTCTCCGTTTGTAAACTAAAATGAAGTAGTGTGGATGGGGCCTCAGTATCTAGTCTCAAGAATGTGTAGATTTGTTGTACCTCAGCATAAGCCGTGTGCTCTAAGTGTGCTCCAGTACTGTTGCGTGTGTGTGTGTGTGTGTGTGTGTGTTGTGCAAACAAACATACAAAATTAAAAAAAAATTTTTTTAATGCAAAAAGGAGCTCAACAGCCTGCTGTGTTTCACAAACTGGTACACAGGCATAATATTCACAAGACTAAAACCTAACATGGTACATTTAAGTAGGTGTGTGACGGATTAATGAGTATGAGCTATGGTTTATCTTGTGAAAAATTTGAAAAAAAAGAAGAAAAGTTTTCAGAAACATAAGGGCATCTGATCGCTTTGATTACTTTAACCGCAGCTCCAGACTTTCAGTTTTAGAGTATTTTTGTTTACTTTAGCCTGACTAGTAGCTGCTTACTAGCTAGATTTTTACAGTCTGGACCTAGCTGTCTAGAGAACAAGTGAAGCCATTGTAACACAAAGAGGGACACTTTATTTGTTTTCTGTATCAGCAAATGCAGCACACAGTCTTTCAGTAACTATTGTACTGCAACCTGAGCTTATGTGTAGACTTTATGGCTGACTACAGTAGCATAGCTACGCACGCACGCACGTGGAAAGCCTATTACAACAAACCCTCTAGACTCCATCACATTCACAGGTTACCCATCAGGCCAACCATCCTTAAAGGGGAAGGCTTGGCCTGTAACACACAGGTGAAGTTAGGTGTGGGTTTTCTAATCAGAGATGGAAGAAGTATTCAAATTCAAAAGTACTAATACCAACAAATGAATGGCAAAGTACTCATTTAGTTTTACTAATATATGTAATGTTTTTGGATTAATGTAACTGCTGCATTAATGTGTGTGTGTGTGTGTTGCATTTTACTGCTGTAGATGTTTAAGGCTAAGCTCATTTTGGAAAGTTTAATCTGCAGCAGTCCATATTCTATAAAATCATCTTGTTTGAATTGCAGTTTGAGAATTTATGTTATGTTAGAGAAAATGTGTATTTCGAGATATATTTCGTATATTGTGGCATATCCTAAACATATTGAGACATTATGTATAAGCCATATCGCCCAGCCCTAGGTCAGACAAAACAAATGACATCTGAAAATGTCACCTTTTACATTTTGAAAAAGCATATCAGGCATTTTTGACTATTTCCTGACATTTTATTGACAAAAGAAATGATCAATTAATAGAGAAAATAACCATTTAGTTGCAGTCCTTTCCAGTCGATCGACTCCAGTTGGTTGAATTTCTGGTTTTAGTTTTTGTTTCATTTGTTTCAGAAGTTTTTTGTATTGAAAATGTTTGTAAGAGATCATTCGATAAATTGGGTTTATTTTCCAGCCCTAGATGTTTCTGTACTTTATACCGTTGTCTGTAAGACAGTCTGCCAAAGGATTTTATTCCCCTCTCTCGTTCTCTTTCTGGCCTCGTCCCCCGACATGATCGTCCTTAAGAAGCTTACTGAGATTTGTTCTTTGGCGTAAACGGCTGGGTGAAGTCCCTGTGAGTCGCTTTCAGTCCCTTGTAGTCTAATGGAGACAGTAGACTGTGGAGACACTTCAGCCAAATACAGGCAAGATCTCAACCTTCAGGACGCAAGCCAAATCTGGTCTCTTGGTATGTTCTTAAGAAGATTCATGATGAGGTAGTACGGGGGCGGTGGACAATAGACATTAATGCGTGTCTTCATGAGGAAAACTATATTTTTAGGGATCTATTTCAGCTTTATTAGATCTCACTGGACAGGAGCCTCTCACGTTATGTACAGAACTGAAGTTACCCAACGGTATTAGACAACCAATAAATGCTTACTCTTGACAAAATAATGTACCTAAAGCAAACATACTGACTGAATTTACATTCCTCTCTGATGTTGTCTGAGTTTTATGGATGGTTGGATGTATTAAATGCTATGTTGAAGGCTAAGGGGGATTCAATAAAATAAATAGGCCAGGTTACCAGGCCAAATCATACATAGACATAAGAATGCTGAGAGCAGACTGTTGCTGAAATGATTATCGATTAATCAATAAGTCAATTCACAGAAAAATATGATCAACAAGAGTTTTGCTAATTGTTTACTCATTTGTCATATTTAAAGCCAGCTCCTGAAATGTTTTTTTTTTTCTTTTTTAGATCATTGTAAATGTAATATCCTTTGGGTTTTGGGTAGGGATAAAATGCCCTAAATCATTTAATGGAATAACATGAGAAAGTACTTCTGTGAATGGAAATTTTTTTTTTTAATGGCCTGATTTAACCATCATTTCGCTCCCTGTTGAATCAGTGTGCTCATGTTCTGATTTTCTATTCTGGTACTTTTGCCCTCTCTGAGTTTTCTTTTGGTCTGTTGAAATGAGCAGCCGTTGTCATTAATGTACCTGGTTACAGGGATGACAAGACAGAGAATTGATGGTGGTAATGTCTTATTGCTGCTGCTTTAGCTGAGTTTATCTGAAAATGATGCCACAGCTGGCGACCTGGAAAAAAAAGCCAAAAACATGCAGATGATTTATTGAGAGCCTATCAGCCACAGGTAGATAAGATAAGTAATGGAAAAACTTAATGAAACTAATTTAACTGAGATATGCAAGTCAGTACATGAGAGTAAATTCTTCTGTGTTTGATTTCAGGCCCCCCCCCCCAGCAGATCCACAGCCTTCTTTTTCGAGACAAAAATCCATCCAATTTCAAATGGGAATCTATTGTTTTCCCGCCTTCCCCTCCGCTCATTGCTGTTGTCAGATTGTTTTTAGATGATGTATGTTCATGTATGGAGAGCCAGTTGTAACATCAATCTTCTTGATGTGTTTCCACAGAGTCTACCGGCCCCGCCAAGGTGGTGAGAGCAGGGATCCCGCCCAAAGCCAGACGTGGAGGAAAGGTAATATTGTTGTGTGTCTGTCTGTACGCCTGTATCAGAAAATACTCTACGAAGTAGCCCAAATATATAAACTGTATATATTCAGTAATATTTGGTTGTAGGTAAAAAGAACCAATGAGGAGTAACAGATCAACATGGCTCTTTTTGGTTGAAAGTAACTGCCGGGGTGGAATACTGAAAACAGATAAAGAGAATCTAGAAAGAGAGAAATTATGAACTAGAGGGAGTGCAGGTCTCTAATTTCAATGTCAGCCCAGTTTTGAAAGTATTGTAGCTGCAGGTTCTGAGAAAGCAGCACATTCATAATATTAAAATAGTATTAAAATTACTGTCATTGTCCATTTGTTTTTCCTGGGCTTTAAAGTTCTTTGTTGAATCATATCCTCCTCTTACAGTTAGTCTTTTTTAATTTAATTTTTTTTTTACATGTAATTGGCAGAAATAACGATGGTTCAACAGGTCCATTGAAGTATGTAGTATTTGGTTCTTTAATTCTCTTAAAAAGAAATTATGTGAATGCATTTTTGTGCATTTATTTATATCTGTCTAACAAATAATATTTGTCAAATCCTAGTATTTTTTTAAGAGAAAATTTATTTGGAAATCGAGATGCATATTAAATGGATTTCTTTCCTGGAAAACATGCAGTTGACGTTAGTGCAGCAACCTTTGCCCTCGTGAGGGCTGCGTAGTGCTGCGGTCGCATCACATGTGATGGAGATGAGAAACTCTACTTGCGAGCGTTCACGTCATCAGGGTGGTTGTGTGATTACAGAGCTGGTCATGTGAGGCTTTAAAAATAACTGTGTATTGACAATATAAGTTAAGAAGGCTACATAGTTAAATTATTTCTTTTTTGATCTGTTTTAACTGTGTTTATTGTTGATATACGATCGGGAGTCTGTACAAGGTATTTTATTTTGAAAATCGACCGGATTTTGCCTGACTTCCTGCCCGGCTCATCTGCTTGGTGCTGCTTGACGTGTCTTCTGTCAAAAATAGACCGGCTGCCTATTCTTCGCGCAGCGGAGCGGAGAGCCGCTTCTGTGACGCGCTGCAGTGCTTCTAGTGTGTGCTCAAGCATTGACTACAATGGCAACTATTTGCTCCAGCAACCACAACGCAGCGCACACGCTTCCTGTGTGAGTCCGCCTTTAGCCACACTGTTAAGTCCTAAGGCGTGTATTTTCATTTGAGTAGGGAATCACTTTTGATTTCTCTCTTTAGTCCCATGTAGAACAAAGGTTTTCAAAATGAGAGACGGTCCTCCCCAGAGGTTTGGGTAGGGCTCCAAACAGTTTCATGGTAGGCTTTGTGAAAAACATTAATCATCAAAAAGAGAGAGCCTGAATGTGTGTGATTTGGTTAATAAAATTATGTAGTTGGGACTTTTACAGATTTTCCCACTATTACAGAGACTAATAAATGCCTTAGAGCAGACCTTTATTTTGGTGTAGTCTAATGTAATGTCAAACACCGATAATAGGCTACCTTGGCTCAATTGTTGAGTGTCTGTGTGATCATATATAAGATAATCATGATCCCATAGGCACTGAGAGAAACTGACCAAGAAAACTAAAGGTTGGGTGGGGGACTTTGTCTGAGGGGGGGGGGGCCCTTTGGTCTCAGACTTTAAAAAACCCAGATCTAGACAATTTTGATAATTATAGATATTCTAAATGGAGTATGTTGTTTTAATACTGCTAAATACCAACATACTATGATTATAACTTGAGAAAACAATCTTTATTTAATATAAATATAGACAATAAGTTCAGGGTCGCTTCTTCAGAGCTCAGTGAAGGTATGCGCAGGCAGAGTCCCGACATTTATCGGTCACGCCTCAAGCTGTGTAGTAACCTCCCTTCACGCTTCCTGGAATGCAAATATGAGTTCCTGGTGAGCCAATGGTCCGACAGATAAAGCAGACAAACTCTCCCCGAAGGGTTTCATTCACAACTTTACACCTTTTTGATGGCTGTTGTACTCCAGAGTTGTAAGCCACAACTTGACTACAAACTTTTATAACGCCTTTGCGTGAAGTGCTGCAGAAACAAAAGACAGATCTAGACTAATCCTTGGCAACATGTGGCTAAAGACAAAACAAGTAGGTTGTTGACAGCAGGTAAGTTCAAAAAAACAATAGAGATGAGAAAGTGTCTCTGTTAAATTACTGCTTTGGATTTTGCAGCTGAACCAAAGTCCTTATGAAAGTGTTGCTACCTGTGCAAACACGCTCAGGTGTGTAAAGAATGTAAAGAAAACGGAGTTGTGTTTTCTAGCTGTCATATACTTTAAAGTAGTGTTGTTTCCTTTCACTCCATGAAGACGAGGCGTACACAAAGATGTCACGCAGACATTTGAACTTGTTTTGTTTATGTGGCGCAGAGGAGAAATGTGCATAACCAATGACGCTTTCCTCTGAAGATAATCTTTTGTGTCAATCTGTTTACTTTTTACTGTAGTAATAGTATTCAATAAAGCTGTTGTATCCACACTGATGGCGTGACATAGGATAGAGTCACCTGTCTTCAGAGATAACCTGCTCTAACACCTAATTTTCCAGATACCTCGGCCACTCCTGCTTATTCGGCTTTTCTTCTTTTATTTTTTTTCAATCTGTTGCTCAGGTTGGAGATTTTGCTGACGCCAACAGCTGGCCGACTCCAGGGGAGATCGCAACTAAAGACATGCAGGTCAGTGTTATTTGTTTGACAAGAGTTTAGTCACAGGTTGGTAGATGTACAGAGGACACACTGAGATGAAGGTGGTGTCTATGCTGTGTCACTGAACTGTTTCATAGTTGCTGCAGTGGAACCAACCTGATGTCCATACATGCACCTGTACGTACATGTACAATATGCCGTAGTGAAACTGAGGAATTCGTCCATGTAATTCATTTCAAACATCTACTTCCACATGTAGTCCAATATCGTACTTGCATTTTTGTCTTCCTGTCAGTTGGACGGTCCAGAGGATCTTTGTGTAGACTTACTATACAGTGATTGAATGTTCAACAGTATATTTTGGCTGCAGAGAGATGGTACAGTGATGTCATTCAAACCAGATGCTTTGGTAATAGAGCAGGATTTTTATAGAAAGATTATTTAAAAAAAGCTTTTTTGACATAGATTTGCCATATAAGAGATAACTGAACAGTTATCACAAGGACAATCCATTGTTTTACTGGGAAAATAGCAACTCCATGTCTGCAGGAGAGTGTTGGATGCTAGTTTAAAAGGGAGCAGTGGTGCGAAGTAGGTGGAGGCAGAAAGGAATTTGTCTGTTACCGCGGTTGTAACGGTCAGATAAAGGTGAACAGAAAGCTTTTAAAGACTAATTTAACATGAAGGACAACACAGAGTGAGAAACAGAGGATGGTGTTTATAAAAAGAGCATATTAGTAGCTTCAAGTCACAAATTATAATATTATTCACCAACTAATCAGAATGAGCAGCCCAGCTTGTCCAGCTACATTTTGCTGTAGTGGATATGTGTAGTTTTCTACAATAGGTATTTTAGTGGTTGTAATTACACAGCAGCTAAACAGCACGTCCAGACAGAGCAGTCTGCTTTTGCTGGCATGACTCTGTGTCCTCAGGACTGCATGGTTTCCTTTATTTTTTATTATGGAATAGAGTTGGTCCTGGCTCACCACCATGGCAGAACCCTCCCCGGACAGTTTGGAGACAAAACAAAGATGGCAAACCTCAAAGTGGGGATCTGGCAAAATGTTCCACTCTGAAATCAGTCTTTCGGAAATTGTAAAAAGACAGTCAGGAATTAGGAAAACGTCAAATGTAGAAATATCCTATTTCAGACCTGAAGTGTTAAAACTGAAAAGATACTCTTGCACGCTATTGTGCTTACTGCTCCAGTATGTTCCATATATACATAGATGCGCACACACACACACACACACACAGCCATCTAAGTAATTGTAAATGGGTATATTTAAACATCATGCTATCAGAAGGTTGAAAAAAGATGAAAGGATGGAGGCAAAAGGGCCATTATTCATCTGAAATCTTAAAATGGTATCAGAGCATTACAGTATAACACTAAACTATCCAAAGGCTAAAGAATTACACAATGGCAGGAATAAATAAGGGCAGAAGAGACACTTAATCAGATAAAGACTGAAAATCTTAAACACCTGCCATCAAAAACTTTAATCATAAATACATTGATCATTAGGGATAGCCTAAAACATCTGCTGTCGAAGCTCATTTCCAGTTAAGACCTGCTCAGCTTATTTGTTAACGTAAGGAATTGCTGATGTTTTCTATTTGATATCATTGTTAGCTGAGTATCTTTGTGTTTGGGACTGTTACAAAATGTCACCTCAGGCTCTGGTAAAGTGTGATGGGCATTTTTCACCATTTTCCAAATGATTACAGCTGAAGGGATTACTTGTTCAACAGAAAAATAATAAAATATTGTGTCTTTTAATTAATCGTTACACATTTTCTAAACATTTATTTATTTTTTTGGTGATAAGACATATGAAGACGTCACCTTGGGTTTTCTGATATTGTGATGGTCATGTCTCTTTTTTGTTTTTTTCTTTTTTTTTTGTTGACCAGACAATTAGTAGATTAACGGCTGGCCACCCAAGTTCTAGACCCTAAGTTTGTGAGAAATCGAAAGAACCCTTCACCATACATCTAACATACTGACCCCGTCCCCTATAAACTTACTCTGTTGTACCCTACAGCTGTTGGTCCAATAGGGGATGTGTCTAATTTGTGTCATCTTACAGTAGCAGCAGTAATCCCCTCAGAGCCGTTTTCTATTCTTGATCTCTGGGCGATAGTGTGTCACCGGGAGAGCGACCCCGGTAACCTAACCTATTTTAGGCAGCCAGGCTCTGAGCGAACATGGAGGGAGAGTGCGTATCCCCGAGAAGGAAAATGTAGGTTACCTCATCAGAGCCAGGAATAACCGGCTGATCTGGTGGCAGAAATCGTAGGTGGGAGGGCTGGAGGTAAAGATGGTGGCCAAAGCCTGGGAAGGGATGTCCTTTTAGGGATCCCCTTCAATAAACCACCTCTGGATCTGTGCTGCTGCTATTCTTAGGGGGCTGGAGTTTTCACCGTCCATCACGTAACATTAAGCTGTAAATCAGTTGCTGAATTGCACAGATTATTCACACTGGGATACGGACAGTGAAATTTGATAGAGGGGTTTTTGAGTGCAGGGGTTGTGCTTTGGTGTTGTGGTTTAAAGCTAAACTTGAGATTTCATGCAATAAAAATGTCCCGTTTTTAAAGTTAGAATAAACATTTCCACTTTGAGAGTTCATTTATCTGAGGCCACAATTCTGTGACTTCAACGAATTTGCTATTCTCCTTTTAAGGTGAGAGTGGACATTTCTCAGAATGTGATATTATCTCTCTCTTCACACTCTTCTCTTCATGGCAAGATGTCACAGATGTGTCTTTAAACTACCTGTTGGGTTGAGTTAACAGCAGTAAGAGGTGTATAGACACTGATACATAAGGCAAAACATAATACACAGTAGCTACACTAATTCATCAGCAATCATCAAAATTAATCAATCAACAACTTTTGAGAGCAATTTTCATTAATCATCATTAATAAATTTTTAAGTTAAATATGTTTGAGTTTGGACTGTCGGTCAAACAAAACATGCAATTTGACGATATCACTTAGGGCTTTGGCAACCTGTGATTTAATTTTTTGAACAATTAGAGGTGGAATGATTAGTCCATTAATTAATAGAGCAATTTGTTGGCAGCTATTTTGATTATTCAAATTATTCTTTTGGTTATTTCTAAGCAAAAATACCCAGCGTTTGCTGGTTTCAATTTCTCTAATGTGAAAATTAGTGTCATAGAAAAGTAAATTTAAGTAAATTTGGGTTTTCATCAGACATTGGGTTCAGGATAGGGGTGTACTCGTACTGGACCGTTCCGGTACAGGACTTTCAGAACGGTGCACATGTGCACCGAATGCAATCTTTAACGTTAAATATTAGGCTTGTTTTGTGTGTGGAACAAACGTAAATTCTGAGTTTCCACACAGACATATTAAGTGGCGGACCAAATCTCAGCCTTACGGCGCTACACAAGCTGCAGGCTTTAGCCTCTCGCTAACTAGTAATTTAAACATCATGGCTAGTGCAGAGAAGCTAGAGCTTGAAAACCCTCCCTTAAGGTCTTCTGTTTGGGAACACACTTTGGTTTCCTTGTGAAATACAACAGCGGACAAGTTGATAAGACGAAAGCGGCGTGGGCGATATTTCTCAGTAGTAATCGGGTTTCTGGCAACACACATGAAGGAGAACGTCACTGCAACAAGTGGGGGGAAAAAAAACAAAAACAAACGAGCACAGTGCAACAAACGCCTTTCGGCATTTAAACAGACTTTAAACTGAGCAGGCTTTCAAGCTGGGATTGATAATGCTCATAGACGGTATAAAAGAAGAATAAGAATGCTGCACTGTAATCCATATATATATATATTATTATATTATTAGCTATATGTGGCATTGTACTGAGAATATTTTATTTAATGGAAAACTTTAGTAGTTTGCAGCAGTATTTTATTAGTTTAGCAGTATATTTCTTATTTTTATTTTATATAATTTATATATTATGTGTAATTTGAAAGTTTGTAAACTAATTTGGATGTTTGCAAAAGTTCATAATAAACCAGCAGCAATTTAATGTTTCCATTTTTTTTCCCCTTACTATACCGAAAATAAACCGAACTGTGACTTCAAAACCGAGGTACATACCGAACTGTGGTTTTTGTGTACCGTTACACCCCTAGTTAAGGAAAACTGTAGATTATTTAAGAAAATAATTGGAAGATCAATTGATAATGAAAACAATCGTTACTTGCAGCCCTAGATTAAATGAGCAATAATCGATTAAATGGGAAATGAACTGATAGATTCATTGACAATGAATATTAAACAGTATAAAGTACAGCTTTAATCTTATTTTGGTGAGCTTACCCTTTTTAAAGAATAGTTCAAGATATTTTATCTTAATACAATAACTGTATACAATAACTGATGTAGAAGGCAAAGTGTCTACTTGTAAGTGCTGCACACAGGCATTAAATAAGACGCTAACTCTTCCTTAACTGTCCTGGGGGGGGGAAAGGTCACATACCAGTGCATGGCTGTGTTGAGTCCACAGTGTGTGGTGTAGGACAGGCTGTTGTGCCTTTGCTGTCTTTTAGATTATCACCCCATTGTGTTGTCTGTTTTGTGTCCAGATTGGAAAGATTGTCAGTGTAGTGTTGGTTTCGTGTTGGTTTATACTGTAACTGCAGCCGTGTTCCGTCGCTTCCCTGTTGTTGTTGTGAAAGTGACTGGAACAGAAGCTTCATCAGTATCTTCCTGTGGTGGAAGAAGAAGAATGAGTCGGCGTCCCTCTGATCTCCGCTTTACTGTCGACATTTTCTTAGCCGTTATACCACCTGTCGTTATTTATTCTGAAAACACTCTCCACCAATCACCTGAGGTCACCTACCCCAATGGTTCATTTCACACTTGTGTTCTTACTAAAAATAATCAGCTCTTATTCCCACCTGTGCAATATGCAAAGCAATAAACCAAACACAATTATGCCTGTCCTGATGACACAACATTAGCCACTAAGCCATTGAGATGATATGGGATGGACTTTATAAACCCCAGAGGGAGCTCAGTAGACGCAGTAGATGCTTCTTATTATCCACAGCTTGGGCAGCATCTACTTGGCATTTTCAGTGTGTTTGATGGGAACTGGAAGAAGCATAATGCCCTTATGTTGTTGGAGCAGAGCAGAACAACAAAGAAGAGCTTTTCAAGAGGCAATGATTACGTTTTTTCACTCCCACGTGGCACAAAATGACCAGATGTAACTGCAGGGGATGAGGAATAAAAGATGACTTGGGCGGAGCTGAGACAAGTGTTAAGACTCCCCACTCATGTCCGTTTGAAACTGCTTAGCAGTAGAGTTTGGTCATCTGTTTGTACACCCATGTGTACATTTTCTATAAACTGTGTGTGTGTGTGTGTGTGTGTGTGTGTGTACATCATGGTCCACCTCGTTGTCTTCTCTAAACTGCTCTTCCCTCCCTCTGTTCAGATTGAGGCAGTGACACGGACCGTGTCCTGCCCGCCGACTGTCAGGCAGGTCAGAGACTCATGGAGATTCACTGTAAGTTCAACAAGCAGCCTATGAAATCTGCAGCCTGCCTACCTACTTCTGATACCTCTAACAAATTAAACATCTAAAAATCCAACACCACACTAAGAAAGAAACCTCAAACAATGTCATAGTCAGTTAAAGCCTATTTAGTCATACTCAAAGTTTGGATTTTAAAAAAGTGAACGCTAGTTAGCCTAGCTTTCTAATATTAGCCCTGCTTAGTCATCTGCAACTGGGGATACCAGGTCACGCATATCTACAAAATGTCAAGGATTAACATAATAACGGCAACATCAAACAACCATCATATCATATTCATACAATAAATGAGAAATAAGCATACACTTCCAAGTAGTCCATATATCACAATTGAACTTGCTCTATAAAACTGGGGTGTTTCGTTTTTTTTATGTCCAGTTGGTAACTGAAAATTGAACAAATTTTTGCTCTACACAATACATATGTTTATAGTGAACCCTAACAAGCATGAATCAGCAACTCCAGCTATCATTAGATGTCTCTATTTCTGTGTTATGTCGAAAGCCTGACTGCATCACTCATGTTCCTTCTTTAGCTCAAGTTTCATGAATTCTTTGAGAATGTAGAAATTAAAATCAGGCAGTCTTTTGGGACAAAATAAAAAGTTTTGACATGCCTTTGTTGCCTACAGATGTTGACAGTGTTTTTGGATTTGATCTTCTCATTGCTGATATTCACTTTCTTTATTAGACCTTTTTCACACAAAGTATGTACATGCTTTTACATACAGCATGTGAGCATTTAGGAATTAGATATGTCACTGTGCTTGTGCAGACATTATAAATGGGCAGCAGAATTCACCATCTGATGAAACCGATGAGACATTTTATTATGATATTCGCTAGTGAGAAGCAGGGGTGAGCATCCCTCATTCCCACAAATTAAGGCTTCAATAAACAAGTTTTATAATCCATCACTGGTACAGTAAATTAAAAACCCTCACATGTCAGTGCAGACTGATTTATCAGTCTTAACCCTGCAAACAACCAAAAGTAGGAAGGTCAATGATCTTAAGCACTGCAGCCTGTCATTACAAATGCTTACTTTAGTTAGTTCTGAAATGTCTTTCTAAAATTATTACTCCAACAGTCTAATCACAATTATTTAAAAAATGTTTTTTAAAATAAAGGATTATAATTTGCACATTTGGAAAGTTTGTAACAGTAACAGAATTGCTTGTACCTCCCTCGCTGTTTGATGTTTGAGAATCACTCTTAACAATGTTATGAAGAACAGTGCACGGTACAGTGTACAGTGCACGTTTGAAGTGGGTCTTTTTAGTTCAGTGTGATTTAGATTAGTTTGTGACGTGACAACTTGAAGGCCGAGCATGTCAAGCTGTGTGTATGTGGACAGAATCATCTCTTGGACCATGCCGGTTACACTGGTAAATCTATATGAATTAGACTTTGGGGCTTGTTATTTCTGTTACATGAACTGTGGAGAATCTAACCGATCTAACGATGTGTAGCATGTTCAGTGTGATTTAGATTAGTTTGTGACATGACAGCTTGAAGGCTGAGCATTGTCGAGGTATGAGGACAGAATGGGTTTAGTCGTACGTCTAGTAAATACTCTACTTGAGTTGAACATTTTGCATTACTCTATGCAAACACCTCAGGAGCTGCAGACTTCGCAGATATGTGTGTTGCTGATAGCTGAGCTGCCGTAGCACAGATGAACGCCTGAAGTCTGTTTGATTTGAATAAACTCCGATATCAGCTCTGGGAGCAAAGATAACCAGCAAAGGCAATTCATGTAGGGTGCACTACCCTGTGTCCGTTACTGTGTTGACTAAGGCTTGGCTGGAGGATAGTGGTTGTACTCTTGTTGCTCTGCTGCAATCAAACACTAAAATGAGGCGTGATACCGGAAAGTCGAAACCACATGCAAAATCTGCTTTGTCCTGGTCAATTTTATTGTGGCCCTGAGGAGGTAGTATTTGCAATTTCAACCTGAATGGATAAAATGCTTCTCAAACAATTTGATTGATCTGAGTATAAAACATTCTGAACGGAAAATGTTTTTATATACTGATACCAGTTTATACCACAAACTATACTGTTGAGTGTAGTGTTCCTTAACATTATTTTTTTCAAATCCACTCATTGGATTTATTTTACGCCTTTATTACAGATCATAAATGCTACATTTGAAGTTAAGAGTGTAGTTAATAGAATATATAAATGAGCGCAGTAACTGCTGGACAAAGTTTTTCCCCAGTGCTATATATGCTCAGTTTATGATATTGCCCAGGAAACACAGTAATTTGAACCATGCGACTGTTCGCTAAACCCCACCCCACGCCACCCTCAGTTACTGTTACTATGCAGATTTAGCAAGCTTAATTCCTAATAAATTTTGAAGTAGTCTGCCCTTCATTTTACAGAGGTGGACAAAAGCAATCACTTATTTCTAGCTGGATGAAATGATACCAAATGTCGTTAGCAGCTTTTTTCAGCTGTAGCTAGCTAGCTAATCAAGTAAAAGTAAACTGAGTTGACTGAACATATTTGACCATCACTGTTAGGGGGAGGGGTAAGGTGAGTGGTCTATCGCCTGACTGTACTCTTGTGCATGTTTAACCAAAAACTAATATTTGTAGCAGGTTCTGTGCAAATAATTCTTCTCTTGTTTGAATAGGTCTTAAGTCTCCTTTGATGGACCTCATGGCTTCTACAGCTCTTTTCTAAATGTCTCTCTGTGTCTCAACTTGTTTCCTCTCCAGGCTCCTCCTAAGAAGACATCAACGACGACAACGACAAAGAAGGAGTCTAAGGAGAAGAGAGAGATCATCGAGGAAAGCAAGGAGAACCTGAAGGCCAAGTCCGACGACTCTGGAGAGGAGAAGAACGGTGATGACGACTCCCAGAAGAACGGACCGAAGAAAAAAGGTTACTATGGATCAGACAGTTGGCCTTGTTAGCAAGCTAAAATGCAAACTGACAAGTACTAATCAGCAGCATATGCTAATGTTAGCATCCAAACAGACTTATATGTTTAATGCTAAACCTCAGCATGTTTTAACATCTGTCAATAGTTACCTTGCTGACTGTAGTTAACTCACATTCAACTTCAAGATGAACTGAAGTACACCGGCCTTTGTTGGAAATGTCACAAAATGGCCACCATACAGGGGATTTTTGATCGATGTGACGAACACTGCCACCATTCTCAGGCCAGGTTTTGCCACATTAGTTGTAAGAATCTTTTAATAGCAAATATCAGCCTAAGCCAGAAAGTATAGACAGTTGAGATAACTATTTCCTTATTGTAATAATCAAATTATTATAATTCATACAAATTATGAAAGGGAAACAAGTTCACATACGTACAGGGCGCTTTAGACTGACGACCACAAGCGTATACCTTCTAAATATTCTAATATCAAATCGGTTTTGTTTAAGACAATAAAACCAAAACTTTTCTTACATTGATTGGAGACAGTAAGACGTAACCTGCAGACGTGCTGTAGAAATGATGAGCTCTTCATGTCTCTTCTCTGACTAAACATCAATGAAGAGAACCTTTCACAACTCTGATCTCGGCATTGAAGCACGAAAACACACAAAACAAAAATCACTTGAACACTCGTGCAGGGCCGAGTCTCATTTAAACTCTAAATTGGTCGGCCCCTGACTAATTAAGAATTGGGATGTTGGGCTTTTTTGAGTATGATGATCAGTTTGAGGGGTGCCAAAGCTAGATTAATTGCAACGATCAGCATTGTGGCTGCTGGTTAAAAATTTTGGACCGTTTTCTCACATTGCTGCTTTCCAAAGATCTGTTGCAATATAACCTGTAGTGCGGTGATTTTGATATTATTGTAGCAGTATTTTACATGTTGTGTCTACTGTGGTCCCTTTACCTTCTCAGTCAGCAGATAGTCATAGGGCCACGTTGCTTAAAACTGCCTGTCATTTCCCCCTCTCCCATTGCATTTGGTCTGTGTCACAAACTCTTCCCCACACCACCCCTACAGCCAGATGTTTTATAGAGTGGACCACTGATGCACCCTGCTGGCCAGCAGAGGTACTGTGGCAGACTCTGCTGCGGAGTCTTTTATTGGTGAAACGGCACAATGTGGCACATCTGTCTGGTAAACTTTTGAAAGTAGATGAGTGGGGGAAAACTTTAACAAATAATTTATCTCCCAATATATATTTATACTTTGGGTATTTGCAAGCGATTAATACTTCTTAAGGGTTTAAATCAATTAACAAAAATTGCCTTTAATTTTTTACGACCTTAAAGTACAGTTATGTTGGTTGTTTGGCTGCTTTATTAAAAAAAATTAAAACTTTAACAGAGAAACAGAAATGTAGAAAAAAAGCAGTATGACTAGGAGGGGGTCATCAATTAAATTAATAACACAGCAGCTGGGACCAAACACATCATCCAAGACCGACAGAGGCCAGTTTGACGAGAGGGAATACAGTACCGAGGTGGTTTTCTTGGGTCTTGGAACCCCCGGGACCGTAGTCCGCTAATAGGGCCGCTAGCAGCCTGACCGAGCTAACTTGCTGCAGACAGATAGTTAGCGGCACTTAGCTTTAGTTTTTGCTAAACCACTATCTGTCCATTCTGACGCTCACTAACGTTAAATCCCCTCGGTACTGTATTCCCTTTTGGTCTTTGAGGCTGTGTTTGGTCCTGTTCAGGCTGTATTTACTGGGAGGCTGTTGAACGCTGTCATTGCCCGCTTGCCCTGGCTCCACCGCCTGTTCCAGGAGCCACTACCCGCCATCACTCCCTGCTGGGTCCCCCGCCCCTGGCCACAAACTTTACAAACCCCCCGGCCTGCAAACCTCCATGGGTTGAGTAATATTAGAAGTGTAAACACTAACAATCCCCCAGTGCTCCAAGCTCACAGTCCAGGCAGAGTTAGCTAACAGCTAGTAGCAGTTAGCTGTAACTATAGCAACAAGTAAAGCTAACGTTATCTGTTCATCACCAAACTCTGTAAATCACAGATGGTTGAGGCAGGGCAGCCGGGGACATCAGGGGGAGAACCAAAAAATATTCTCTATTAAATATGATCCAATATGATCCAGTTTCACCAAAATCAGTTAATAAAGAAGTGTTTATTGTCAGTGCCAAATCCGTACTGCCTGCCGGATCCGTTCTGCACATGCGCAAAAGTTGTTCTGTCAGTCAAAGAAGATTACCGCAAATCTGCCTATTCAAAATGATCCAACTAAATCTTTCAAATCAAGAAAACAATGTTTTTTAATCACTGGAGATTAAACTGTTCACTGTGATGTAATAGGAATATACTTAAGATATGAAAAGCCTTATTCAACAGTACATTTTTCCTAATAATGACAACAATCTAGCAAAGTAGCTAGCAGCTATAGGGTTAGCTGGTCGACATGCAATCACTGACTTGGGGTTTAGGCACACCCCTGTGATGGTAGGGTAATGGGCTTTGGGAAGCTGTCAGTGCCTTTTTATACTAACATAGCTAGCTACCTAGCTAGCTACTAGCGCTTCCGGTCTAGACAGGGCATCTCATACAGACACGCCCGGGGGCGTCTCATACAGACACTAAATGGTACCTTTGCATCAAATACTATGATAAAATAACGCTTTGTCGGCCTTTCTGAAAGCGTAAGTATTTGACGCGCTGAGATGAGAACAGACAACAACACACAAGTAATTATGAACAGGCACATTTGTGGTAACCTTCTTTGACAGACAGGACCACTTTGCACTTGTGCAGATAGGGATCCGGCAGACAGTACGGTAGTATTACGGTAGTAGTGTAAGGCATATGCAATAAAAACTAATTAACATCAATTTGGATTTCATGGGGACTTTAACCTTTGTAATTCATATAGTTGAAAGTTGTGCACGTGCAGTCGATATTGACTACCACCAGCTATATACAGCGTGCTAGCCTCGAAAACCCAGGTTAACTTAGCTCTCCTTATTAACTAGGCTCCTTACATGCTTGCTAATAACTTTTTAAAGCTGGGTCTCTGACATTGACAGCGTTGTGTTGGACAGATTTGTGCAGCTGTGTTCATGAGGGAGAGAGAGCGAGAGAGAGAGGGACGGGTGAGTGCGAAAGAGAAAGAGACGGTGCTCTGCAATCAAATACAATTTTAAATAGGCCTAGTAAAAAAAAAAAAAATCGAAAATCAATCTGTGGCTGTTGATATTGTGGCGGGCCGCCACAAATAAATGAACGTATGGGAAACACTGAGATTTTTGCAGAGTTCTGGAGCATTAAAAAGTCTTTTTCATAAAAAACACATTTTATGAAAAGTTTCAGGTGATTCCTGCAGACAGTCAAAACTGAAATACAGACTAAGGAATTTAAATGAATTCATGTTTTTCTTTTCTCACTGTATTGCCTCTCCATGTCGTTTACAAACAGGAAACAAGCAGAAGTGGGTTCCCCTGATGATCGAGGTGAAGTCCGAGGGTCCCAGGGAGCGCTCGGCCTCCAGGAACAACAGCAGACAGAATGAAAACCCCCGCCTGCCTCCCAATGCCAGGAACGACCTCAAAGGTCAGTCTGTGATGTCATCACTCATAAGTGGCATCACTGCGAGCCAACGTGGGGCAGCTTCTGTTCAGGTTACTGACTTGTGATAGCATGTGACAGCAGATTTGAATTTGTTGCCCTGGATATACCTGTTACTGCATCTGTAGCTGATGTGTTGGTACGCATTGGTTGAGACAGCGTGCATGACTCAGCTGCAGGATGTTGAGAGATCAGTGTGGTCTTACTAATGTGCTACTTCTGCTTTGATAGCTCAGCTCTTTAAAAGTACACAGTACTAAAAATACCTTGGTTTCTTAAATTCACTGAGGAAATGAAATGTGTGGCAGCTAAGAAGACGTGATCTGCTTGTTTGTGTGAAAGATTGAAGTTAAAGGAACTATGTCAACTTTCTATCAGTTGCTGAAAGTTCTGTCTGGCTTTTCAACTGTGTTTGCTTCAAACTCCACTTGATAGGATCTTTGTTCTGTGGTGATATGTTTGTGCTGACGGTAAGCTTGTTGGTTTTCCTGCAGACTGGCACAGTCAAAAGTACGAGCGGGAATGGCGTGACGACCACGACGAGGTTTCCAGTGTGAAGAGCGAGGGAGCACCGTTCCGCGGAGGGTTCAGAGGTCGCGGACGTGGAAGAGGAAGAGGCCGGGGACGAGGCAGGGGTGGGAGAGGTATGTGTTATTTATTTATTTTTTTTTTCTGTACTGAAAGAAACAAAAGTAAAACACTAAAACCACCAGTTTTCTGTCCTAAAGATGTTTGAGGAAGAGAACTTTCTTTTCTTGGCCTTTATGTGGCCATCGTCCTTTTTCTTTGTTTCCTCAAACAATACTGGCTCACAAAGGTGCTGGTGTGGATTTCACCACAGTGCTGCTTGTCTTTGTCACCACTGGAAACATTTCTTAGTTCCACTTCATTTACTTATCAGTGTAACAAATGTGCAAGAATGTGTCATTGTGACTCAAACATTAACAAGTGACAGTACATACAAACTGAAACAGAGTAAAAACAAGCTTATATATTAACAGTGTACTATGGGCTTGTGACCATGAGCACACACTTTCTGTACTGTACATCTCATGCTCTAATACGCACACGTGCTGTAGAAGTGATGAGCTTTTCATGTCTCTTCTCTGACTAAACAAATCAATGAAGAGAACTTTTCACAACTCTGATCTCAGCATTGAAGCTAAAAATAAAACATTAATGATGGGTACATTTCCTTGATTAAGAAACTTAGAAACCTCAATATACTGTTGATAATTTGTATTGCATAACATCTTGCTCATCTTGCAACCAATCGCATCGCAGTCCTTGAGATATGGACACTTCCCAAACTAGGCACAGCTGGTTGAGTAGTTAAGCATGCCACATGTTGTAGGTAGGTTTGTAGGGTGAAATTGAGTTTGTAGCTCTTGTAGCTTTTTTTAACCGAAATAAACTATAATCAATGGAGCAGTGCTGAGGATCAATTAGTTTGAGAGTCTGATAGCTTGGGGGAAAAAGCTGCTCTGCGGTCTGGTGGTGCGGCAGCTGAAACTTCTCTCTCTCTTCCTAGAAGGCAACAGGGTGAACAGGCTGTGGCTGGGTTGCGTACTGTCCTTTAGTATCCTTTGGGCTCTGCGTAGGCACCTCACCGATATCACTGATGCTCGGGAGATGGGTACCAATGATCTTCTGAGCAATTTTAATCACCCGCTGCAGAGCCCTCCGGTCCTGGGCCGTGCACATCGCTTGCCAGTTTTTGATGTTTCCAGTCAGGATGCTTTCGATTGCTTCTCTGTAAAAGCTGACAAGAACTAGGCATGGGAATTTGGCCTTCTTAAGCTTCCTCAAGAAATACAGTAGTTGAGTTGTTTTCTTTCTTCACCAGCGTGGAGATGTGAGATGACTGTGGTCAGGTTCTCTGTGATGCTGATTCCCAGGAAGCTGAAACTATTCACCTGCTCCACCTCAGCACCACTGATTTAGACACCACATCAACAACACATTTGCTGTTGTATGATGTCATAATTTGTATGAATTATAATAATTTGATTATTACAATAAGGAAATAGGTTT
Organism: Micropterus salmoides; assembly: GCF_014851395.1. NCBI lineage: Eukaryota > Metazoa > Chordata > Actinopteri > Centrarchiformes > Centrarchidae > Micropterus > Micropterus salmoides. The sequence continues at coordinate 14,578,590 of NW_024044681.1, forward strand.
TATAATAGTCCTCAAGGTTGATGTGGTTCTCCTGGGTGGCGGCCTCTCTGAACATACTCCAATTTGTGCTCTCAAAACAGTCCTGTAGAGCTGCTGTAGCATCATCTGTCCACACTTTGACTGTTTTAGTTGTTGGCTTGAACCTTTTAATCAGTTGGGTGTAAGTTGGCTGTAGAAGCAGAGAAATATGGTCTGATAGACCAAAATGGGGACGGGGGAGGGCTCTGTAGCTGCCAGGAAGGTTGGTGTAGACGTGGTCCAGTGTGTTTGTTCCTCTGGTGGGGATGTGGACATGCTGGTGGAATTTAGATAATACTGTTCTGAGATTAAAATCACCAGCAACAATAAAAACACAATCAGGTTGTTTTGTCATGTGACTGCTGATGACATACAGTTCCTGTAGTGCACTTCTTGAATTTGCATCTGGAGTAATGTAAACAAACACTGGAGTATTCTCTGGGCAGATAGTATGGCTGACATCTCAACATTAAAAATTCCAGATCTGGTAAACATTGTCTATCCACTTCAGCTGCATTTGAGCACCAAGCATTATTTATGTAGAAACACAGTCCTCCTCCCCTCGTCTTACCGGGGCTCTAATTTCCTGTCTGCGAATAAACTCCTCACGTCAAGTGTGACAGCTTCCTCAGGTACGCTGCTATGCAGCCAGGTCTCTGTGAAGATGAGGGCACAGCAGTCTCTGCTTTCCCATTGCTCAGCGAACCTTAGGCTATGTTCAGACTGCAGGCCAATGTGACTCAAATCCGATTTTTTTTTTGCCCTTATGTGACTCGGATCTGATCTTTTTATGACAGTGTGAACAGGCCAAGTCACATGGAATCCGATCTTTTATACTTCGGAATTGGGCCACTTCCGTATGTGGTCCAAATCCGATACAGATCGGATCTTTTTAAATGTGACCTCAGTCTGGACACTTGAGTCGCATTTGATGCGACTTTGAAGTCACTGTAGAGTAGTTGTTCTGCTGTAGACGTAGCAGCGCTGAATGAAAAAGCTCCACAAAAAGCCATAATTGTGGCTCTCTTCCTTCTCTACCTTGCTATCATTTGCTCACAAATTCCCTTTCTTATACCTAAAATCCACCGGACCGCAAGCTCTGTGAGTTACGTGCATGCTACTTGTCCAAGCGGACACAGTGGGAAGAGAGAGAGAGCCGGACGGAGTGAGTTGTGGAGCAGTTATGTTGTACACAGCGCCAGAAACCCTAAAGAAAAGAACTGAAAGTTGTGAACACTTGTCATAATTCGGGAGAAATGTGACCCGTGAGAGGACACTAAAAAACGGGAGTCTCCCGCGAGCTAACCGGAGGTATGTTGCTCCTTGTTTACTTCTCCTGCCTGCAACAGCGTGCTGCGTGTGACATGGTGTTATTCTTCTGCGCATGCGGGTCACTTTCAGGTCGCGGACAGTTCACACTGGAGTCTGATGTGGGCCACATTTAATCTATAATGTGAACTGTCAAGCAAAAAAAATCAGATCTGGGGAAAAAATTGGAATTGAGCATTAAGGCCTGCAGTCTGAACGTAGCCTTAGTCTTACTTTCTCAGTTTTACTCTCCAACGACCGGACATTAGCCAGGGGTAGGCGGGGGAGTGGGAAAGCCTTTGGTCCAAACTTCTTTAGTTGCACTCTTCTCCCTGCTCGCTTTCCTCTCTTCCTTCTCCAATGTTACCTCCGGCTTGTCCGCTTGTTTTGTTGGGAGATGCCGTTGCTAGTTATCGTTTCCAGATCTGCTGCACTCAGTCCAGTCCCCGCATTTTCTTTTTCACTATTGATTAATGTATTTCTGTCAAAGGTGAACATAATTAGACGAGTTTCCGTTAAAAAAAAACAAAAACTGGTCGCTGCGTCTACACGCGCTGCGTTTGGAGACTGTTTTTGTTGTGGTGTCAAGAGTTGGATAGTTGGACAACCCAAAATGTAAAGTAGTATATTGGTCACTTAAAGTCCTGTTTGGACCCACAGTAGATGAGCCGATCCCAAACCGGGGTGAGCTACTTGCTAATAATATATAGAACGTAGGTTTATTTGTCACATTACAGCAGGTTGTAAAGTGAAATTAAGTGTGACTCCCTTCTGCCATGTAGCAGATAATATACAGTAATACAGAAGCAATCATAAAAAGGTAAACAGAAATAAACTATATTCAGTGAAGCAGTGCTGAAGATGAATTTGAATTTAAAACATTAAATATACTGTTAACTCTGCCGAAAACCTGAGCCAATAAAGATAAGAAATACTACAGACTACAATAAACCAGGCAGAAGGTAAGCACTTACAGCCGTTTACACACTGGTAATAAGACCCATCCCCTGGGACAAGCAGCAAGGCACTCAGAGCAACACTCCTGCAACAAACCATAACATTTTGTCCAGCGGCAATGGACACATCACACATTCTGTTGCTCTTTAATGTCCAAAAGACATGTGAAAACAGCGACTTGTGGTTTTATGGGGTGTTTTGTAGTGTAATTACTGCAGTGCAGTAACTTCCATGTATTAAAAAGAAGATATAACATGTTAATTAGTAATAGTTCGAGGAGCTGTAACAATCTGAATGAAATATAACGTTTTGTGTTGCATGTAGTTTTGGTTGTTTGGGCCGACGTTGCTCTCAAACTGGGTGGTTGGAGACCCTGAACTGGCCCCACTCAGTGAAAACAAAAGTGCAATAACAACCAGAGAGTGTTGGATTGAGGAAAGGCCTTGGATTCAGCAGCAGAAGCAGGTTTCCCCGAAGGCCTGTTGGTTTTGGCAGTATGCTCCCTCTCTCCTCCTGACGTCCGCTCTCTGTATCTACGCATTGTCTTCCCTTACCATCTCCCCTTCTCTCATTTATTCTCTCTGTTTGCTGCCCCCTCACTCCCCTCCCCAGGCTGAAGTAGAGAAACTACTGGTACCTTTTTTGAGTTTTATAAGAGGGAAGAAAAGCGTGAGAGGAAAATAAAGATTACAAACAACCCGGAGGAAGGAATAAGAGTGGTCGTCCATTAAGTCTAGTTTTACGTCCCTCCCGTCTCCTTGAGGACACGTTTTTGACTTTCAGCAGCACTGAAGAAACGGTCAGAGTTAATGCTGAGCAGATGAACTTTGTCTTTGTGTATTGACTTGGCTCTCGTGTCTGTGTGCTCCTACATGCTCGTGTACATTCACACACTTTGTATTTGTCAGTGACTACATTCGGCCTCTGTGGTGTTTTTATGTTTTTTGTGAGAGGTCTTTTATACTTTTTCAAATACAACTTGGATGTATATTTAAGTATACTCTCTAATATTCTACTAAAAGAGATATTTGATTGCAGTTTTATTTCTACTGTGAACTTTAATTTGGTCTCTGTCTCCTGTTGTGTTCTGTGTCACACAACTTCTCAAATTTGCTTTTTTGTCAGACAGGAGCGAAAGCTGTCAATAAAGGAATGGTTAGACACAAAGCTTAATAAATCTAGGTAATTTATCTGTGTTTAAATTAATCCAAAATGGAAGTGCTCCTGGCTAAATAAAAAAATGGTATAATTTAGCAAACACAATGTCAACTCTGACCATCAAATATTAACCCATTGTATGGTTTGGTTAATGGTAACTGGTTTTAATAAAATTGAAATATTCTGTAGAGTCAGAATGTTCAAACAGCTGTTATGTGTTGTCAGAAATTCATTATTAGTTTCTGTGGCATCTCAACTTGAACAGAAAGGCTTGAATTTGAGGGCAGGATCTCTTGTCTGTCCTTCTAACTGACTGTTCTGTCCTCTCAAGGCCACTATGACTACCACTACGGCTACAAGTCCTATGATATGAAAGACGGATCCTTCGGCCAGAAGTTTGGCAACACGGTGACCTACTACTACGACAACATGAGCAGCAACGACCTTTACTCTGTCGATCAGGACCTGCTGAAGGACTACATCAAGAGGCAGATGTAAGTTTAGCTTCTCTCTTGCAGGAACAAGACGGCACTGAACAAGGGAACAAATACTAGATTGGTGTGCAGTCAGCTCTAACGTGCAGACGTGCTGTAGAAGTGATGAGCTCTTCATGTCTCTTCTCTGACTAAACCTCAATGGGGAGAACTTTTCACAACTCTGATCTCAGCATTGAAGCTAATAAAGCGAGAAAATAATACTCAGTCACTGTCTGATATTTCACAGAGACACAGGCACATTTTAAGTTTTTATTTATTTACTATATTATTAGCTCTAGTGTGACTAGGAAAAGGATAAAATAATTAATAATAATCATTAATTTGTCCAGCTGTTCATCTTTCGAGGACAAGATGATGAACTTCTTACCTGACTACACTTCAGACTACAAGGTTGCCATATGTGCAAGCTGTTTAGATCTAATCTTGAAAAGTCTTGAAAAGCATTGATGTATGTTATTCATAATAAAAAAAATTTAAAAATCCCACCGGTTCACCAGTGGAAAAGTCGTCATCTCATAATGGGCAAGTGTTGATTTTAGCAAAATGTTAAATTAATTACTTAATTTGTTTTTAATTGGTTAATCCGTCCATCCGTTTTCTGCCAGGGAGCTGTGTCCAGGTCACGTTAATTGATTAATTATATTGCTAGGAATTATTATTATTATTTACTGCTGGGAAGTACTGACAAAAATGTGATAATGTCAATAAATTTATGTACTTAATAAACACTTGTAGGCGTTGGAGTTCCTATTGGTTTTCTGTCATTCTTCGAGCAGTTTGACTGTGAAAGGGTATTAGGTTGGCATGAAATGTCATTTAAATTGTTGAACATTGCAGAACCCTATGAGATGGTCGATGGGGGTGGTGTATTGTTTAGATTTGATCAATTCGGCTTCTGCTCATCAATTCCTGTTAAGAAGTCTGGATTTGGTTTGCAGCGAAAATTTGGCAGTTAAAACGCTGTTTGTTGAAGCGGTACTTATTTGGCACCCAACTGAAGAAGCTTAACGGTTTCCTTGTGTGGACTCTGTGCCCCCTTCAGTTTAAATCTATATTAAGTTACTCCTGAAATCTGTCAGATATTCTGTGTTTGATTAGTTCCTTGGAAAGGTATTTGGTTACATGTGAAATACTTGAAAACGAAGTCTGTTTCCAGTGTTTTTACTGGACACTGCAGTCCCATGTGGTCTCTTTGTCTGTATAATCTGTTGTTGTCTTTTTGTTTCCCTCACTTTGGCCTTTCCTTGCGTCTTAGTATCTCCAATGTTGGATGCAAAGGAAAAGTGAGAAAATGGCAACAAACAGCTTGTTTGTCAGTATATACTGGATACTGCTGATCATGTGGTTCCCTGTTTCTCTGCCGCCTGTAGTGAGTATTACTTCAGCCTGGACAACCTGGAGCGGGACTTCTTCCTGAGGAGGAAGATGGATCAGGAGGGCTTCCTGCCAATCGGACTAGTCGCCAGTTTCCACAGAGTACAGGCCCTAACCACTGATGTCAATCTCATTCTTGAAGTAAGCACATTTCTTTTACTCACTGATTCGTCTTGAGTAACCAGTGCAGCGTGAGAAAGATAACTGAGGTGAACACTTATTTTCTACCCAAAGTTAATTCCGTTCAACTTCTAGTTAAAACACTTTACAAAATTCTCCGACAGATGTAAATTGAAAACAAAGTATTAAAAAGGTAATCGCATCTTTAGCTTTTGTAACAGTAATTCATCTGCGCTAGAGAGTAAGACAAATCTGAATAAGAAGTATAATGCTTCAGGAAACGTGTCTTAAAACTTTAATTTAAAGGAGTAGCTTGACATTTTGGGAAAATACTCTTATTTGTGCTAAGCTAACCAGCTGCTGGCTGTTGCTTCATATTTACTGGACAGACACGAGAGCGTTATCAATCTTCTTATCTAAATCTCAACAAGAAAGAAAATAAGCGTATTTGTTAAGCAAAGCGGGTCAACCAAAGGTGATAGGAGATGCGTGATTTTAGCATGCATTGAAAAGCTAAGTTACTATTTAATCCACCTGCTGGGGATGAGAGCTGTAAAGCGATCTGCGTAAAAACATGCCCGCAATTCTAATTACATTTGATGCTCATAATGAGTTATTCTTTCCTGAGCTCTTTGCGTAACTGAAGAATAAAAATAAGCACATTAAATTCAGTGAAGTGCAGCATGATTGTCAACAAACCACGGTAATATGTAAGTGCAAGAAGACCGTAACAACAGAAAGGAGCAATACAGCAAACTTATTTCACCAGGTATGAGGAGATCCACAAATCCCTCAATCTGAATACATGAAATCACATTGGCTAATGCTACATCAGTGAGATACTTTATGCAGAGACTGTAGTTCTACCGCACGGACAAACTGACCCATCATCTCTCCTGTCAGGCTTTGAAGGACAGTAAGGAAGTGGAAGTGATCGACATGAAGATCCGTCGGAAGGTGGACCCAGAGAAGTGGCCTCTGCCGGGCCTGAACATGCCTAACCAAACACACACCGACTTCTCTCAGCTCATCAACTGCCCCGAGTTTATCCCGAGGCAGATGACCGAGGAGCCCACAGGTGAACACTGATAATGGAACTGAAATATGGGTCAAAAACATTCTTCTTCACTCAACTGCAGTGATCTGCCTTAAGCTGTGTTTCGACCAAAAGTACCCAGGACTTTTACGTCCCCAGAGCCCTTTTCAAGGAACTAAAAGGTTCCTTCAGCCCATTGTTGTGTGCATTTCCAACGTGGTCTAAAGAACTGCGAAGATTAGGCAAATTAACCAGCTGACGTAGGCTGTAGGCCTATACATCGTACAAAGCGATGCACAGGCATCATTATTTGTAACTACTATCATGAGCTAAATTTATAGATAAACAACAGATTTGAATGGATAATGATAATGGATAATGAAAAGCTATAGGCTATGATTGACCATTAAAAACAGCTTTTTTTTGTGTGGGAGTATAATGAAGAGACACATTTAATAACAAACTGGATAAAGTTCTTAAAATAACTCTAGGACAGAGAAAGCAACACAAAAATGCTGCTTAATAATATGATGTTTCAAATCTCTCATAAGACATAATTTGCAAAATAAATCTTTGCTACATGTAGTCATTTCAAATGTTCTTTGTGACCGTGTCTGCTACAGGGTCTCCCAGGGCCTCCACACCAGTAAAGCAAAAGATCAGGACTGAATCAGACACCTCTAACCTCAAGACGATGCCCAAGGGCCTCTCCGCCAGCCTCCCCGACCTGGACTCTGAGTCCTGGATTGAGGTTAAGAAGAGGCCAAGACCCTCCCCGGCCAGACCCAAGGTCAGTGAAGAGGTGAACTTCAGGGCCACTCACTCATATGATCACGATGCCTTGCCAGCAGAAACATGTGTTGCTGTAAAATCAGAGAAAAGTGCCTTTTAACGTCGTAAATAAATTCTTTATCATTGATTTTAAAACAATTAGTGCTGAATCATTTACTCTTTTACATTCAACACATCTGTCTTTCAAAAAAAGCTATTTAAACTGTTAAATCAATTTACCCTCTCCTCATCATCTTCTTAACTTTTCATGTCTGTATCCACTCCTCCATCCATTCACTCCTCTTCATACCCACTGCCGCCGCCTCCTCCTCCTGCTCCTCCCTTCTTCTATGTGGTCTTTGTTGGTCGACTGATGTAGGCCCCCTCGTTGCAGCAGCAGAAGGAAAAAGATGACTTTAATCGCTCCCCGGTGCCCCAGCCTGGACCCTCGCCCGCCCCTGCTACCTCAGGAAATAAGGTGAGTAAGACGATGTGTTTTTTAAAGGGTTTCTTAATTTTTATTCTTCTAGAAACAAAATTGCACTACACTGCTCATTTTGCCATCTAAAAACTCGTTTTTTCAGTTTCAGGATATAAAATAGACATTTGAGAATATTGATACAAACAATATTTGGCATTTTGCTTGATTAATGACTTTGACTAAAAAGTATTGTCCTTTTTCATTTTCTTAAGATCAATAATCAATTGATTGATAGTTGGTATTTCTTGCACTTTGCAATGTGCAGGCGTGTTTTATGTCTTTTCGATACACCTCATACAAGTGGCCATTTATTTAGTCTTAATTTTCCCAATTGAATATAGTAATTACAAGTGATCAAACAAGGTTAAACAATGAAAACACATAATCCGCCAACACCTTCTAATGTCATTTTGTTTTGATTTTTAACTCTGATCAGGACGGAGCGGAGCAGGACGAACCGGAGGAGCTCGACTTTATGTTCGACGAGGAGATGGAGCAGATGGACGGGCGTCGCAACACCTTCACCGATTGGTCGGACGAGGAAACGGACGGTGAGATTGACGACCAAGACGTCAACAAGATCTTGATTGTGACACAGACGCCGCCCTACCTGAGGAAGCACCCTGGGGGCGACCGCACGGGACACCACACATCACGTGCCAAGCTGAGCAGCGAGCTGGTCAAGGTGATCAACGATGGGCTCTTCTACTATGAGCAGGACCTGTGGGACGACACGTATGAGCCCGAGTACGCCACCATCAAGGTGAGGTCATTTTTAATGGTTGACCCATGAATGATTAATTATTTTTTTGTTGTTTGATTCTACCATTACTGCTGTGTGTGGTAGGCTGAGAGACCCGTTAATCAAGCCGGTATAGCGTCTCTAAGCCTAAAAACTTTAAAATGTTACGGTTAGTTTCCATAACTTCACAGTAAAGGAAAACTTCAGTACAGTTGGGGGTAGGTGCCAGTTATTATATTTGGGGCTGGGCAATAATACAATAGTGACAATTATCGTAATATAATTTTCCTCTATAACAATATAACAAATGTTCAAATAATTGGTTGATTTAAATCACGAACGAATTAGCACTTCATTTTTCTATTCAGATATTTAGTGTGTTGAGGAAAAATATTTTACTTAATTTAAAAAAAAATATGTTGTGTTCTGACCATAAAGAAAAGTTTAAAACCACGATTAACCGTCTTCAGCTTTTATTCCGGAGCAAAAATCAGCCTTTGAACTTGAAGACATAATGATTTGATATTTATTGTGATAATGATCGATACTTTTTGGCGATATCGCCCAGCCCTAGATATAGTAATAGATATATATTAAACATAGCTTTAGCCAGAGTTCCAACAATAAGATAAAAAAACGGGCACTAGACTTAATTAGACCACCATTGAGAAATACAGTTTGCAAAATATTTTTGACATCACTGTCTTTTCAGTCTACAGTCTCTTAATTTTGTTTAACCACCGATCCAAAAGGTATGTGTTTTGCAGACACTGATGACCAGATTTACAGTAGAGAGAAGCCTCTTTCGATGTTGGCAGCTCAGAACATTTTTCTGGTAATTGAAAGTGAAAGAGCTAAAATTGGAGGGTTATGAATAGGCTGATTAGGCTAAACTATCCTCTTTTAAATAAGTATATTTGTGCTGAAATTGTTTTTAACATCTGATTTTGACATTTTATATTCAATCAGCAAAATTAACAGAAGTTGCAGATTTTTGTCATATAAAACAAAAATCATTAGCCCTTTCCATTGATGACAATAAGAAGAAGTGTCAGTGGAGAGTTTTGTGATCACTTGATATGTATCTGAGGGCAACACAATCAAATAACACAACGTGTAGTGATATGTAACTCAAAGCAGGCTCTTCTGACGGCTTCCACGTTACGTCATTGTCATATTGGAGGTTTTTCTGCCCAAGACCAGATGATGAGTAGATTTATTCTTCTTCAGTTAGAGCTGTTTCTGGATATGGAAACCCGACACAGAACAGAAAGTTTGTTTTGTTTTGTTTTTGTTGTCATTGCTGCACCATTGTGGCATTGTTGAAGTCATTGTGGGAGTTTCACGTGCTCGCCAGCACTCGTCCAGCTGCTCGTGGAACAGAGGACGCTTGTTTATAAATAAACCCCACACACAAGGCCTCTGCCTGAGGGGTCGAGCTGACGGTCTGCAGGGGGGGAGACAAAGATGGACGCTCAAAAATCTGAAGATACCTGGTTGCATGAAGGGGCGAGTGTGAGTCACAAATTAAAATCTGGGGGAAATAATCAAACGTTCAGCGACTGGTACATGAGACTGGTTGTGCGTAAGATTTTAATTCGAGCTGCAATTTTAGGAAGAGCAGGAACTGTTTTGTTGTTAAGAGGACTTCACTCGTGGGAAATTCAGGGTTTGTGTGTTGATGTAACCCAGCTGGTTGGTGTACTTGTGTCAAACAGTAAAAGGCGTCAACATGAGGGTGAAAAGGGTGTTTTTGGTAGCCATGTTTTGCTGCTGCGTCTCAATCCCCAGATTACTGCAGATAAGGTCTGTTGATGATCCACGTTAACGTGTTAATGAAGGGAAGGCCTTGCATTGTTTTTGTTTCAGGAGTGTTATTATGTTTCTTTTTTTAGTGATTTAGTGTTTTTGTCAGTGAAATTCTGTCATGTGTACTGAGCTTAATTTTTGGCACGTTTCACCGTGTGCATTTAAATTTCCAACAAAAGCCTATCCCTCCTTGTGAATTTTTATTATTTATCATTTAGCCTTTAAAATTGACAATCTACAGATCTTTATTATCAGAGTTGCAGGAAGAAGAGGTTGTCATATTAACGCCCGTTTTCTCACCTTTTTACAGCAAGAGGTGGAGAACTTCAAGAAGGTCCACCTGATCACCCGTGAAGAGTTCGACTGCCTGACCCCTGAACCCCCTGTCGACCCCAACCAGGAAGTCCCCCCAGGCCCCCCACGACCCCAGCAAAGTAAGGACACGGAAAAACACAAAAACAAATAATACAGATGTATGATGTATGAACTTTCTGTCTTCACATGAGGTACACTGGTAACTGAAGCTGTTGTATCACTGAGTCATCATTGTTAGCCATAGTTGTGTCATAGAGCAGAGGTCACACTCTTCTGTCAGGCTTTTGGAAGCAATGAGAAGGATTGTCTCTGGCAGCTTGCACTTTTCACTTTCATTGAGCTCCCCATCATGACACATTCAGTGGCAGTGGTAATTCTTGGCTGCTCACCCTGCTCTTGTCATTCTATTCAAGTGGTAACAACTGTGGTTTTACTGCTCACTTTAGTCCATCATCAATCATGAGCCCTGTGACGCAGTGTGTTCACACTGAGAAATAAATGAAGCTATTAGATCACTGATGTTCTGCCTCCTTTTAATGACTTTCAAAAGTTTCATTTCAGGATTGCTGAGATTAAAGTGAAGCATATTGAGTTACTTTTTAGGTCTGTTGATTAGAACAGGCTTTATGTTTTAGAAGCCATATAAAGTCTGAGCAGTGCTGCTTTTTCCTGCTCCACAACTAATCTCTTGCTCCCTTGACCTCAGTCCCCACAGACGCTTTGGCGAACAAACTCTTTGGAGCTCCTGAGCCCTCCTCAATAGCTCGCTCGCTCCCAACTACCGTGCCTGACTCGCCCAACTACCGCAGTGCCCGGACGCCACGCACGCCACGCACGCCTCACCGGAAGGACTCAACCATGACGCCGCGTTTCTACCCAGTGGTGAAGGAGAGCCGGCCTGTAGATGCCAAGGTAAGATGGCCACCGTGTGAGGGTGAAATCCTTTGGGCTTTAAGATTTTAGGGGATACAAAACACACTCACTAAACATTTGTTTAGTTAACCTAAACATGTTCATATTCTCTGTAACCTTTCAGACGCCCAGGAAGAGGAAGACTCGACACAGCTCTAATCCACCAATGGAGTGTCATGTTGGCTGGGTGATGGACTCCAGAGAGCATCGCTCCCGTACTGCCTCTGTCAGGTGAGACTCTCTGCCCTAAACACTCTTCCTTTAGACATTACAAGATTTTAGTAAAACATATTATATTACAGTATTTAGTTTCTCTGCATTTAGGTGATGAACGTGGTTTTATTCTTAGTTCTATTCTTCAAGGGATCACATTTAGTTTCTTATTACCGTTATCATACCCATCCCTCCCTAATGTTAGACTTTTTTAAATGTAGGGTTTATATATTTAATGACTGTAAAGTAAAATGGCAGAAAATGACCTCAGACTCAGGACTTCTAATATTTGATGTGCTTGTCCTCTCCGTTCTCCATCCCCTCCTCCGCCTTTCTCCCCCTCAGCTCGAACGCCAGCCCCTCAGAGGGCACCCCAGTCCCTGGCAACATTGGCTGCACGCCTCAGTCCCTCCCCAAGTTCCAGCACCCATCTCATGAGCTGCTCAAGGAGAATGGCTTCACGCAACACGTTTACCACAAGTACCGCCGGCGCTGCCTAAATGGTACACGCACGTTTTCTTCTTCCTTTTCTATTTTATTAAGTCTTCAAAAATTATTAAAATCCTGGTCAGGGACTTTTCTGCAGTATTTAGTAAGATAAAGGGATACATGATGTCTTGGTCTTTTTTTTTTTTTTTTGTGGTGTAAAAAAAAAAGATGAACGGAGATTTTTTTTTTTAAGTAATCCTGTCCATTTTATCCCACTCCTCTTGACCAATCACAGAGCGAAAGCGGCTGGGAATCGGGCAGTCACAGGAGATGAACACGCTCTTCCGCTTCTGGTCCTTTTTCCTACGAGATCACTTTAACAGGAAGATGTACGAGGAGTTCAAACAGCTGGTGGTCGAGGACGGAAAAGAGGGATACAGGTAAGAGTATTAACCAGTGATGGACTTTTTTTTAAAGGCAGGTGTAGATACAGCCATAGAGTTTACATTTACTTGGTTGCTTTCTCTATTTTATGATCGCCATTCTTAATAGACCACCAGCTGAGTCATTTGTAATTGGCTGATATAAACCTTTGGCTCATTGATTTTTAATTTAATCTCAGTTCTCATAATTAATAGAATGTGTAGAGTTTTGGATGTAAGCTGTGTCCAAAACACTTCGTTTTCTAATGTTCAGTTTTGTTTGTGTTTGTTTGTGTTGCAGATACGGTTTGGAGTGTCTGTTCAGGTACTACAGCTATGGTCTAGAGAGGAAGTTCAGGCCAGACATCTTTAAGGACTTCCAGGAGGAGACCATCAAAGACTACGAGGCTGGTGAGAAATCCCCAAAAGAACAGATCAGAACCAGAATATAGTTGTTAACAACACAAATACATCTCAGCTGGGAGGCACTTACAGACTCGCCTAATCAATCGGGATTAACTTGCTTTAATTTTTTGCATTCTGTCCTTAGGCCAGCTTTATGGACTGGAAAAGTTCTGGGCCTACCTTAAATACTCTAAAACCAAGACCTTGGAGATCGACCCCAAGCTGCAGGAGCACCTGAGCAAGTTTAAACGTCTGGAAGATTTCAGAATTGATGTAAGTAGAATATACTTCGGGGTTTGAAAAGGCTGACCGGTACGAATCATAGAGCCTGAAAAGATACCTTAGCTCACGGAGGTTTCCACTGGAGCACATGCCACGTGTGTTAAAAGTTTGAATTAAAAAAATGGCCAACCAATGTTTTTTTTCGTGTTAGCTTTAGCAGGGGTAGTTTTTTATTCAAAGAGAAATTACTCATTAGATTCCAGAATTCATGTCCACATTACACCACCTATTTGAAAAGAAGATTGATTTTTTCTTCTTCCTAAAAGTAGTTGTTGTTCATAATCTAAACTCTGCCCTGCTTATTTTTGGTTCTAGCCGCCGATGGAGGAAGGAGGCCGCAGAAGACACTCGTCCAGCGGGGACGGTCGCCGCCGGCACCCCTCCCAGCCCTTGAGCCGGCCCCACAGCCAGACCAGCTCAGGCCCCAGCCCCGCCCCCACCGCCCATGGCCCCGCAGCCAAGGATGATGCCAAACCCACCAGCCAGAAAGCCCCCGCCCCCGCACCAGATGCCAAGACACTGAAGTAACACCACAAACACGCCGGCTTACATGGATCAACTCAACCACGTCTGCAAGTCGCTGGTTCTCTCTGCGCCACAGGAGGGGGGAGGGGGCGTCCAGCTCTTCATTCAAGCATGAGAGTATTGTTTATTTTTTTTTCCCCTACGACAACTTTTGATTGAGAAATAAGGAAGACACAAATAATTAATATGGTTTATTAATTAGTTTTAAGTTTTTGAGAGAAAATGACCTTTTCTGTCTTAATGAGGCAAGGAATGGATGAGGTGTCAAACACTTTTTTTTTTTCTTTTACAAATCATTGCCAGTCCACGCGGTGGATGGTTTAGTGATGATTTACCATCCTGGAAATGTTTATTTCAACTTTTTGTGTTTTTTTTTTTTTTTTTACATTTTCATGTTGGCCTCCCCCTCTCTGTCACTGGAACCCCTCTTTCGATCATCACTGTCTTGCTGGCTGAAAGATATTTGATTCCTTACCCAGATCTCAGATTTATGATTATTATTTCTTCGGCATGTGGTGACATTGGAGACTTTGAAATAGTTTGAACAACACTGAGTATCTAAAAGCCCCGCTAGCGGCCCGCTGGAGGCCGTGCTGCTCCTGACATCCAACCGGACCAAAGTGGTTTGAACAGAGCGACTGTCATTTCCATCCGCAGAGCCCCCAGTGCACTCAGCTGAAGGTCTAAAAATAAAATAAAAATATTTCATTTACTTTATGGCTGGACATTGAGAGGAAAATAAAAAAGAACCAAATGATAAAAGTAGAGGGGAAAAAAAACAACTTGACCCAACCTCTCAATGTGGACACGATCATTGAAAGTTGCCTTATTTTAATGGTTTTACTGCTTCTAACTTGTGCCCGCCACCTTATTGTCGATTGTACAGCATTGAAATCACCCATATATCCGGTCACCGCTTCCAGCAGAGATCACTAGGTGGTGCTCTTGTCTGCCAAGCTGCCCCCCCCCCCACCCCCCCTTTTCTGAACCGTCTTCCAATTGTCACTCGTCTGTTACAAGTCCTGTAATTCTTCCCTTTGTTTGCAAGTCGTAGCTTTTTGTGCTGAAACACGTCAACCAGGGGGAAGCCCCACCCCCCTCTCTGAGAAAAACATCTAAACAAAACACTGTGGGGTGGAGAGTTTTGGAGAGAGAGTTCCTGATGATCTCCCTTTGGGTGCTACCTGACTTTCTCTCTCCCCCTGCGTCTCCCCGTCAGACGAGCTGCATCCATCCGTTCGACATCCATCCATCAGTTGACGATAGTGACGATTAGGACTGGAATCATCAATCCGGATTACTTGAAGAAGCGATGGTTATGAGGAGGGCCGTCGTGCTCTGTCGCAGGTGCTCTGGGTGGAGGCGCTGATGAGGCTCAAACGTTTGGTCTTCAACTTCAGGAGGCCATTTGGGCCTTGAGCGCTCGACACCTTTTTTCTGTTTCACACAGCAAACACATCAGTTACAGGCATGAACACTGACGCAAGTACAGATGTAGCAGCGTGAGCAAGCTGAACACAAAGCTCGACATCTTGCCTCGCTGTGGACAAAAATTCAAGACTGGATTTGAGTCCATTCACACTCTTCTTCTGTTCAGTCGTCACACTTCCTACAGTCAACTATGTGGATAATTTCAATCTTTATCCAACTCGAGTACTGATGATATCAAATAGAAGAGGGATTTTCCTCCACTAATGTAAATGTGAATTTGACAGATGAAGAGAAATGATTACAGCTCCCGGCTACTTGTTTTTGTTTATAGAACAGATTATATATTTGCCTTACATGTGTATGTACTCCTTAACTTTTTTTGTAATGGTCTCATGATTATCTTTTAATGCTTTTTAATTTCAATTTGCAATGTTTCTAGCGTTGTTGTTTTTATGATGGGTTTGTGTCAGGCTGTAAAAACATCTGTGGATTTCAGAAACGGGAACATAATTCACGACACAAAAGGGAAAGTGGACATCAGGGCGTCAACGGGTATTCAGTGCAGAAACTAAATCTGTAAGCTAATAATATTTCACGTTGAAATCACAGTCAATTTGCTCTTTTTCTTTTAGTAAAGCAATTTTTTTGCCAAGATGACAGAGCAGCATTTCCAACTACAAACTGTTAGAAGAATTAGTTTAAGTCATGTAAGTCTCCGGGTTTTCTACAAACACTGAAATTATCTGGTTTTGGGGTGCAAATTGAACAAGAAGATATTCAATTCTGGGGGGAAAAAAAGTCTTAATACAAGTGTGGATATCCAGATGCTTAGTGAAATTACCTGTTTTCCGTTAGCTTACAAAGTTTTTGCTTCTGAGTGAAGAGCCATTTACTGTGAAACAGCACTGTCAGATGAAAAAGTAAAAAAAAAAACGTTCCGGTGCATTTGAGGAGTTTGGAAGCTATCTTTAGATGGAACTGTGTTGGACGCCTGTCTTTTATTTTTTATTTTTGTCTTGGTCCTTTTCCGTAATCTTTCAGCCTGTTGGTTGATGTTCCAGCAGAGTGGAGTGGATTTCACATTGTCCTGTCAGTGTTTCAGTTCTTCAGTTTCTTCCTCTAAATCCAGAACTGTTGGAAACATGAAAATGCAACGCAAAGCTCTACTTCTTTTTCTTTAATGTTTTGTTGGTTTTTCTTCAGGGAGATTTGGATCATTTTCAGAGGCTTACAGTTGATGCATCAAAGTGTTTACTGGAGGTTTAAAGATGGAATAATAAGAGCTGCAAAATATTCAGACAAGGAAAAACTTGCATTTCCCCCAAAACCAGTGAAGCCTTTGAATGGGTGAGCTGTGTGTGTGTGTGTGTGTGTGTGTGTGTGTGTGTGTGGGGCTGCAGATATGGCACTGTCACTAGGGGGCCTTCTTCCTGGGACAGTCACATTGTCCCTCCCTCTAATGTGATCATCACATGCCATCACCTGTCACCTGACATTGGGGGTTTCAGGTGTTTTGGAAGTTTTCAGCCTTCTCTATCAGCAGAGAACTGCTGCTAGCTGTCCAAACAAACTTTAGGGGGCGCCGCACCCTCCTCACGGCAGTTTTACGCGGGCTTGGCCAGCTGGCCGGACACTAGAGAGATGAGTGATGGACGTGAGAAAGGGTGGAGCAGAAAATGAGAACAGAAAGAGCCTGGCTGGGGTTTGTGATGTCGCTCAGAGGAATATGGCTGGTTATGGTGTCTGAAGACTGAAAAAAGACAAAATTCCATAAAGCCATATGAATAAGATATAACTGTATATGAACCATTAAAATAGTTCATTACATTACAATATCCTAGGCTTGTCATGAGGAAAAAAAGATGAAAACAAGGAAAAAAGGAATAAAAAAATATATAAAATGGAAAAATGTAAAATACTTGAATGAGAACTTGTATTATAACATTTAATATTCATAATATCTGCTTTGTAGGCTGATGTGATTCGCTATTAGTGTTATTTGTAATTTGTAGTAATTATGCTTTTCCTTTAATAAAGAAAAAAAAACACAAAACGGACAAAAAAACCTCAAACAATGGCTTTTGAGTGATTATTTCCTTTGTGAGTGAAAATGAATTTGCAAAGACGTTTGACACTATCAAAGTCAGTCTGTAGTTTATTTAGCTCCATGGTAAGATGTCAATGTGTGTGGCAGTTTTAATAAATTAAGTTTTTGGTATTGGAATGGTCCCCACACCACAGAAAGGAAAGAAAATCATGCACCCTCTTCTTAAAACATTTTATTTAACAGTCCAGTCAGTGTAGCAATCACAGCAGATCTTTTTCAACATTCATTTCTTATAAAACAATGAGGTTTCCTGTTCTACAGACACATTTAACATTGAAGGATATGTTTAAGTGCCACAGAAATTAAAAGTGCAAACGTTATCTTTCTGGCAGCAAGTGAACGCAGCAGAAGAGTCTGGACTGGTGAGCTTAAAGTGCTGTTACTAAACATTACTTCTAAACATTTTGTATTTTAATTATTTCTATAATAACTCAAATGTTAGTGTTCAGGTTAAAGCTTAGATTCACAAAGAAAATGTGTCATTTTTCAAGTTTGTGTGATGTGAGAGATTATCAACATTTCCATAATGCGACAATTGCAAAGAACGGAAAGATGTGTAACATCGCCACCATAAAGTTACATTTACATTGAAACCAGAATCTGTTCTCACTGAAATGATTAGCATATTAAAAAATAATTTGCTTGTTATTAAGGAATGTGTGGAAGGTTGAACAGTGTAAATCACTTCTAGCACCCATTTTGACTACGTTTGTTTGTGCTTCACACCAAGTTGGTGTGAACTGGAGTTTCCTCTTACAGTCATGTTTATCCCGGGAGGAGGGACAAAGTAAGAACAGCCCTGTGTTTCGATATGAGTGAAAATGTAATCTAAATTTGTGCCAGCAAACGACCCTAAACAACAAGGTTTTATGGGTAGAGAGGCCGATGGATTTTTAGAAATCTGAGAAAAACAACATTAACTGAAGGTAACCAGTTGTGGAGTGCAGTCTCAACATGCTTAGCTGAAGTGAAATTATTTATCTTTATTATTTGATCTGTCCACTTAACAAGCTACTTGCGAGTCCCTGTGACTTCTGTTAAGATATGATTTGCCTTTAACTTCAAATGTAATCCTAGAAACAAATGAATATGTAAAGCTAACCCAAACACACGACGATTCGTCCATGAAAGCCTGTTTCACTGGAAAAACAAAACGGATTAAGTTAGTCCATAAAAAAAAAAAAAAAAATCTATTATAATATTCGTGGAAATTAAACATTTTGACTTACTGTGAGTATTTATCATTGTTTAATCATAAAGTGCAACAACAGTTCTAAACAGTAAAGCTGGTGACCAGAGAGTGTGGGCAGATTTTCACAGTGAAACTGATCAACAGGTTTTCTGGATTAAAATCAAAATTAGATTGATGGGGAACTGATTCTAAACTTGGAGGCCTGAGGTTAAAGGTCAGGGGTCATCACTGGCCCTTCTTGGGTGTGTCAGGGATGCTCTCGTTCAGAGGGGTGAGGCTGGTGAGCAGGGTGTGGCGTTCGTACTGCTTGGTCTGCCTGAATTTGGTGTCGGTGCCGTGGAGCCGATCCAGCACACCAAAGACCCCGAAACACTGGTTGAACCTGGAACCAGAAACACCAAACAAGAATCTTAACTCAGAATGAAAACAAAAAAAAGGTTTAAAAACAAACTGTCAACATGGGATCTGCACTGTATTTGTTGTCCTTTTTTTCGTTTTTACATATTTCACTGAAATAATAGTGACCTATAATGTCTTACTGTCAACTAGTGGTGCGGCAATTCACTTAGTTCATGAGACGATACACGGTATTGGGTTCACCAGAACACTATTTTAAGAAATCTATATAGACAAAATATATGACTGGAAAATTAGTCTTTTATTCGACTGAAAGTCACAAAATGCAAAATAATGCAGGTGCATTTTGAAATGTTGCTTGCATATTGTTTGTCTTGTCTGCATAGGTGTCATTTACACTGGGGACATTTTGAAATGGCTGATGTTGACATCACTTTTTGAAAGCATTTTTAAAAAATGTTCTGAAAAATTGCTTGCAACAAGAAATGTTAAAAACAAATGAAAATGCTAGAAGAACAGTTTATTTGCACAACAAGAACTGAATGAGAATTTCAATGCAATGTAAATATAGAAGAAATATCTGCGTTGTCCCAAGCTACTGATTACTGCATTGTATTCTGGTATATTTTTATATTTTGAATTGTCACCTGCCACCTGAATTTAGTTTTTCCTTATATTATTCCTTATTTCCTTATATAAATGAACACATCCATCCATCGTCAACCGCTTATCCTGCGTACAGGGTCGCGGGGATAAATGAACACAGAAAAGGTATCCAGAATGCACGAAATTAAGTGTTTAATGCTTACAGTCTTCTGGGGGAGGACCCCTAGACCCACCACTTTAATCAACAACTATAATAGCTTTAAAATATCTTCTTGTCTTGTTCTCGTGACCCCAAAATTGTGCATCCTCACGTCTCATGGCCTAAGTGTTTCGTCCAACCCCTAATCTGAGCCACTTTTCAACACAAAATGACGCCCTTGCTTGTCTTTCACTCTGTTTATCATTCCCACCGTGTACCCAAACGATTTAAAAGGAGAGGCCATCTTCTATGCCCATTTCACCTTCACACTCCACCATGCTGAAATCATGAGATATCATGACACCCCTACTGTCAACAAATTCCACGAAAATACCAAAACCAACATTGAATTTTTTGCCTTTGAGTAACATTTGGAACAAAAGTAGTGTCCAGATATTTTTAATTATTTAACCATTTAAAATAAAAGTATATTCATGGGCTGTTTTTTTCATCGTCAGTAGATGCTAGGTAGGGAAGTCAAAGGGAAGTTTTGACTGACAAACTAACACATTTTTGTTTTTGGTCTTTTCGTGGAATTGTTAACAATATTTATGTATATTCAGTTAAAAAAAAAAATTAAAACAGATTCTGCTTTTCATCAGGTATGTCCCTACACATTCAGGAGCTAGAAAAAGCAAGAAGAAGCTGATCACCACAGTTTATGGTAAACAAAGTCCTTTTGAGACAACCACATCTTGTCCAGAAACAGAAAGTCAAGAGAAGAATGTACATTTTAACTTTGTTGTTTTTATATATTTAGCAGTGGCATTGATAATAAGACCATTAAATATACTCACAGAGGAGTGGACTCACCTGAGGTGGTGGAAGTCGTGGAACTCAGGGGAGGGCAGGAAGGGGAGGTGGTATCCACAGTGAGAGATGGTGGTGCTGACAAGAGCCAGGCATAACCACAGGGTGGTGGTGGTCATGTGGGAGCCCAGGATCACTGGCCCGATTATCACTGGCAGCATGTTGGAGATCTAACGGTAAAGAGGAAGAAAGAACGGGTTTAAATGGCCACTGAAAATCTAACCAATTTAAAAAAAAAAAAAAAAAAAAAAAAGGATAAAACCAGGAATACTCAGGAAGACTTAAACCTCCTAACCAGTGGTGAAATAGACTCAGCATCACACTTTCAACAGCTGACTCAAGTTGTAGATGAGCAAAAGGGAGTTCAGATACATTTTTCAGATCCGGTTTGCTCCAATTCCAGATGTAAAATTGAAACACGTTTGATTTATTTTTGACAGCTGCAGATGGTCTGTGGCTAAAAGCCTCAATGAGGACAGAAGAGATTTAAATCCAACATAGAGCAGTGCAGACTCTCCATAATCCTCCACAGTCCAAATCAGGGGTATAATTTCTCTTTAAATCATTTAGTGCGTTGTCACATTGACAGCGAAAGACTGAGAGGCCAAGAACGTGACTGAGACAGACACAGAACACAAAATGAAAAAGGGGGGAGGGATAATTCACCATATGCTCCAGAGGATGAGCGTAGATGGAGACGACTCCGATGGGAGCAGTCCACTCATGGTGCTGTTTGTGGAAATGCTTGTAGAGGCCTGGGTGGTGGAACAGCCTGAGAGGAAAGAGGAAGAGGATCAAAATAAAAATCAGTCAGTTATCTACTGGTAAATTTTTAACAACAAGACTAAAAGTCTACAGCAATGCTAACAGCTCTGTGAAGCTGTAGATAAATGCAAACACCACCAAAATGTCAGTTTTTATCTTACCACTAGGTGGCAGTGATTTGTTCAGTGTTCCAATGACATCTGAGACTCAGATGATGAAGAAGTGTTACTGTCTACTGGTTAGAAAACACTAAAGGCCTTTTTCAGGAGGGACACGAGACATTCTGACATGTCACAGCTGTAAATAGTTAGGTGAATGATTCCCACCTGTGTGAATAGTAAAACAATATTTCCTCCACGATGGCACAGACAGCCAGCTCCGTCAGGGCCCAGTGGAAGGTGGGAAGCTCAGGCCCACAGGGGTTCCCTCTCAAGATCATCAGGTGGTAGGCCGCCACCAACATGGGCCCAGAGATGAAAACGTGGTTGAAGGTGACTACCTTCAGAGCATGGCGAAGCTTACCTGGATCCACCTGGAGGACAAGGGAGGAGTCAGAGTGTTAACAAAAAACCTGGATAAAATGCTTTCTTATAGTGGCAAATATATAGTTACACAACATTACATTCATTTGGCAGATGCTTTTCATTCAGGGTCTTACAGTAAGTGCCTTCATAGAGAAACTTTTGTTAAGTGCATCTCTGTTTCAGAGTGCTGGAGTACAAGTGCTTTTTTTAAAGAAATGATAGTGTAACTTGGGGTGTTGACATGCAGTATGAAGCTTTAAAACGTCCAAAGTATATATATATATATGACCGCCCTCCTCTTTGTTTTAAGGCTCATCTCAAAACTTATTCTTTATGGGATTTAAGTGATTTCTTATAACATTTTCCTCGTCTTTATTTATTTAATGTTTCCTGCCACCTGTATACGATTATCTTCATTCTACTTTCACACGGCATATTTATTCTTCTTGTTTAATACATTTATGCATTTCCATGTAATAGTGTGGCGTTTTATTGGTTCTGTGCAAGTATTAATGGCTATACCGGATGTCTACAAACCATTTACTTTCGTCTGAAAAGAGGACTTTGGACCACTGAGTGGATTGACACTAGGAACGCCACACTTCTAGCTCATTTCCTGAACACGTGTGTGTGGTGTGGCTCTTGATGCACTGACTCCAGCCTCAGTCCACTCCTTGTGAAGCTCCCCCAAGTTCTTGAATCGGCTTTGTTTGTCTCAATCGTCTCAAGGCTGCATTCATCCCTGTTGCTTGTGCACCTATACTACCACACTTCAATGTTCCAGTCAACTTTCCATGAATGTGCTTTGATACAGCACTCTGAACAGCCAGCCATTTCAGCAGTGACCTACTGTGGCTTACCCTCCTTGTGGAGGGCGTCAATGAGTGTCTTCTGTACAACTGTCAAGTCAGAAGTCTTCCCCCGATTGTGGTTGTGTGTACCGAACCAGACAGATATTAAAGATTCTTATCAGGTAGACATTTCTGTATTATAAATTCTCTATTCTAATACTTTGAGATATGGATTTTTGATTTCCATGAGCTGTACGCTCAGTCATCAAGATTAAAACAAAAAAGGAAATGTTTCACTTTATGTGTAATGAATCTAGAGTTTTCACTTTCCATATTCTAAAAATGAACTTTTCCAGGATATTCTAAGTTACTGAGATGCACCGACTTGTGCATAACTTTCTATTCTTATGCTTGGAAAAAGTAGCGGTTTCTAAATCATCCTCTTCACTAAAATGCAAACAAGCAGATGGAAGCGTCTTGGATCAGATAAAAAAAAAAAAATCTCCAGTTTGCAAATAACATCAACAACTTGACTTTTTACCATTAAACTTTGGACCCTGGTTATAAAACACATGGACATGTCCTGATGAGTTTTTGTGTGAGCATATGCAGTATGTCTAAATGGTAGACAAATGAACATTTGCACGGTACAATGTACAAACACAACAACCTGACCTTTCACAGCGGACATTTTGATAAAGCACAGGTGTTACTAACAACATTAACTTTGGTTCTGTTCTGCTCAAGTGTCCCAGAAAGCCACAACAGCGTGACAGTGAGCCAGTATGCACAATACCAGGACCCTAAAACTGAAGCAGCTAAATGTAATTCAGCCACCA
The DNA here is from genome assembly GCF_014851395.1 of Micropterus salmoides. Lineage (NCBI taxonomy): Eukaryota > Metazoa > Chordata > Actinopteri > Centrarchiformes > Centrarchidae > Micropterus > Micropterus salmoides. The sequence continues at coordinate 14,601,985 of NW_024044681.1, forward strand.
TCACTTCTGTTATAAACTGTGCTTTTCCTGCTGTGAAATGGAAAAATGTCTGTGGAATCTTATCCTCGACAGTTCTGATAAATGTATAATGTCGCTGTGATGGCATCTTGTTATGAATTTATTTTTGTTTGTGTTACTGTCTAATAAATCAAATAAAGAAAAATATTTTCAAGCTGTTGTTTTTGTACTTAAAAAAAAAAAACACATGCTGCAGGCAGTGATACTCACTTGGTGTTTGTTTTTTTAACCAAATAAATGACTTAGTGGTTTTAGCCCTCATTGTGTGTTGTCAGCTGAGTTTTTTCAGAGTCATCTGAAGATTGACTAAAAGCCCTGACACATGATTCAACTGACTGAATTTAAAATACATTGACTACTTAAAAAGCCACACACTCTGTGTTGTTTTGTTGCTACACAACTGCTTGTCCTGACTTTGTTTATGACTAAAAGGGCTCAAGACCAGGGCACTGTTTCTGAAAACAGGTTTAACAAACACTGAGCCAAACCCTGAGCTCTAAGTTGATTAACCCTGAGATGGGAAACTCCTGAACAGCTGATCAGAGTAAGTTCAACTCTGAGTATGTTCACTGTGAGTTAAGGGCATGCGTGGGGAATGGAAAAAAAAATAAAAAATTCCATAAATCAATAGAGCTCCCATACTATGATTCACCATTGCAATGGGTTAATAAAGAGCAGAGCCTCTATTTTACTCCATTGTGGCTAAAAATATGAATGCATGCCAAAGTGGATCATTCAATGTAAGTTAGAACCATTAAATTTTTTTTCAGCGTAGCCCACATATTCATATTTTACCAGACTTGAATTTACTTAATAAATTACAAAGTGCTAGAATCCTTGTGTATGTTAAATACAATTTCTAAATACATTTATTCAGCTGTAACCTGACGGGTTACAGTGCCGGCAGTAAAACCTGAAGACAATAATTATTTTTAGGATTTCCTTCTGAAAAACGTCTCGGTTGATACGGACTGTAAATTTATAGACATCTAATTTAGGTTTAAAATCTTGCTAGTTTTTCATTTAATAAATTAGTCAACATAGATTAAGACTATCTGCAGCGAAAAACTCACTGTTAAACTACATTTAGTCGTTACAGCTGCACCACGGTCATTCCCACTCAGAAATATTCAGATTATCTCCAACAAGAAAACTATGATAGGAATGTTCCATCAGTGTGACCAATCACAACATGACAGATGATTGTTCAGTGATCAGATACAGCTTCATACTGATTTGGACAGTGATTACTGCAGTAATGTAGCCCTACGTAAATGTTTCAGTGCAACTGCTGACAACCTGACAGCTACCGTAATGTTCACAGAATCACAGTGTTATAAAGGACAGTGACGCGTATAGATTTTATTCTGAGCTGAGGATGAATCCACGATGTTCAGAAATCCCTGTCTCCATCTTTAAATTGATGACACGTTGGTCATAAACGTGGTCATGTTAAAGATTATGTTTAGGTAACAAACTAATATCTAACTAATTCCAATGTTTCTAAAGACGTAAACTTCTGTAAATGTGCTTTGATATCGACTATATCAATGAGGAAATGAAACAGTGTTTCAGACAGCTGCTTCAGGAGGAGAAGAGTCAGAGAGAAACTCAGAGTTTATTGAAGAAAACCTCCTCCCGAGCAGGTTAGCTTCACGCCACAAGTTGTTGTAGTTACTCGCTTAGGATTTATCTGATCTCGGTCTCTGAAACAGATAACCCAGAGTTTCCCCTCATCACAGGCCAGAGTTTTCACTAAAGCCACTTTCTGAAACGGGGCCAGAGCATTGGTATCTCGGCTCAGAGTGACTGACCATGGAAAGCCAACACATGATGACTCAGCAGAGTAGCTTCGTAGGTGACATAATGATGACTGTCACCATCTTGACTGACTGTGACAAAACTGAAATGTTATGAAAATGTATGTCACCCCATAAAAAGGTGATAAAGCCAATACTTGTAATCAACACGGCTTCAACCTGAACATGATGTCTGTTAACTACAGGCTTAATGGATTATTGATATAAAGCAAACTACTTTTATTCCATCAATGAACGGGAACTTGCTGTGCACTCTGGTTATAATCTTTGAAAGGTAATCAATAATCTGTTTACATTTTGAGAGTAACCTTTCAGCCCTGGCTATCAATAATGTCAGTCTTTATCTTTCCAGTTCACATCAACATCTGTTAATTAAACACAGTGAGAGGACTTTGGTCAGATCAGTAACACTGAGGCTCATGCCTGTGTGTTCTCGCAAGTGTGTTTACTCACCTATACGAGCTACAAATTACTAGTAATATTTTTTTGATTTATCAAGATCAAATTTCTTTACTATTTTTAATGAAAATACACAACTGAGTAGCTCTCTGGTGTCTAGGAACCAGATATGAAGAATTTAATAAACACATAAAATATAACACGTTTTATGTATTCATTTAGGAACATTTAGCCACATTTTGACTTACATTTATTCATTTAGCTGATGCTTTTATCCAAAGCGACTTACAATTGCTATATATGTCAGAGGTCGCACAACTCTGGAGCAAGTAGGGGTTAAGTGTCTTGCTCAGGGACACAATGGTGGATGGGTTACAGTAGGTAACTGTGATGACAATAATGTGACTGTCCCAACAACGTCTAAAAGCTGGTTTTGTTGCGTCTAAAGCTAATCTCCATGTGTTGCCGTCGAAGGAGACGCACTCTATGAATAAGTTCATCCATATATTGATGCTAAGTTTAAGCCAGTGACTAAAGGGTAATCACGGTAAAGAGGCTGAGGCTAGATGGATTTATTAGTCACTATATGAGAATTTGTATTGTGATTACTCAGCACTGGCTGATTATGATAGCAGTTACTGAGATTAAAAGCAGACAGAACATGACGATCATAGTAGAAGCAGATCACTTAGTATCAATATTGGTAGGCGCGGAGGTCAAAGTGGTGTTGGTATCTCAGTGGTGTCTTAAAATCTGTAACAGATTTAACATATACCGGGTTATTCTTGTCCACCTGGATGCGGTAGCGCGTGATGAAGGAGGGTTTACCAGTGGTGTCCACCACAAGCAGCAGACCATTCGACACCCAGAACGCCAGAGTGGGGAACAACATTGTCCCTGTTGAGAAAAGGCACAGTCAGAGAGGTACAACATGACATCCATCCAATCCGGAGGAATACCTTCCACTGTGTAAAATAGCTGGCCAGTCCATGAGAACATCATGATGGCTGCATCATAAGAGAGTAAGTTGACAGCAGAGATGACGACTTGATATGCAGAACAACTGTTCTCAAAGCGACACAGATACGCTATTTCCTCTGTGGCTGGTACAAAAGAAAGTTCTCTGACAACAAAGCCCTGTTTGTGTCTCAGAGGAGGTGAAATCATGTGTGTAATCTTCTTTGAAACTACAAAATATTTGGTTAGAGAGCTGTATAGGTCCATGAAGCCACCTGTGTTTCACAACAATACCAACTGTGTATTGATACAAAGCAGGTCAAAACAGCTTTTTGGACAAGATACAAAACTAACCAGTTGTTATTTCCTTACCAAAGAAGAACAAAGCAGTTTCGTGGCCCTCAAATGTCAAGTACAGCTCGGTCCACCATTTCTGCCAGAAATCTCCTGAAGCTCCCCAGAATCTCTGCAGATGCCTGGAGGAAGAATCAAGTTCACAAGACAATTTTCTTACCTTATTAAATCTGACTATTATTCTTCAAAACATTTTGCCACCCACATTTAAACATTCACTGGTACACCAGTGGTAGAAAGTACAATCACTCAAGTACTGTCCTTAAGTAAAACTTTGAGGTCCTTCACTTTAGTATCTCCAATTTATTGTACTTTACACTTCTGATCCACTAAATTTCAGGGGGAAATATTGTACTTTTTACTGCACTACATTTACTGAACTGCTATAGTTACTTCGCTTTCAAAACATATGACTAACTTATTAAACATGATGCATTGTTATAGATTAAAGGCCCCACAGACCCTCATTTGCGTTTTCACTTATGTTGCTAATAAGACAAACTCAGGTTGGAGTTGTGTGAAGCTCTGCTGGGATTTATGTGAGGTCATGATGTACAGAAACCTGGTTGCACACATATCTTGTTGATAACTTGTGTATACAAATTATTGTCTTGTCTGTATAAGTAAAAAAATATAGTATATATAATTTAACACTTTGAAAGGGGCCGTTTTTTGCATTATAAGTACTTTTACTTATGATACTTTAAGTACTTTTAACTGGTAATTATTTTTCCAATGCAGGACTTTTACTTTACAAAGTATTTTTACACTGTGGTAGTGTTACTTTAAAGGAACTGAGTACGCAAAGTGTAGTACCAAAATGTCTGACTCGACCCAAAACAGACCTGTGGAAAATAACCTACCCAAACCAGACGTGGATAAATAAGTTCATGGCATAACAACAACATGATGGCTGCATCATAAACGTGAGTAAGTTGACACCAGAGGTCATGACTTGATATGCAGAACTGAACAACTGTTCTCAATGCTACACAAACATGGTATTTTCCTGTGTGGCTGGTACTAAATAAAGTCTTTCCCTCGGTTTGTGTCTTAGGAGGTGAAATCATGTGTGTAATCTAATTTAAAACTACATTAGAAAATATGAATAAATTCAATATAATTTTGAAAAAGAAGACCTGATCCTAACAGGACCCGGAGCGCACCATCCGAATATTCCCAAGGATAATTAGACCTGATCCAAAATGCAGTTCACCTGTACAGATCCTAACAGAGACAGAACAATTTCCCCCTTGCGCACCAACAATAAAACATTCTGTAGCTAACTGCACAAGACAAAGCATAACAATTTCAATCAAATGTAAGAATATAATTCATTTATTTTCACATACTGACTAGCAGAACTGATATCTGTGGCTGTAAAACAAGACAATACCTGACCCGTTCAGTTTAGTCCTTCTCTGCAATGTCCTGATTAATGTTTGCTTCCTTGCCTTGCCGTGCTTGTCATTTTTTACTGCACTGCATGTAATGACCTACGACACTGCCAACTCCTCAGGTTCACTGATAATTTGTAAGAAAAATCCTACCATGTCAGCGAGTTGCCGAATGCAGCCAAGAATAAGATTCCAGATCCAATGACAACTGCAGCTTTCTTCACGGAGTCCCACAGTCCTCCAGGGCCCTCCTGGGTGGAAAAAAAAGCAACAACTGTGCATGAACCTCTCTGTTACTCTGATGATGCTGTGCAATCTCATGATGTTGAGTTACACCAGAATTTCCCACAGAAACGTCCAGAAAAGTAGAGTAAATGTCTCTAAAACAGCAGTTACTGAAACCAGTCAGTGTCATTCCAAGAGGATGACAGCACTGTGGCTTCTTTGGTCAGCTGTAGGTGGCACGTTGAGCTACACAAACAAAGAACACTTGTGTTTTTTCATAGGTGAGGCCTTTCGCCACATTGGACAGCATAGAGATTATACACCATGATGGAGAAAGTGAGATTGAAGAGCTAAAATAAATCAGGCTGCACGAGACAAACAGTAACGTGTCACTGAATCCCTCGTGTGTATCTAAAGCATATCATTGTTGGAGGAACACAGTGAAAATAAGACATTAGGCTTTCCTGTTTCTCTGTCTCAATCAAAATCATCATCATCTTCATCATCAAAACAGAGTCACATCACGTGTTTACGTCCATTATAACCTAAATAATACACTTGTTTAAAGATAAATATAGATGTAGGGAGCCATGTACAGAAATGAGGAGGTTTAAACAGTAGAGCGATAATAAAAATGCAAATATACTTATGTGCAAGAAGTGCTATTTATCTGTATATATCTATATCAAAAGCAATTCAAAGCATCAAAGCAATTAAAAGGTTCAATCTGACATTTAAGGTTTGAATGCTGACAAGACAGTAAATGAATCTCAGATTAATGTTTTCAATGTACTCCTTTTTGACATGAAATGTGTCGAAAAGAAAGTGAATGCATTTATTCAGTGTGAACTGAACAGATTTAAAAGGTTTTGTGTCGCTTGCAATGTTGATAATAGATTAATTTAAGCTTCTTCTACAGCTGCAGATGATCGAGATGCAAGTATTTCTTTTATCTGGAACACTAAAGCCCAGTGCATTTAATAAAAGCAAAATCTGAGAGAGCCACACTGAGAGAGCCACACTGAGAGAGAACTGGATGAGTTCACTCAGCGGGAATTAAGTCCAGGGATTGATGTCAGATTCACCAGACCTTCTAAAATGCCAGATTTTACCCCTTCTGCCCCTTGGCTCAGCCATGGCAACAGTGGGAAAAATGTTACGCAAATGTCGTGCTGGTCTCAGTCCTCAGCTCTCTGTTCTTTTTCCTTCTTCCTTTATTTTTAATTTTTTTTTTTAGAGCCACAAGCAACATGCACACAATTATACAATCACATCTCACAGATACACTGATGCATCCTTGTACATCTATCCCTATTTACTACATTTATTACCTACAATCTAATCTCCCAAAAGGAAACACAAACACAGTGTAAACATTTTCCATTATACTGCACTCTCTCCTATGTCATAAAAACAATTACAGAACACTCCTTAACATTTCTTATGATATTACATAATCCCTTTTTTACCCCCATCCTTTCTCTGTTCACCTGCAGAGCTCCATAAATTTGCGTAATGCAACTTGTCAGGTCAAGCCTGTCCAACAACAAGGAAAACAGGACATATCTGACAGAGTTACACACTTGAAGAAAAATGTAATAATAATAAATATTTTAACTATTGCTGGTCAGGGAGGATCTTCAATGATATCGTCAGTTGACAAAACAGATAAACACCAACTTTGTTCTTACTATTTAGAACCTTTTCAAAGTTAAACAAACAAACCCTTCACCCAAAGAGAAAGGACGAGTTACAGACAGGCGAGGAACTAAAACGACAAAATCCATTTAAAAAGGTAGTGCCTGTGTTGGCTGTGACTCATCGTATTGTGTTGCTGTGGACCTGCCTGCTTTTGATCATCTTTCTGTGCTATTCAATGATGGTAACAGCAGTGTTCAGTTGTGAAGTTGTTATGTTATTACCTGTCTGCTGCTGCTCCCTGCTGTGGCAACTCCCCTTGTGTCTGTAAACATATAATAAACAACAATAATAAATGCACAGTTCACAACAGTTCATTTACATGTTCCAGTCAGAATTACATCCACATCATCTATTGTTACTGTTTAAAAATAAAGCTGAATTTCAGCCAAGCATTAAAACAAAATTAAAAATAGTCTAAAATTATACTAAGATGGAAGATTTTGGAAGCAAAGGATATCTGCACTGTCCCAAAATGACTGAAGATTAAAGATTAAATATTTTGCTGTATAAGGAAGGTGGCTTAGCTGGCTTGCAAAACAATAGTGTTTATTTTCCTTATGTGATAAAGATCAAGTTTCTATTTTTCCAGAAGAAAGAAAATACTTGTGTGTACTTAGAGTGTGACAAAACTCAAACTCAAGTTCTAACACACTTCAAATGTCTTCAATAGGCCATTTTTTCATTAATAATCTCCACTGTATCTCCACTGATTAAGGCTATTTTACCTCAAAAATGTGACTTAATTAAACAGTATAAACATCTCTGGCTGCATTTTTCCAAGGAACAATAATCATCTGAGTGCTGTGTAGCCTCGTGCAAAATCTACAGACAGAGGATTATACATAATCCTGTTATACTGAATCCTTCTTACAGTGAGCAATTTTTCAGTCAAATTCTTGGGAATAACAACCTGCTCCACATCCACTCTCTCTTTGTAGCTCAGCAAGAAATAGAAAGCTTGGGGAAAGAAAAGAACAAAAACCCTGTTGAGATTTTGTAAAAAAGGCTACAAGTGTAACACCCAAATTATATTACAGTCAAAAATGTATTTTGTTTTTGTCACTTAGATGTTTGACCTTCATAATAAGATTGGTGTATGTGCAGAATTAGACACTAAAGGTTGTTTTCACATTCATCTACTGAAGGGAAAAGGTTTCTCATGTCTTAAATCTCAGTTTAAGACATGTACGTAGAAGATGATTTTGAAGCCAACAGTGGTTTCATCATGCAACTTAGAACAAGTTCACATACACTGGGAATGGACCTTTCAGTGAACTATGAGAAATCTTGTGTCAAGTAGTTACATTTTAGGGATTTTTAAACTAGTAAATGTAAGTTTTTTGTGACCAAAAAAAAAAAAAAGCATACACAAGGTTATTTTTATGTCTTAAAACACACCTGGATTGGATCTTTAAGTGAAACATCTTTAAAGTTGCTGCTTAAACATCATTAGTTAGTTAATTAACTGATTAACATAAATTATAGTGGTTGTAATGACACTACGCACGCATGATCACTATGCTACATTTTCTGACACGCAAAGAATATAGTGATTGTTTTCATATACCCTGCTTTCATAAGAACAATACATTTATTCTTGGCGGCTGATCAGACTAAAAAACTAAGCTAAGAGATTTGGTTTTGATAACCTGACATAGTCACTTATGTAATTTAATAAACTAAAGTATTTTTGATTTAACAACATTTATTGAAAACATAAACAAACATAATAATAACTGCAATAATTGTATGCAGCCGAGTTAATGCCACATATACAGGAATATTACAGGAATATGATAGAGAACGATTGTGTAGTGACAGAAAACAAAGCGGTGAGCAGTTTTTGTTTTTGCAGATTATGAACTATGCTACCTTCACTGAACACATCAACTGCCCACATTTAGGCAACACAGCTTAGTTTTTGCTTTTTCGTGCAGCCAGCTGTAAACAAGCGTTAAACATGATAAAACCCGACTCCATCGACGTGTTTACGTTAAAATAAACCACGGACTTACCGCTCACTCTTGCCTCCGCCGTCATGTCTCTCCACGGTTTCTCCCCTTTGAACGGTCCTGCGGGTTTTTATACACTCAAATGAACAGTGTGTTTACAGCGTGAACGACTTCTTATTGGCTGATTCTTGGTCAGCTGATCAAGCCACATCCGGAAGTAGCAGCGCTTCTAACGCGAGGATGTGGTTTTTTTTGTGTGTTAATCATTGTTTTCTTCACCAGATTTTCGCCTACTCTAGTAGACCGCATGAATCCAGCTGCAGGTTGAAATTCAGGATGGATGGTCACTACATGACATGTTGATTGGAAAGGTACATTTGTGTAATAAATGAGTACAGAATACAGTAGAACAAAGATCCACACGCAGATCCATTGCAGCTATTTGTATACACAGCGTGCACACACACACACACACACACACACCTCCTTCAGCTATCATTTAATCACTTAACACCTGGATAACCTCGTCCTTTATGACACATGCTGCACGAAGTTCTTCTATATTGCCAAAGACTGTTTCTGTTATGTCATACCAGCTGCATCCAGACACAGATCCAGCACAACCCAGTGCATTTCAAAGAGGCAAAGCACCTAACGGCTCTCTTAGGAAACCCACATCTCCAAGGAGGTGATTTAAATACCCTCTTACTCCACATGAAAAAGCTTTTATATTAATATACAAGCTTTTCACTCACCCAGACACACATTTTTTATGAACAGGGGTCAAGACTTAATTTCTGTAAATGAGTTTAAGGTTTCTTCTCTTTTCCCTTTCCCTAATACAAGACATTTTTGACTGTAGGTGATGTAGATTATGATATGTGAGAAGGTAAAACTAACGTTAATATAAGATATATTTTTGAAATTTTAAAGTATGGCTTTTGAATTACTGCTTTTCTCTATGTATTTTTCTTCTAAGTAGCCTATTGAATTGCTAATTTTTTTTTGGGATGGTCATCACCTTGGGCAATTTGGATGGTTTACCACACCTGCAATCATAGAGCTTGTCAGCCTGTTGGTGTGCATCTTGTATAAATTTGGGTGTGGTTTTCATTTTTCAGACATTCTGACCTGACGAAGATCCATATAAGATTAAAACATGCTCATTATTAAACTTTTGTGTCATGGTGTAAGTGTGCAGATTTTACCCTTTGCCATACAAGCTAAAGATTACATTAATGTTGTACCTCTTGTCTGTAGCCACTATAGTCTGCTGTGAAAGATTATTCCTGAAAAGACACTGCTTTATTTAGGCCTAACTCTTTAATAGTAGGAGGGGGGTGCCAGAAATGTCAACTCTGATAACTCACTTCATGTGAGCAGAAGTTATGAAATTTACAGCACACACATCAAATATGTCAGGTGATGAGGGCTCATTCTGCATGACTGTGGTTTTACATTTACTTTACTGTGCAGTTCTGTAGTTCTGTAATCGTATGCTTCTTTTATATTAATGATTCTTATTTTTGTTCTTAGTTTGTTCTCTCTCTCTCTCTCTCTCTCTCTCTCTCTCTCTCTATATATATATATATATATATATATATATATAGTTATGTTTTGTTTTTTCATTTTCTGTATGAGGCAATGACAGCAAACTAGTCTATGTACTCTGTGTATGTTAAAAACAAAGCATTTGACTTTACTTTTATGACAATATTTTTTCCCCCAAAAAATACCAATTATATGTACAAGTAAAGCTGATGAAATGGCAGGTGTATAATTAGGATAAATTTAATTTTCTCTATAAAACTTAAGACTAGAAGAACATCTAATTTGCATAGGTATGTATCATGTGATACTTGAATGTATCTTTTCCACGTAAACTTTAGCTCCAGAATATTTATTGATTGCACACTGGGGAAATTTACTTGTTACAGCAGCTCCAGATACAACACAACACAACAAATAAAAAATACATATACAAATAAAAATATTGTAGAAAAAATACAAGCCATAATAGCAATAGAAAAATAAGTCAGTTATATGTACACAATATACATTTTATATACAGATGTGATTGATTTATTCTGCATTTCATGAGATGAATTGATCACAGTTTCATTAGTGTCATCTGCATGTTTCTACACACACACACACACACACACACACACACACACACACTGTGTAGTCTGTACCACAGGCTGCAAATGAAGATTTTACCTCCTGCCTAAAGAGGTGTTTTTATGCAGTCTATATGGTTTAACTGCACAGCTCAGGTCTGACCTCTGGTGTGAAACTGCTGCCACTGCATCAGTGTGCTGAAGGGCTTTTGGCACACACCTGTCACATGTGGTTTCCTTCACTGACACACTGATGACTGTGTTTGGATTTAGATATATGTCATGACCCATTTTGTAATTTGGATGCTTGAGTGTGGAGTTTCAGGACTAAAATGCACTCACATTTGTGTTCAGTTATAGTAAGCGAGATGTACGTCATCTTCATTTCTATATGATCATGAAATTAAGTAAAAATAAAAGATTATGTACAAGGAGGAGGTGAGTTATTTGACCTTGCTTAGAGTTAAACCTGACATCAGGAACTACATTGCAGTTTCTATTTTTTATTAATTTACTTGGATGAGAATAAGGTTGATAATGTTATATATTTGTATAATTATCAATAAACTGTCATCAGAAAATGCAAAAGAGTACAGCTCTCTTTTATGTGTTTTTTATACTTTCAATGGCACGGTATATATTTTAGTAGTAAAAACTCCTTTTCCACTGAATACATTTTGACATGTCACAGTGGGAAAACCCCAGGAAAATAATAGAATAATGATGGCTTTATTCCATTTAGCTGCTTCAGTTTCAGTATTGTGCATGCTGGCTCACTCTCATGGCTTACTGGGCCACTTGAATAGAACAGAGACATCGTTAATATTGTTAGTAACACCTGTGCTTTTCCAAGCATCCATCTTGTGACTCTTGGCAAACAGAGGAGTCAGTTGAGCACGTAGTGTGTCAGTGCCAAAAATACTCTGCAGAAAGAGATAAAGGGGCAACTCAGAAAGTGTTGATTTGAAGAAATGAGTTTGTGAATTTATTTAATCTTGGGTCAGGGAGTTAATGTATTTGATTACTTGGCAGAAACTGGGTTGATAAATAGATAAAGAAAGATAATTTATTTATTGATTTAGATTAAAAGGTAACTAACTGTGATCCACACTCCTGTCCAGTAGGTGGCAGTAATACATCTTAATACTGGTTGCCACAGGACACCAACTAGAAAACAGTGGTAGAAGATTTTGCAGACACTTTATCATAGACAGACCAAAGACTGCAAAGTGCAAACAACAAGGTCATATACAGGTCTTAAATATCAAACTGAAAAGGTTTACCCAGGTGAGATACAATTCAATCACAATGCACTATAATCTACTTCATGCCAAATAAAGTGCACCACCTTCACCTTTTCTCTCTGTATAATTATTAAATCAACAACAGACATAAGCTCAGACTGTCTCCACAATGATCAAACTATCCTGCAAACAATGCGCTGCCCACTGCACTAACTGTGGCAGGTTACTTAACATTTCTACCAGCCACTCAGTTTTTTGTCTGCCACACCTTAAATCTACATAGACCACTTAAGAATTGTAAACATTGAGTCAGTGGCACCTGATAGTAGAAATATGTAATATGTAATTTAAGACATATCATGTAGCCTTAATGCCTGACTTTTTTAAAGAATTGCTTAAAAAGAAATTAAAATAAAAAAAAAAATATATATATATATATATACATACACACACATATATATATATATATATATATACACACATTATATATATACACATATACACACACACATTATATATATATATATATATGCGATCTGCCTTGGAGGCATCTGACATGAAACTTTAACCTGCCACATCAAACATTTACCCTGTATTTGGGAGTGGCAGGTGCTAATTTCACTCCCTGCCTGTGCACATGTGTATTGTGTGTGTTGGTCAACAAAAAAAGGTTGGACAGTATTCAAAGGTTACCTGTTTCATGATAGGGGCTGCACCTACTTTCTGAAAATTCACATTATCTCATTTTCCTCCTGTTTCTATAGTTTTTTTTTTGTTATATTAGAGCTAAAATTCACAATATTTATAAACTTACCTATATGGTGGAGTGTAACATAGCACATTTACGCATGGCTTGATGGCAATGTACACCATTTTGGTCCAGAATGAAATTACTCATAGCGCCTTAAATGTTTTTCCATGAAATCTTGTACAGATATCCATGGTGCTCAGATGATAAATCCTAATGACTTTTCCTCTATAGAGCCACCTTCAGATTGCAGGTTTGGCTTTTAGTGAAATGTCTTGATTGGATGGATTTTCATCAAATTTGGTACAAACATTTACTCAGGATGAAGTGTAATCTTTGGACTTTTCCTCTAGCACCATCATCAGGTGAAAATTTAAATGGGTCCAAAATTTTGATTTATTCCTAAATACCTGTAAAACTAAGGACATTTAGTGCTAATACAAATGATAGCAAGCTAATATGCTCACCTATGATGGTGAACGTGATAAACATTATAGCATTGTCACTGTGAGCATGTTACATGCTGATATTAGCATTTAGCTCAAAGAACCGTTGTGCCACATGGATGTAGACTCTTGAGCTGTGTTCAGGCAGAAAGTGAAGCTAATTTTCAAACAGCCACGGTAATAACTGTACGTTAGCTTTAGCTAGCAACACTCACACATACCATGTAATACTACTTATGTGTACATAATAGTTTATAGTGTGCATAATAGTTTTTTAACCTATCTTTAGGCGCTTTCACACTGCCTTAATTTCCAGGATTATTACGCCAATATGCCGGCTCGCTATGCTGTGTGAAAGGTATGCAGACACAGGACCCCGAGCAGATCTGACTACCCGAGCACATCTCATAGGCTACCTACACCCGAAGATGTCTGTGTGAAAAGTCACAGCCAGCATGCCAGAAGAGGAGTGGCGTTGAACACCGTAGGCTATGCACGTAGCCATGCACTTGTGTGTTGGTGTCTCCGTCGTTCTGCAATTACACCGCCAACTAGCGCTACAGAGTCCCCTGTGTTGACTTTTGCCGGCTGAGCAGTCGAACTTCCGCTTTAGCCCTCCGCTAACTTGAATGGGGGAAAATTGTATACATACATACTGTAAACTGTTACAGACTTTTAAATTGTTATTAACTGAATGGATCACATTCACTCGGGTTGTGACGGACAAATATATTGATCCACCGTGTTACAGCCGCTGGTTTGGCCACTAGTAAAATTTACTTCAAAGCACGGTACACTTCCTGTTGGCTCGGAGGCATCGAGGCTACCCAGCCGACCAATCACAGTTGTTACAGTCCGCGTTGCCTCGATGAGTGGTTACATTTTTGAGGAGGTGCATGTCTACAGCGTAGGGTGCGGCGTAGGGTACGGCGTAGGGTATGCAGAGGCTACACAGTCGATTTGATGCAGAAGTATAAATTGCACTTAAATAGGCTCCATTGAGAGCAATTTAAAACCAGAGTCACATAACTGTACACATAACTGGCCAATAAAGCTGATTCTGATGTTGTAAAATGCACCTTGGTGGAAAGTTAATCAAATTTGTTTGGAGGTGGCGGGCAGGGGGAAATTATACAAGGTGCCCAGAATGAGTGACACCCCTGGTGTGGCCAAAGAGTTTGATGTAGCCCACATTAAATACGCTATTTATAAATATGGCTGCAGGAAAGCTTAAATGTGAGAGTTAGCATCGATCTGCTCGGGAAACAGGCAGCACGTCAGGTCAAACCACGTGTTTTTTTTTTAGCACTAAAAGGTATAAAGGGTTAAAGATCACATCAGCAGCACATTCAGCCTCAGCCTTTTTGCTCTCTGCTCTCCAGCAGTTTCATCGCTCAGCGGGCAGCGCTGGCTCGCTCCGATATTTCAGCTCGCTGTGGATTGTGGGAGTCCAGGAGGACGTTGCCCAGGCTTGTTCCAAGAGAACCGGAGACATTTTTCGCCGTGCCCTGTTTTGTAAGTAATCCACCGGGTTTGCGCACCGCCATCTCGGGTCGCTTGCTGTCGGGCGAGCCGGTCTCGGCTCACCGAACTGAGCTGTTAACGTTGCCATTTCGTGCTTTTCTGGCGTGGAGGCCGAGAGCGGAGACCGAGCTGCTGGAGCTGACAGGCAGGGAGGGGAGGGACGGAGGAGCGGGCTGTTGCCGCGCCGCTCTGCCGGGGTTATTTCCACCCGAAAGCTCGCTGACCTGAACGGGGAAAATGTCCTCAGGTCGTCTGACAGCTCGGGTTTAGCTGTTAGTTTAGCTTGCCGGTGTGTGGATTAAATAAATTACCTGTACGAGACATCCGGCGGGCTGTTGGCATGCGGAAATCGTTGTCTTGTCAGTGGCCAGCAGAAAGAAATGCCCGGTGTGGCGGTTAAACCCACCTACCTTCACCTGACCGGAGCGGAGAAATACCGCATATGTTGTATCTGCTGGTCAATAACGTTGTAATTGCCACATTTGAGCGTTATGTTTGATATTATATGATGTGTCGTGTGAAATCCATGCATTACAGCAGATTTTAGGGAACAGCCTGGCCTTTGGTGGGGCTAATTGATTATCAATAACAGAGGGCTAATTGGTGTCTGCATCTGGTAAAATAAAAAATGACAATCACAATCATTTTCACGTCATGATATTATCTAGGGGATTCACTAGGGATATTAGAGATTTTATTAGAGATTAACCTAAAAAAAATCATGACCTGATGCATATTTACATGGAATAATTGAACCAGGATGTTAGGATGCTAATAGCATATCATCTTAATAGAATAACCGTTTGCAGCAGTGATCAGACAGCAGATCTTTTGATTATCCATCTTTTCCTACAGCTAGTGTGACATTTAGACAGCTTGTTGGCCTGAGAGTGAGCTAAACAAAACACCCAAAAGCATTATTTGGATCTTGGGTAATTAATATAAATATATAAAATACTAAAGACTGGTAAAGTAAAATGTTAAACTTTGACAAATGCTTATAGATGCATCCCAGGGGACTTGTAGTTATTCAGGGGATGAAAGCAGAGAACTAACCGCTGGCAATTAATAATTTGACTTGTGTCAAATGGCTTGTCCCTGAATGCATAATAACAATAAATTGTATTAGTTGGTGTTGAGTGTTGGGATGTGAAACCTATTTGGGATTGTATAAGCTTTTGTTTTGATCAATTTTAAGGGGTCAGAAGGCATCAAACCTTTAAGTTTAATATAATGGTACCTTATTCAGGAACAGCATTTAGTTTGTTGTAAAAGTATTTAGAAAACAGATTCATCCATTAATGTCTTGCTGACAAGAATATAATCTGTCACTGTTTTCAGTAAGTAAAGAAAGACATCATGAAAGTAGAGTTTTAGAATGTTTTCAGTGTCGGCATTGATTAAATCATTAAATAAGACCTAGCCAGCCCCAGTAAGAGCATTGATTAGTCGAAATAGGATTTAGAGACTACTGCTTCTATCAGACAGTTTAATTATTTCATTCTTTTATTTTGATTCATCCCTTCCTGTGCCCAGGTAACTTGGGCGTGTCTGTATCTTTCTAGTTTGTAGCCTCAGCCACAGTCACACATGTGAAAATCTGTGTCCTTGCAGAGCTTGACACTGGTAGCGCTCTCAGCACCATGTCCAGCCGAGGAGGAAAGAAGAAGTTGACCAAAACATCCCGGTCCACCAAGGCCGGGGTCATCTTCCCTGTGGGACGCATGCTGCGCTACATCAAGAGGGGCCTGCCCAAATATCGTATCGGGGTGGGAGCACCCGTCTACCTGGCTGCTGTCCTCGAGTATCTTACTGGTGAGATTTATTTTTGGCGAGGAGAGAAAGATAAATTGTTAAAAATACATATTTGAATACAGAGGATAACATATCTACTTATTACAGATGTTTCACTGTGGACTTAATATTTAGAAAATCTTTGTATTCACTGATATTGTCTCTGAACTCAGGCTGTCAGAAAGTGATGCAGCCAAAAGAGGCAACCATAAATTAGGAACTTTTCCTACAAAATTGCTCACATCAGCTCCAGCTTAGAGAAATTACAGCTTGTGAATCCTGATGAGGAAGCACTTTAAAGCTTTACATATACTCACCTAAATCACCTAAAAAAGTTGACCGGTGACATTTGGATCAGTGTATACTAATTCATTTGCACTGTATACAAATTATATAGAATAAAAGGATAACATGAAAGTGACCATTCTTATTCTACAACATTTATTGACAAACTCCTCTAATATATATATTTTTACCCATGTAGCGGAGATCTTGGAGTTGGCCGGTAATGCAGCCAGAGACAACAAGAAGGGTCGTGTCACACCACGACACATCCTGCTGGCCATTGCCAACGATGAGGAGTTGAACCAGGTCAGCTGCTGTACATATCTGGAAAAACCCAAACTATTTCAGACATTTAAACTTGATTTTATGTCACATTTATGTTGAAGTTATCTGATTTTTACTGTCTTGATTCTGAAGCCCATTTACATTTTTTAAATATTAATAATATAATCATTGTCAGCTATTTTCCAATGCATACAACACATTTTTAGATTTACTCTCCAGGCAGTGTGGCACCGTGTGAACTCCAGTTTTTAACTTTGTCTTCCCGCCTCAGTTGCTGAAAGGGGTGACTATCGCAGCAGGGGGAGTCCTGCCCAACATCCACCCAGAGCTGCTGGCTAAGAAGAGAGGAGCAAAGGGAAAACTGGAGACACCAGTCTCACCCGCCCCCGAGAAGAAACCCAAACCTGTCAAGAAAACAGCGACCAAGAAACTGAGTGGGAAAAAGGCAGGAGGGAAGGCTAAGGTATTGCTTGGTGAAGAGTGGTGATAGTGATCAATGCTGAATGTCTTTGTAGTCAAAAGTGGAGAATTTTTCATCACAGACCACCTGTGATTAGGTATTTGTTTGGCTGCTAAAGAGCACAAGAAACATTTAATTGTTCTTGTTTAACCACTTAGCGCTGTTGGCTGTTTGGTATGTAAGTGTGCCATGTTCAAATTAAAATCAAAACAAACATTTGTGTATTATATAAAACTTTCCCAATGTCCTGAGGTGAAACACTGAAGGGGCTGTTTTATTTTAAATTGCCTACACAGTAGTTGGAAATAGGAAAATGCCAAGCATTGCCTTTCAATCGAGCAAAGTTTCATAGACATGTCATACTAAAACAGGTTACCACCAGTTATGTCTGGAGCAGAATATTTTATCATATAGTATTCAGTCCTGTAGTTTGAGTCGTTTGGATAATGGAGAACAATTAATTCAAACTCGGGCACGAACAGCAAATAATTTAATTGAAATGCAGGGTATTTAATAGTAAAATGTATATAAACTGTACATATACAGTATGTTGCAGGGTAAATGGTTTACATGTTTTGTAGCTGTGGGGAGAAAGAAAAATGTAATGACACTTACCTTAGACATCCACAACCAAGAAAAATCAAGTGCACAGCACTGAGATGAGATGTTATAGTGAAACCTCTTCAACAGCAGTGATACTGTAACCCTGACCTCTTATGTCCCCATCGTGAGGCCAAGAGAAGAACAAAGTGTCACATTCTGTCAACATGTATTCTGTGTCCTCAACAGAAGCAGGGTGAGGTGAGCAAGGCAGCGTCGGCAGACAGCACCACAGAGGGATCTCCAGTTGACAGCTTCACCGTGCTCTCCACCAAGAGCCTCTTCCTGGGTCAAAAGGTCAGTTGTCTGTCTGTAGAAGTATACTAACCCCACACAGGCCTAAGCTAAATATATAATAAACTACAGTTGAGTCTCTCTGTATTGAATGATAGTTTGGGATGAACAGATACCTAAAGCACAATTTATACTTTTGCATCAAATCTACGCCTAAGGTACGCCGTAGTTTACGTGCAGCCGTGTACCCTACACCGTAGACTGACAGGCACCTACCCAAAAATGTATCTACATGTCGCAGCGATGCAGACGGCAAGAACTGTGATTGTTCGGCTTGGTAGCATCGCATTTCATCCAACGCATTTCCGGCTTGTCCTTCTTCTGCCTCAACCAAGTTCAAGTGTTGTACATACCATCTCGTCCGACGCCTTCTCCCGTTTCTGCGTTTTAGTAATTCCACTAAAAGTAACTGCTGTTCAACATCGATCAGCGCCAGCGCTAACATGATCCGCTCGCTTTCAAACGCCATTGTTTTTAGTAGCCCTACCAACGAAGAAGAAGAAACTGAACACAGTGCAACATAGAAACCCCACGGCCAGCGTTTTAGCAGTGTAATTGCAGAGCGACGGACTCACCAACACAGCACACAGCCTGCATAGACTCAACACAGAAGTATAAATTGGCCTCATGCCAGGCTAAATTAAGGCTAATAAAAAAAAAGTTACAAATACATGAAGATATACATAGATACATACTGTGTATACACAATAAGAAACCATTTTTATGTGTTTCAGTCATGGAGGATCCTTTCTTTCTAAAAAACAAACAAAACATCTCATTCTTGATTAGCAACCAGATTAATGAGATCAGTGCTCAGGACAACTATAAAACGAAACATATGTTGTGGTGCTCACCCACAGGATCTTTTATTAAAAGCACTCCTACAGACTAAAGGCAATAAACTCCTAGACCTGCCTCCTTTTAAAATATTCATCTGTTTGTGCTCAGTCTTTTATTTTTACTTCCCTGATATAACTGACCAGGTCTGTTATAATTCACCAGACTTCATATAAGGACTTCATATAGTGCTACACAACAGAGTAGTGCACTAAGTATTAACGTTATAGTAGCAACCATGAATGCTGTGTTAACTGTTTGTCTACTGTCTCTCAGATCTGCAAGATCTGTTAGCTCCCCTTGCTTTGGTCCTGCTGAGCATAAAAACGTCTTTTTAACCTTTTTTTTGTTTGTTGTTGAACTGAAACATGGAAGTAAATTTGCCTGAAAGTCTTATCTAAGCCCTGTCAAAGTTTTTTTTTTTTTCTTCTTCTTTTTAAGTTTAAAGATCACAAGATCAGAAGCTTATAAAAATAGATTTGAGTTTGAAAAACATTAAAGGCAGGGGAACGACATTGTGCGTAAGAGAATGAATGACTCAAGAATGATGCAAGAAGTGTCACTGATCCCCTGTTCCCTATCTTTAAACCGTGATAATAAATTATACTAATTGCTGATTTATAATAATTTTGGCTCCTGCGCACACGTTTTGTGCTAAAAAAACAATATTATGTGTGCTGTGTTTATAGCACAGGCTCAATGTCAATAGTCAACAGTGTCTTCTGTGTTTGGTTTTTTGCCTTTCACTAAAGCTTGTGGGTAGGGCAGTACAATGCAAGATTAAACACAATTCCGCATCAACAGATAAGATTGACTGGCGGTGTCTACAGGAATGTGATTTGTAGTTGTTTTACAGTCTACTGAGTCATAAAACCTCTGTTGCACTGTTAAAATCTAACGCAAAAAATTAAATGCCCTATCTGTGGAAGAACAAATGTGGGGAATTTACTTCCAGAGCTCAATGTTTCAGCTCAGTTGTGACTTTGATTGCTGCTAATGGCACTGCATGCTTTGTTCTGCCATGCATATGCTAATACTAATATATTATTTAACACTGACTAATTAACCTGACCTGATGTAATAGCACACACACATTGTGATTGTGCCTGTATTTGGTGACAGATTTTATTTTTAAAGCATAAAGACAAACTCTTTGCTTCTGTTTCCTTTAGTAATATGTAGCAATTAACAGATTTCCTCTGTTTTGCTTGATTTCACCATGAATGAATTGCTCTCTTAAGAATCTGTCAGAAAAAATGTTCTATCTTTTTTAGCCTGTTTCTAAATGCTGAAATACTAAAGTTTAAACACATGGTTATGGCAATGTTAATGCACATTCCAATATGTATGTATAAATTTGAAATTCAGCGTAAACACTCAGTAGCAGCAGTACTTGTCTGCTGTCGTCAGACTCTCTTCATCAGCAAAATGGGTCGGTGCTGGATTGTGTAGCTGACCACAGATTAGAGCAGCTGTTGAAATCAGTGGATGATAATTCATCAGATGAATGCAGTTAATCTCCCACTGATTAGGATAATGAACCCATGAATAGGAAAGCTAGTCTGTTTCTGTTTTATAGACTTAATTATTGTAACTGCACTTTTCCTGCCCAAATGTTCAGTCTCAATCACACACTCTAAACTGCTGCTCTGTTGTCACTGCTTTCACTCTCACTGCTCTGGTTTTGGGACTACTTTGGGGGCTTTTTTTATTATGACGTCCTAAGTTTAAATCCTTTTGAGGTGAAATGTGTTTAGATAACAGATAAGTAATGAGTTGCTAACAGGATGTGGCATATGCATTGGCATTTCTTTACATTTAGAAGGATACCTTGGCCTTTTGATGTAGAATATTCCTTCATGGTAAAATTGCTAGCTTTGAAACTGAAATTATGTACAGCTGACCTTTTAACACACAAAAAGTTCACATTGTACAATAAATATTAATATACTGGAATTCTTGGTTGTGCTGCCTTTCCAACAAATCTTCAGTACAAAGTAACTATACTAACTGACATTTTACAGGAACAAGGACTAAAGGGACATTTAAGATGTAGACAAAATGACATCTCCCACAATCTTAATGATAACTACAAACACAGCTACAAAGGTAGATGGGTAACATTAGGTTAGCTTTTTTCACAGAAGACATTTTGACATGTGACAGTAGGAAAAGCACTGGTGTAAAGTAATAACATGAATGATTGTTAACGAGCTGTTTCCATTGGCATTTTTAATTATTCATTAGTGCACCTGCAGACCTGCTGTTGTTACATTTTGCTTTGAAAGCTGAAAACATTTGAAAGTGGTTATCCAGAGGTCTGATTTAATGCTGACTATTGGCTTTCAACTTGATATAAGCAGTTAGCAGTGTAACCTTTTGTAGCAGTGTTTGTGAGATGATTACATTATGTTCTGTTTCTTGTGTACTTCTGTACATATGACTGCACACAGAGCATCTAGGCTGTCGGTCCACATTCAGACAAATGAAATTGTACACTGCGCACAAATAGTCAGAGGATTTACTCATTGTCTGCTTTCAGCTATAGTGCAGAAACGTTTAATATCATGTTCTATAAATCATCAAAAAGTCAAGATATCCCTTAAAGCAGCGGTGTGAATCTGGTTTTAATGGCTTTGCTTCCTCCCCTCTTCCTTTTTGCTCTCCCTCTGCATGCTTCTACCTCGCTCCCGTTCCGCAGCTGAACCTTATCCACAGCGAGGTCAGTAACTTGGCTGGCTTTGACGTGGAGGGGGTCATCAACCCCACAAATGCTGAACTTGAACTTAAAGATGATCTAGGTGAGCCTCCCTCAGCCCTGTCCTCTCTAGTCCCAGTTTGTTTTGGGGTTAAAAATCCTTGAATGTTCAACAACACGACACAGTCTCCATCTCTTAAATAAAATAAAATAAAATTGTCAGTGAACTTTGAACTCTATAAATCAGGTTTCAGACAGAAGGACCTTCTTAGCCCAGGTCTTTTCATTTCACTGTGGGCAACTGATTTTACGATAATTTAGGACAGACGTGTAAGACATTGATTAAATATGTATGGCTTAACTATAACTCGTGATTAAAAAATTACTAATTGATCACTGTTTTTATTGATTATTGAAAAACAGTTGAAGATCTGATGAAAACAAATCAATAATATAAAAATCCAGATGAAAGTCAGATTTTAATAATACTGTCCGCAGCACAAATACAGCATTTTTTGTTTTATTGACTCATTTCTGAGCTCAGAAAAATTTGGGAATTACTTGGGAAATGAAGAAAAACAAAAACAGTGGCTGCAAAAGAAGGAAGTGTGCAATATGTTTGGTGTTTACATCGACCTGGTAAGCTTCAGTTGTAGCCGACTTTCCTCAGCAGAAGTGCTTGTTGATGCTGGTCGGTCAGCTCTCAGGAAATGAAGGCCGAATCGGGGTGGTCTGACAAAATTGTACTTTTATACTACCAGTGTTGCTGGAGATTTTGACCTCTTCAGACTTGTGCACCTTGGAAGTGGGTGAAGTTGTGCCAGGAATGCCCACTCTCCTCCTACAGCTCTCAGAAAACATAAGGATTTTTTTGATGATGTTGCTCACAGTTGGAAAACTTCGTGAAGATCTTAACTTCGATCCTCTTTGCTTCAAAAAACTGACCTTGCGCTATAACTTGAAATGAAAAGCAGAACGACTTATTTTTCTCTCGCAGATCAATAGAAAATCAGAAATAGAATATAAAATGCAATTCGCAGTAGCAATATGTGAATTTCTGTGGAGACATTCAAGGATTTTGGCAAAGCTCCTCAGAGCAGTGATCCAACTTCGTGCTCTTCCCATCGTGTAGATGTGTTGAGGTTCATTCCAGGTTGTCCTCCTTTCAGATGGCTGCCAGACCTTTTATGATGCTTAACAAGATCTGTAATTTCAGGTCAATTATTGGACTGAACTAGATCACTGAATAAAAACTGACCTCTGTTAGTTGCTTACTCACTGCAGCCTGACTGTAAGGCAGGTGGCCTGGAGTGTGCTCATAAAATTCTCTGCTCATTTTAATGAGCCAAGGAATCAGGACGACACAGTTAGTCAGAAAACTGATTCAAAAAGTGTTCGCAAAACAAAACATTTTAATATTTTATAATACACCCTAGCATGCAATCTTGTGTATTGAGTGTGAGCTACACAACTTGAGAGTAATTTACTGTATTAATGTTTCTTTAAGTATATCTGACTAACTGTTCGCTCCTGCTTCCCGATGACATAATGTGACCCACCATGTCCTCCGTTGCTTCCTTGTTTCTTGTGATGCCCTCAGCCAATAAGCAGCGCGCTCACCTCTCTGTCTCTTTTCTTCCTGTTCTTCTCTTTCATCCTTTTTTTTGTCCCATCATGTTGCTCCTGATCACTCACTGTGTTTTTACCACCATGTTGTTTGCCTGTTTGTCGTTGTTGTCGTCTGTAGTTACAAGTTGTCCAAGCCGACATTTCCATCGTGGAGAGCGACGCTGTCGTTCACCCGACGAGCTCCTCCCTCTATACAGGTGGTGAAGTAGGTAAAGGAACCATTGAGACCGCGAGTGCCTGTCTGCTCTCTTCTTCATATTCCAGATAGTCTGCGCTGCAGTCTGTGGACAAACATCACAGCAGCAGCACAGTTTTTCTGTTGTAGGTTATTTAAGATAACCTTTTTAACCCACAACCCAACTCTCTGCTGTTATTACTCTAAATGCTCTACTGTAGAGTGTATGTAATTGGGTGAAACATTGACTGAAAGAACTATTATTGTATTATGAGCAAAGGATAACTTGCAGAGGCTTGAAATGTGCAAGCAGGGACTGTTTTATGTATGCAACTTGCAAAGTGCTTGTGGGGAAACTTCTGTTTCCAAGATTTGAAAGTCAGCTGCCAAGGAGCATTGCCATCACACGCTATGCTGTCAATAAACCTAACCCCGAAGACAAAGTCAGTATGGACACTGAAAAGGCTAATTTGAATTTGGCAGCTTAATGCATTAAAAACGGCTGTTGGTTGGCAGCTGACTCTCTTTTCCCATATGTCAAGAGATTCCTGCATTTTTATGCACCAAAAAAGAAAAGTGCAGGGTTATCAGGCAGAAAAGTTGCAGTGCCACCCGACATCAATTGGTATGATGATGCGATGGCCACTCAAATACATAGAAGCACACATTCCAGTCGGATAATTTTGTGACA
This sequence comes from Micropterus salmoides, assembly GCF_014851395.1. Classification (NCBI taxonomy): domain Eukaryota; kingdom Metazoa; phylum Chordata; class Actinopteri; order Centrarchiformes; family Centrarchidae; genus Micropterus; species Micropterus salmoides. Next base: position 14,626,638 of record NW_024044681.1, read on the forward strand.
TGAACACAGTACTGTTTACTTGTGATCGGCATGACAAAAGAAAAATTGCTGCTCTGATAACTTGTTAAATCCCATGTCATGGTACTATAAACTCCTAAACAGTGTTCTTGTGTCTGAGAGGCATTCAGACTCATGGGTCTACTACTTAAACCAGCCCTACTGGCTCGTATTTCATTGTCTCACTGGTACCTGAAACAAACACTCCCTCACCAATGCAGTGCAGGGCTGTTTTCAGTCTGAACGCCTGATAATTTAGTAATCCTGCTTCGTGAGACAGACCCTACTATTACACAATCCTGATCTGACTTTTGCCAAAAACATTAAACTGACTGCACTGTTTCAAGCACCTGTCAAGTCTTTGCAAGTTTATTTTCACATGCAAAATGTGTAAAATCAGGGATTTAGTCCTTTGACATGGGTGGCCCATGTGTTGCTCCAACCACTGATGTTGCTGTAAAGTGCTTCACCTTTACAGCTAATGAAGAAAACATACTGTGTAGACAGTACTTCAATATGTTACCCTTAATAGTCATCAAATATCCAAGCATTGTTAGTCATGTAGAAGATGCAGTGCTAACAGAAATCACAGAGCAGTTGAGTGCATCTTGCAATGTGTACACAACTATATACTGTACTTCTGTGTACTAATGAAGGCATGCTGCTGCTGCTGCTTGTTGCATTGTTCCACTTGACTGAAATGTGGGCAGTCTGGGACTCACTTCATATCTGGTAACCTCTGTCCCCTGGACTGTGCTGTCAGTTCAGCTGAAAGAACATCGAATGAATGTTTAACTATTTAATTATTAGTGACTATACAACAGGCGGCTCAGCTACAGAGAATTTGACTTTTTATCTGCTTGCTCGTATTGGCTGTTAAAAAATCTCTAACTTTTCTTTAAAAGGCTGAAATTAACCCTAATGTATTTTTCTCTCCTGCCTGTTTTTAATGAAATTGCAGCCAGCACATTCATTTCTCTGCCTCTGGTTGACTTAAATCACGTCTCCTCTCTGGTTTCCTTTGTGGCTTCTCTCTTCAGCTCTTGAGTAAATCTGAAATAGTGTGATCGATGTGGAATGACTTCCTTTAGCCATCACAATAAGTAGAAAGATGCTTTCCCAATGATCTTATAATGTATAGACATATGTTCAGAGTTGAACATAAATTTCTGCCTGGAGTGTTTTACTTGTAATTGTGTGTGGAAACAAGATAAAGAGTTTTTAAATGTTTATCTGTAGCATGCTGCTAGCCTTTCTTTTGGTCAAACTCTTAACTCTCTAATTTGCAAGTGAAAGAAAATACCCTCAGCCCACTGCAAACAGGCCAGTATGTGAGGACAGAGGGAAGTAATTAGAGACTGGGGCTTTATTAGTTCAACTGACTCAGAATGAGTCATTTGGAAAATGGAAGCTTTGAAATTACATTTTGAGACTTTTCCTGAGTCTCACAAATAAAGTAACGGAGAGGTGTGAGCTCAGAGTCTCTGAGAGAAGCCTGGTGAAATGATTGACGGCATCGTTGTCTGCCTGCATACTTCTCCCGTCTGTCTGTTTCCATTTCTGCCTGCTTGCCTGTATGTCTGCATGACATCGCCTTTCCTTTTTCCTGCTGCGTGCGTGTGTGTGTGTGTGTGTGTGTGTGTGTGTGTGTGTGTGTGTGTGTGTGTGTGTGTGTGTGTGTGTGTGTGTGTGTGTGTGTGTGTGTGTGTGTGTGTGTGTGTGTGTGTGTGTGTGTGTGTGTGTGTGTGTGTGTGTGTGTGTGTGTGTGTGTGTGTGTGTGTGTGCGCATGTGCGTGCGTGTGTGCGTGCGAGCAGTATGCGAGGATGTAATCACTCCAATCCTCTCTTCCACTTACAGGCTCTGCTCTGGAAAAGAAGGGAGGGAAGGAGTTCACTGAAGCGCTGCAGGAGCTGAAGAAGAAAAACGGCCCCCTGGAGGTGGCAGGCGGTAAGTGCACAGAGCAGATAATGTCAGGATTTGTCGAATAGTTCCTGTAGCTTACCTTGTGGATGCTAAAGGGATTTTAAAAATAAATCATGGTTTGTCATTTCGCCAGAGGAGCCTGAAGGTTTTGACAAATTTGGGCTCGGACTCATTTCATTATTAAATTGACCTTGAGCTGCTGTCGAGGCTTTGAATTAGAAGTTGCAAAATTCAAACAGAAAATCTCCTCCATTAATTTACCAGCCAATATTCGACAAGCAAATATTTATGTAGTTATAGATTTTGTCAATTCACCAATAGGCTTGAATTATTTTCCATATTAAATTTCGGTGACATTGTGTGCTGTGCTCATCATTTAAATGATAGGCATAAACAGGTTTGTAGGTCATGTTTTGGACATATTGACAGGTCAGATTTTGGACTGCCTGCCGTCAGTTACAGATAGTTGGCTAGGATTTAAGATCTAAACTGATTGTGAACTTTTTAAATAGTGAAGCAAGGCAAACTCAGAAAACTTTTAGAAAAACAAAGGGTAGAGCATGAGTAAGACTTCTGTGTTGGGTGACTTTGCCTTTCACCCTGTATTGTAACAGCTAAAATTTAGTAATAATATAGGCTGTCCTTAAGCTATAAGTTTTATGACAAGCTTAGAAGCTACCTCAACCAATTTTGTCTGTAGATTTTGTGATCAGAGACACTTTCTGCCATTCTGCTTGAAGATGCCCTCGCTTTGCTGAAACTATTAAACGTCCAAATCCACGTGAGAAAAACATAACAAGTGTGAACGTAAACCCCATTTCACATCGCAAAGAGAAATGCAGCACTCATCTCTTCCATTATCATTCTGTTTTGCATTTGTGCTGCTCTAATTTATGTTTATTTTGCACTCTGCCTGTCTTTCTTCCATTGTCACCATTCAGGGGGTTAGAAAGTGCATATTGATCTACTCAAGCACCACCCTGCTCCTATGACAGTGATGTCAGTGTGACCCGTAAATCTCTGTTCTCACACTAACATGCAAGCCAAACAGGGCTTGGTCCTTTTGGCCTCTGCTTGCACACTCAAATGATGTCGGGACATTGCAGCAAGGATTAGTCACACGAACACACACACACTTTGAGTAAGTAATTCTTCCCTAAAAGGCTAAATGTTGCCAGAGTTTCTTTTATCATTTATCTTTTTGTAGAAACAGTTTTTTGTCAGGGAAATATTGAAAGACATTTAGGTACTGGCACGTAATATCTGTTCTTGGCGACTTTAGTCAAAAACTACAGGCACCAGTCTTCAGAGAGCCGTATTGTTTGAGCCCTTACAGATTATTTTATCTTTCAGTCCATTTGTCTCCACTTTCTCTTTCTGTCCCTCTCTTATTCTTTCTCCATCTGTCTCTTTCTCATTATTCATCACTCACACTCACTTTCTCAAACACTCCCCACCTTCACCACTGCTCTCTCTATCATTCTGCCAAGTTAGCTCAGCATCATAATACCGTTCTCTGTGTGGAGCTCGTAAATAGATTACCAGGTGACTGAACGCAGAGCCAACAGAGCCTGTTAGGGATTCTGGGATCTGAATCGGCCAAACGGTCATCCTGACCAGACCTGGTTTAGAGCAGCTGTCAAATAAGTTAATCAGGATGTTTAAAATACTTACAAAAAGTATTTGCTCATCTGGATTTTGCAAACAAACCAGGCGGGGGCCAGAGTTGTTCACAAAGTTATTTGAGAAGTTGAAAAAATTATTTTTAATATTCAGAAAACAGGTTGACATCTTGATCATTATTTTTAATGCATTTGTTCATTCATAAGAGTGATCTGCTGTGCTGCATACATGGTTAAATAAAAGTGTTAGATGACAACGGGAGCTAAATAAGTTAAAGAGCAGCTCTTTGCAGTTATATTGCTGTGATTTTACCTCCTGTAAGCTAAATGAAACGCTCCCATGGTAATTCAAGCAGTTTTCAGGAAGGGGAATGATAACTGTGAGTAATGTGTGTATTGCCCTTCTTCTGGTATAGGACTGCAGTATTGTGATAAACATGCAGTGAAAAAGTTGAGGTTAGCATTAGGTCAAGGAAACAAAAAATTGCACCAATAGTCCAGAAATGCTTTTCTTCAAACATCTTCTTTTTGCAACACCTCTGCTGATTGATAGAACAGAATCATGGTTCACAACGCTTTTACAGTTGCCGTTGGTAAATTATACACCTGGTGACAATCTGTAATTAATTAAAAACACACTGTTGCACAGATGAATGCTCCTTCATTAAAAGGAACACACACACTGTAGTTTATCTTAAGTCAATCCCACACACACCGTCCGGAGTTTCTTTCCATGAGATAACTGTCTTTGTGTAATGTAATAAATGTACATCAGTCGATAGATTATAAGTAGAATTTTTTTATTTTATTTAAATGCTCATACTGTCTATCTCACCAGAGCACCTAAGCACTGAACATAGTCTGCCACAAATGTACTTTTTTCTCCGGTTTGAGTGATGTTTGCTAAAAACTACAGTGCCCATCTATTTTAGGAAATAATAATTTCAGCTATATATTAGTGAACGATTTTTAAAGATTTACATCTCCAGTTGTAAAGCCCAACTAGGTTTTAGGCTGAATGCCACAGACCTGTCAGAAAATATTAAAAGATTGTAATTTATTCACAACAAGTAAAATATAGAATGACACCTGGTTGGTAATGTGATGGAGATGTCTGGCAGCAACAGAGCCTTTTTTGTTTAGTCCTTTTGGATTGAAAAAATAAGTTAGCCACGTGGCTAAATTGACAAAAAAGAACGCCACCCACAGAAGCTGAAAACTGCATCAGCGGAAATGTTGCAATGCTGTCCACATACTTTAATTGACAAGTGATCTCCAGATGTGCAGTGCGCAAACACCACCACACACTGTTCCTCCTTCCCAAACCATAAAACAAGTCGAACTTTGTGGGTAGTCATGAAACTCGTTATCATCATCATCATCATCATCATCCACACACTTTTCCTCCCGACCAGATCACACATGCAGCGTGACTGGCTTTCGCTCCGCTGTGTGAAGTCTCTCCATCTTCCATGGTGCCATCTGGAAATCAGCTCCTCCTCAGCTTTGACTCCAGTGCAGTCACACGTTCGCTGTGGGCTAATAAAATCTGACTGGAGGCTTTCTCACTTCAGAGTCAGGGATTTGGCTGAGTTATTCTGTCTACAGCTGCTGGTTTGAGGGAAGACCAAATGTTTCAACTCCAGAGAACAGATTCCTCTGTTCTCTCTTCTTCTCTCTGTTTCCTGCTCCACTTCTCCTTTTTTCTTTTTTCCTTTCCAGCTGTCTGGAGAAGTGATTTCTCTGGCCCACCTCACTGTAATGCCCTGTTCAAACCATTTTAAGCTCTTAGAGATTTGCTACATACATTTTCCACAAAGCAAAGTGTTATTTTAGCAACTTGGCCTCCAAACTGAACATCAGGTTTTGACTTTTGACAAACTGGTTAATGAAGCTGACTTTGGCTGTAGACGATGGACGCATGAGGAAATCCAGCAGCATGTCAGAAGTTCATTCACTGTCTGACTAAACAAAACTAGCACAGATTTGTTTTGTACTGATTTAACTAAATAATGCAAGTGGGTGTGTGATTACAGACATTGTTCTTTCATTTTGTTTCATTATGTTTTTAGTGTCAGTTTTTGGCCTTACAGATGAATGTCATCCAGTTTCTTGTCTCTTTTTGTTTACTGAGGTTTTAGAATATTTGATATGTTATAGCTTGGTAACAGTGACTCTTGTTTCAACTCTGCTTAGGGCTGAAAGATTAGTTGATTGATTGATTAGTCAAACATTCACTAGGTCAGGCTTTTTGAGTCGCGATGATTTGGTGATTTTCTCTGCTTTACGTCATTGGGAAGTAAATACATTTAGATTGTGGACTATTTGTAACAGTTTGTTTGGTAGGCCAAAATTAGGTTTCCCCTCTGAAGCTAGGAAGAAACTTGTTCAAGCCATCTGTATATCTGTGATTGACCATGGGGATCTGTTGTACGTGACAAGCACCATCATCTCTGCTAGGAAAACTAGTAATAATACGAAAAAAGAGTAATAAAACTAATAATACTAGTAATAAAACTAATAATAACTTATTTTTAAAGCGCCTTTCACAGGACCCAAGGACGTTTTACACATAACTATAGACAGACAGAACAAAAAGGTCATTCAAGATTGAATGCCTTCATAAATCAAGAGAGGGAGCATTTCGGATCTGTGTGGGGATGGAGTTCCAGAGGGTGGGGGCTGTGACGCTGAAGGCTCTGTCCCCAAAAGTCCGGAGTCTGCTGTGGGGGACAGAGAGCAAGTCCTTGTCGGTGGACCGCATGGCCTTCTCTAGCTTAACGTAGGCGGTTACATTTGAATGTTTTTACTTATAAGGCAATCCTGTGCAAATTACAGAGTTACCTTTTATAGCCTGATTAACTTTGTGGTCAGTAGTTGCAAAACACGGTCTAGCAGGCTACCACGGAGTTCAAGTCCCTGGTTGAAGATGTCCTTAAGGAAGAGTGCTGATACTTGCAGTGTAATTAGGTGTCTTGGAAGATGTTTTAATGTATTGTATTGTCATGTGTGTCAGTGTAACTTTTAAATGCTGTTTTGCTGCCTTTCTTGGCCAGGTCTCCCTTGAAAACAAAAATTAGATCTCAATGGGCTTCTTCGTTTTTAAATAAAAGTTTAACAATTAACCTTTTAAAAATTAAAAAACAAAACAAGCAGTGGATCACGGGAAATTGTGATAGACATTTTTCACATTTTTTTTTGCCATTTTATAGACCTAATAATTGGTATATTGAAAAAATAATCAAGACTTATTTGCAATTAAAATAATTAATAATTCATTTATTACAGCCCAAATTTGATTCCTCAGAGATTCTCAAAGAATTCTTAATATTATAATGAATGTGCAAACAAGGGACACGTTTGTGAAACAGAAACATTTTATTTCCACGAGGAATGCTATTACTTTTATCATCCTCACTTCTTACCAAACTTTCCTACCTGAAGTCCTTTTTACTCCCTCTCTTCCTTTGCTTTGTCCCCATCTTTGTTTCCTGTCCTCTTTCCTTCTCATCTTATTAACTGCTCTTCATCCTTTTGTCTGTCCATCCCTCAGCTGTGTTGACTGCCGGCTTTGGTCTGCCTGCCAAGTACGTCATCCACTGTAACAGTCCAGGCTGGGGCTCCGACAAGTGCGAGGAGATGCTGGACAAGACGGTGAAGAACTGCCTGGCTCTGGCCGACGAAAAGAAACTCAAGTCTGTGGCTTTCCCCTCCATTGGTAGCGGAAGGTAAGAAAACACACATAGAAAGAAGCGCACCTGCCAAAGATGCATCATGCAGTCTGTTATTTTGAGGTATTTCTCCTGAATTTTACTGATGCTTGTAAAAGCAGGATGCTGTAAGAAAACGCAATATTATCTTCACTTAACAGACAGTATGCAGTGTTTCTCCATTAACAACAAGCCTGCAATACATCCTGTGTGCTGTATATTAGCATGAGGGCGTTTTTAACCAGGCTTTGGTTTAATCTAAAACTGGAAGTTTGACAAAAAAGTGGGGTAATTTGAACTCTTTTTGCAAACCTGGTTCCAGAACAAGAAACTGTACCTGTGTTCACCCGAACAAGGTGAGCCAGCAAAAAACTGTTGTGCTCATGTGTCTCTACCCGTTCCTACATTTTTCCTCACTCCTCTGTGTAAGTCAAACCAGGAGTTGACATGGTTTCCATGTCAACAGTGGTAAACACCTCCACTTGTATCTGGAAAGATTTACATAAAAGAAACAGGCCATGTACTGGAACAGTAAGACAGTGAGAAAGCAGCATGAGAGTTAGACCAGTAGTTCCCAACCTATTAGACCTTTAGACCCTTTTTAAAATTAGGAAATGTCTACTTGTGAACCCTCATCTCAGGTTTTCAAGGCCTAAGAAGGCACTCCTTTTTGCAAATAAGATTTAGAGAAAGGTTTCCTAAACTAAAAATAAACTTAAATTACTAAAATTAAAACAAAATTTCTAGAAATATAGCCACCATAGCTTAGAGTTTCTCTGGGGTCGGTTGGTGGGTCGGTGGTCGGATGGATTGCTATGAAATTTTGTACAGATATTCATTGTCAGAACGAATTGTAATATCTTTGGTGATCCTGACTTTTCATCCTGACTTGACAAATCAGGTCAAAATGTTTATACTTTGGTTTATGACCAAAAACCTGCAAAACTAATAAAATTCAGTGATATTGTGTTCAGTGCTAATTAGATAATGTTAGCATGCTACCACACTAAACTAAGATGGTGAACACTGTCAGCATTATATCTGCTCAATATCACCATTCATTGTGAACATGTTAGCATTTAGCTCAAAGCACCACTGTTGCTAAGTTGCATGGTGGTAAACTCTTTGTCTTGTTTTCTTATTTCCCATCCTGTTAATCATTTAGTGACCCCTCAGATTTATCTGCCGGACGTTTGTTTGGTCCACAGATTGAAAACCACTGAATGATAGGGGGTCAGGTGAAGTCAGGTTTAGCCTCAGACAAACAACTTTAGATTGATGTGCGAAGTTCACACTCCTGAAAGACTCCTGAAGGAATAATCCTGGGCAGAGGTCCTGAGAATTTGGTTAACTTAGAATTGAGCCTGTGCTGAAAAGGGAAAAGAAGAAGTCAGTTGGAGGTTATTTGAGTATTTAAAATTTTACCAATTTTACGAGTGACTGAATCCTCATGCTATCAAGAAGTCTCACACTGTTTATTTTAAACAATCCAAGTTAACTTGGCTCATCCTCCATATTCAAACTATGTATAATACTGTCCAGTAAATAACTATGTTTGTGTGTACACTGCCCTCTAACATAATGAATACCACAGTCAAGGTCAAGAAAATATAAAATGACAAGGCTCTCCAGCGTTTGACCAGATTTTACCAAGTGTGTGTGTGTGTTCTTGTCCTTCAGGAATGGTTTCCCGAAGCAGACAGCGGCCCAGCTGATCCTTAAGGCCATCTCCAGCTACTTTGTGGCCACCATGTCTTCCACCATCAAGACCGTCTACTTTGTCCTGTTTGACAGCGAGAGCATTGGGATCTATGTGCAGGAAATGGCCAAACTGGAGACGAGCTAAAGGAGTTTGGAGCACTCGCCTCCTTGTCCCTTTTTCCCCACTCTGTTTTTTTCCTGCAAGGAAATAGGAAGGTGTTTACTCGTGATTTGTTTAATATGAAGAAAAGAAGAATCTTTCTATAGGCCGGGAACTTGTTTTTGCATCATTTGTATTTTTCCTATATTGTTTTTAATTTCTTATTTACTTGTCACCTCTGGCGTTAAAATGTATAAGTGCACTGTTCATTCTGCGGTCTTTTCATTCGAAACAGTGCCACACAGAACAGATTTAACAAGTGGAAAAAATCCACTTTAAAATGTACTTTTCATGGTATAAAATATGTTATGAGAGATAGCTACACCTCAATTACCAGGCTTCCAGAGAAGTCCGCTGAATACGGGTTAATGCATGTAATGGCAGTAAAGATAGTAAAAACAGCTATTCTCTTTCTTTTGATGTTAAAAGCTCAAGATTTGATTCAGTGGGAGTTTTTTTTCAGTATCAATTTTCAGTATCATGTTTTGGAACATCTCAGTTGTTAATAGTACTGTATAATGAAAGGTAAAGGATAAAGTAAATTTCTGTTTGTTCTACTTTGGTCTTCAGGAGACTAATATAACAGAGTTATGGAATGAGTTTTTGTGTTGTGTGTTGCAAAAAGTGGGTTTCTTTGTGTGCTGCAGAGACCTTAAATTTCCCCAAACAATGGATCCAAAAAAATAATTTTATTGTCATGTAAATGCCCCGTATATTATTTTCTCATCCTGGTACCAGTGGTACTGTAAAATGAACACCTCTTGGTTGTCAATTACAGTAAAAATAAATACAGTAAATGGTAGCATTGGAAGTTGGAGGTTTTTGCAGGGCACAAATGGTTTATATTGTGTGTTCCTATCAGTGTTTATATAGATGGAGTATTTGTGAAATGTTATAGTAAAGTATTAGACTCTAACATAGATTTTTATTTTCTATTTTAATTTTCACACTGATTCTTAAAAGGCACAGCTGATTTTGAAGAAAAAAAATAGAGTTTTTTGATTTTCCCTTGTGTGTGTTTTGTCTTTGTTAAGCCATAAAACAACTTCTCATTCTTGCTGGAGATGGAGGCTCTCTGCTGTTGTTTTGGTTTGCTCTTTCATTCAGCCGCCACTAGATGGCTTCCTCTAATCAAGAATTGGATTTTTCATCTCAGCCATTTTCTGTACAGCAGCAGGCCTCTTCACACAGACGCTGGTCGATTTGAGTTGGATTTGAATTGGGACTGACGGACGTATATATATATATATATATATATGAGGAACCCGACTGCTCTGCTGCATTTGGACTTTTCAAAAGCCTAACTTTCTTATGAAAAAAATGCTTTCTAAAGAATTGCTACAATTGATGATTCTACAAAAGGTCTGTACACACTCCGGTAATAAAATACCTTTAAAAACAACATTTTGTTCCTATTTAAATCATGCGAGCATTTCGTGTGTCATGCCGACCTTGAGGATTCTGCCAGGAACTGTGGGCCTCATAAAATTTAAAAAGTGTGTGTGAGAGTGTGTTTAGTTTAATTGCAAGAGAAAACTTCATTGTCCATCATGGAAACGTGTGTGTGTGTGTGTTGAATGTAATAATAAATCAATCTTCACTGTATAAAAGTGAGCAGAATTCATAGTGTTGCAGAACAAATTGCAGAAGGAAGACATGCTGCATTTATTTGATTTGACTGAATGCCACATTCAAAGTGTCAGGATCCCCAGCTCAACCTGCAGCTCAGCAAGCGTGTGTGTTTTTGTATTGCACCAAATAGTCTCACAATGAGAGAAGAGGAAGATTATCAGTGTGAGGTTAATTTGATGAGCTGTCAATTTTAGGGTCACAACTTTAGGGCTGGGTAAAGTTGAGCACAGAGGCTCATTTTATACTATTGTTTTCGATGAGTATGCCATTGTTGCTCAACTTTACTTCCCCATCGATGTTACTAACAATTTCCTGTTTTTTCAATTTGTTTTGCATACCGCCTCCCCACACCGTGTCCCATTTTCAATGGCACAAAGATGGAACACAAGAAAGCAAACAAGGCACACTCCAGCTATCTCAGAATGTCTTATTATTAGACCAGAAAATAATTGCTGGAAGCAAGATCTCTGACAGCAATGACACAGCAAAGATAGAAATTTCTACCACACAACCAAAATCTGGCAGTGGAGCTTTGCCAGCAGAGGTTTTCACTGTCGTCCACCACTTTCAAGTAGTTGTCTCCAGACTTGAACCGACCTAAGCAACATGTCAGTTTTGAAAGTCATGAGTTAGTGACATTGATTGCCTATACTGTAATTTTATTATGTTGGTCTATGCTGTAAACAAGACATCTATGTTGCATTTCCTAAGGTTTATTCCATTTTTTCCTTTTAATAAGGGTTTTTCTTCATTCAAATCAAGGGTCTAAGAACAGAGGGTGTCCTATGCTGCACAGATTGTACACACCCCCTGAGTATATCGGGCTGTTAAAATGAAATTCAATTAAAAGTGTGAAAACCTACTATGTGGGCTACCCGGTTGTAAGATTCCATTTCTCTTTCTGGAAATGGCAAAGAATTTCGTGTTTCCTATTAGTGTGCTGCTGTAAGCTGGAAAAATGTTTGTGCCCTGACATAGTGGGCTCATGTGGTCATGCAAATAATGTCAGTGCTGGCTTCTTTTAAACTCACTGGCAAATTATCATATTTCAAGTTGAAATGGTTCATCCAGCAGACACAGAGCAGCATTAGCTTTTTTTGTGTAGCTGTGTCACTCTGCTTTTACCTTTGTTGTTGGTCTCCACCAATTCCTGAGGGAAATATCTGCCTCTTCAGCTGCTAAATGCTGAGCTGTGTTCACCAGCTAGCCGCTAACTTTGTCTGTCTGTCATTGGTGCTGGGTAAGTAACAGTGGGTTTATTTGAGTTTTTTAGTTGTAAACTACTGCCTCTTGTGACAACAACGAGCTGAAGGATGCTAAGCTTGGTAGAGCTACGGGGAAACTGTAATGGTCCTCTCTGGTTTTGCCACAACAAGTGACCTGTTTGATAACCAATAAGTCATGTGATCTATTTGTAATTTAAAATTATTAATTATAGCCACTTAGTTTTAGTTGCCTACTTGTTTAAAAGTACTGCTGATGTGTCTTCTTCCCATCAAATGGCTTTCTTTGGTTATTTGTGCGTTGCAGTTGTTTAGCCACAGATACAGGCAGATGACAGGTATTATGCTTTAAGGGCCAAATCTGTGTGTGTTTTGCACCATGTATATTTGAGTCATTTCCCAATCATATGTGAAAATATGAGCTTGTTTTTCTACTGCGTTGACACGTTAATGAGCAAACCATAGACATCTGAAAATATCAATACCTGAGATATTGTCTAATTAAAGTCACTGTTTAAACCAACATTACAGTGATAGCATATTCCAAACCTGTATTTTGAATTTTGGTGTTGGGGTGGCCCTTTACTTTACATTCAGATCACAGATTGGTCCTTTATAGGTAGGGTTATAAGCTTCATCCTGGTTAATTTAACATTTAACATAATTCTCATTTTCATAGTTTTGGTTATTAATTCTCTGTGTTATGATAACACTGAACCCATGACAGTTCATGTGGAGTTCTGGGAACATGGTTACAAGAAAGTCAGATGATCAATGGACAAGCCACCTTACTTGGAGGTAAAACCAAAAGTGAGCACACCTGAAATGTCATAATGTAATGACCCCAATGCTAAGTTCCGTAGTTTTTTTCTCCTCTTGCAAAAAGGTTTAGCTAACCCACAGCTTTTTTCACAGCCTGTCCAATCGCGTTTCTTTCCATGTTGGACTTCTTTTAGTGTTGCTGCGATGTTCCCAGATCTCAGTTATTAGCTTTGTGATAAAAATATCATAATTATCAATAGAAATGATGACCAAAACTGTAACAAACAGACCGAATATGTACTAGACTGGAGTTATCCTTTAAAGAATACATGTAGGGTTTAATGTATGGATATATAAAGGTACAAATGTACCAGGTTCAACCCACCATAGAGGCGGCAGTGAGCCGGCCTGGTTGTGGGACAGAGCCCAGGCCTCGATCCTGTCCTGGGGCTACATGCTGGCAGGGCACAAACAGGACCATGGAGTCAGATGGGGGTCAGTTTCCCAGCCATCCAGGGAGGCCGGGACCTGAGACCTCCTCTGAGGGCGCCCATCTGATGCCTAATCCACAGGAAATACAGGCAGGTTTCACCCCCCTTCAACCCTTCCCATCTCTTTCCCTTCACTCCACCATCCATCCCTCCATCCCTCCCTGCTTTTCCTTACAGGCAGAAAAGCCCCGTAAATTCAAAGCATCTGTACGGGCAAGGGCCAATCTGAGGGCCGCCTTTCCCAGAGCCCGCGCAGATGAAATTTTATTCTTTGCACGAAAAAATTACAGGGGGAGGGGGAGAGAAAACACAAAATAAAGTAAAGCAAACAGTGGGGAAAGATCAAGGAGGAGAGGAGATGAGGGGTAAGGAGCTGGTCATCAGAGATCTGCCCTGCTTTCCACTGTGCTCATAAGAAGAAAGTAATATTATGTTCTTTATGGTTGAGTCCTGACTGGAGCCTGATAACAACAACAGTCTGCTTTCAACTGTTACTGATTTCATACATTTACTCTTCCACCGTTAAGTGTTGGCATTTAGCTCATTGAAAAGGCCAACAAGCTAAGTTATTTTGAAACGTTATTACTTTCAGTATTTCAGAAAACTGGCATAAAAAAATTGGCTATTTGATTGACATTTTTGGAGGAGATTCTCAATTATAACACTCAAAAAAACCTTAAAGAGACCATGTATTTACATCATGGCAATACGTTGCTGTGTATTGTATGATATTACAAATGCCTTTATTTTGTAAACTGTGGAACTGGGACACAGCTTATGTATGCTTTAACCTTCACGATGACCCCTGATTGTCCCTGGACCTCACTTTGGGAAACCAGTGCACCAAACTACTCCTTATGTTAGAATAAGTTAATAAAAACCTCCTAAACCCCTCTGCGGTGAAACTGGTTTTCAAGTCGAGCAGGAAATAAAGCCTCTGTGAAGTATATTTGTGAGCGTGGTTGGCGTTTTGTGCTTCTCGCCGATGGTTAAACAGTAGCCTTTGGTTGTTTTTGGTCAGAGCTGGATTTCATGTGGTCGAGGACCAAGTCGCAACCAGAAGCTCGATAATTTCCAAGAATTCAAGAGATGGATTTACACATGAGCAAAAAAAATAAATATATTGGATCTGACCTCGTGTGACTCAAATCGTTTATTTTGAGGCTCAAATTAGAGTGGACTCAACTTGAATGAGTCATTTATGGCCAAGATTAACCAAATGAGGACAGTTCAGATTGTGTCAAATGCTTAAACAGAGAAAAAATGTAAACTCTAATGGCTAAGATGTTTTTTTCCCCACCTCCTCTCTCTCATATTTCACATGTTTCTTGTCCACAGCTGCCTGCCAACATGGCATCATGTGCCAACCTAGCCTCAATCAAAACTAACTCTACAGCACTTTACCTTGGGTTTCCAGAAGCAGCTGTAGTTTTAGTAAAAAAGAACAGTTATCTCTCTTTTCCTCAGGACCTGATTTGAAGCATCTTGATAACATTAAAAAGGTTCCACAATATGTAGGGATGAATACACACTGCAACAACAAATGTAGTCTCAGACTATGAGAATGTGTAGGCTGTATTTTTAAAGGTGAATGCGTTTGCAGTTCTTGTCCCATAATCGCCTGCATTTTGCAAAACCACAATCACGTTCAAAAAATTTTTTTGTGCTCAATGCCAGTCTTTTTAAAGTCAAGCAACGGAGCCTTACATGAACACACACTATTCTCTGCCAAAGTCGTGTGAACAATTTTGGTTAATTCACATGAGAGATCTCTGTTTGTTTCCTGACTTTGCTCTTCTCACTGGTTTGAAGTGGGCAGGGCTCTGTTGGCTGTCGCCAGGAAGATGTCACGGTCAATCCTATAACATTGGGTTAAAGCTAGGGGAAGGTTTGGATTGTTATGGTTAATTAAAAAAGTGAATGTTAATTGCATAAACTTCACACTGTTACTTTCGACCTCACTACTTCTGGCACTGACTGAAGGTAAATTGTGAGGTGGGTAATTGTTCAATAAAGACGTAATTCCAAGGGATACTTTTAATTCCCATCCAACATTCTGACCTGATTGTTTTTTGCCTCACTACATAAAGAGTACATTACTTCCTGCATTGGTACCGTTGGCACTGGATGTAAAGAATGTGCTACAGAATCATCAATTGTGAACATATTTCCTAGAAAGACAGGTCTTGCATTTTAGCAGGTTACTAAACAGAAAGCTAGGCTGTACTCTTATGGCCTACCATGAGCTTGTGCCCCTTAATCCCATGATCCACAACCATTAAACAAGGCTAAAAGAGGGATATCCAAAAGTACCAAACAGTGGGAGGGAGTGCCACCTGTCCCCACTGTGTCACCGTTAGTCCACAAGTCCATACTGAGCCTGAGTGCCACTATGCCTGCAGCTTCAGAGTGTCAGGAGATAAATTGGTGCAGACAAGAAA
This sequence comes from Micropterus salmoides, assembly GCF_014851395.1. Lineage (NCBI taxonomy): Eukaryota > Metazoa > Chordata > Actinopteri > Centrarchiformes > Centrarchidae > Micropterus > Micropterus salmoides. The sequence goes on from NW_024044681.1 coordinate 14,642,301, forward strand.
GGCCGCTGCCTCTGACGCTGGCCTGCCACCTCGAAAGGGTTAAGTCCCAAGCTGGCCACATCACACTGTTGTGCCATTTAGTGCAGGAAACCTGATAGTTTGGTTCCTTTTGATGGCCTGATTCCCAGGCTTAGGAGAATAAATTAAAGGCAATCCCCTCCTAGGCCTCAGCTGCAGCGGCAGGGCATGCTGATTTAGGATTTTCATCTGGGGAGCTTTTCCCTCCCTTCCTGCTCTCCTCTTCCACAACCCCCCCAATTTTTCCCCTCCATCGCTCCCACCCACCCGGTAAAACATGGTGAATATGGTTTAAAATGTGGCTTTTGTTTGGCCATAATGAAGCCTCAGTACAGCTGTCAGTCACTGTGAGGAGTCAGAGAAGAAGAAGAGGCTCTTATGGAAAGAAAAAAGAGAGGAAGGGGATGGGGATGTGGGGATGGACGCCTGGTGGCTCAAGACTCTGAGATTCAGAATGTTCAGTCCTGATCCCCAATGCCCCATCGCAGTGTGAGGGGATTTAGTAGAGCCACCAGTCTTATGGCCGAGGAGCAATGACAAGCCTGTAATATGCGTTTAGACTACTGAACTGTGAGTCAGTGTTGTCTGTGTTTGGATTTTGAGGGGTGATGAAACAAGAACACATCCCTGTTGTTAAGTACATGTTTTAAAGCTGCAGAATGCTACTTTTGTAGCACCGCAAATGAGACCGAAACAGCCTGAGAAAGAATATGAGTTCTAAGGACTTTAGATTCAGTAATGAGTTTAGTTAATGTCTTACTTTTGAGAAGATCATGACACAATGATAAGGTGCATGTAAGTCATACAATGACTAGACCTTCATCTTGTTTGACAAAAGGGAATCCCTGAGCTTATAATGGCATCAAGTAGTGGATACCTGTGCTTTGTCATTCAAGAACATTAGAAAAAGCAGTTCAGGATCGTAGCTTCAAAGGGCCAAATACAGACTAATATCTATAAATAAAACATTACACAGATGAATCGATACAGAAAGCAAAAGGAAGTCCCGTATAGATACATTAAAACAATAGAGAGATCCATGGCAGAATTAATAAAAAGTCAGGAAATATTCTGCAAACATCTAACACGTCCAAAAACTCACAATACAAAATATCACAATACACATTTAAAGGCTCTCTTAAATCTTTTAAAGCAGACATGCCACTGATTTTACACATTACATTCATTATATTACATTATAATTTAGAGTTTAGTTTGTAGTTCAGGGGAAGTCTAACAAAAATGCTGTTGAGTTGCATTGTGGGAAATGTACAGTAGGATCCCGTGTTTCAAAAGTCAGGATAGCTTAAACGTCTGCTCCTTTGACTTTTACCATTCTTTGTTAATTCTTTTTCTCTTCACAAGCATCCCAACTTTGTGAAAGTGCAATACCAAATCACTGGAGTATCCCTTTAATATTCTATAGCATAATAATATGCTTTGTGTTAATATACTGTTAAAATATTCATCATTTAACAAAAAAGAAGAAGAAACAAGAAATGAATTGCACAAGCCCATCAGTATCTGGTCTTGCTGAAAAACAGCAATTTTTCCTCAAAATCTATGTGATCGTTGCTGGATGTGATAACAATTTTAATTACTTCCTATTACTGAGGACACAAATTTAACAGAGCTCCTTATTGCAGCTTTAATATCAAGAAATCATGTAATATAATGTCAGTACAAGGCTCGCGAAAAGAGTTTACCAAAAGAGAAATGATTTTTCACATGAAAAGAAGATTCCTAAACCTTGAACTTGATAAACCACTTCCTGTGTGAATTCCCATCAGCAACCATCTTCAGTGAATTTTTGGCTGGACTGTGGGGCTGTCCTGTAATACAACTCTTCTGTGTGGTAAGAAGGGTATATCAAAAACTTGCATAATAACTTGCATATTTGGGCTTTCAGGAGGGGAATTCACAACATAGCCCAAGCCAGACACGTTCAATTATGAATTTAAATGAGTCATCTAATGTCAGTCTAACATCACTCTGTGGGCATGATCGATCTATCTTTCTTTTATTCATCTGTCACCAGCAGACAAACACGTCCTGTATGTGCTGCTCCTGTGTGATATATGAGCAGTAGTGGGTGGTCGCTGCAACGTCTTCATCCACATGTTGGTGAGCAGTCAAACTGGAACAGAATTTCATTACAGTGGAATAAAGCAAAACCTGTTTGGTCGGCCTTCGGGTTTTAGTAAAGTGCAAAGAATGCTGACCTTGTATATCTCGTTTTAGTATCTTTCTGTTTTTCCTGTACTTCCTTGCGATGTTCTTTATGGGGACAATGAAATGTTTTTAAACTACACTGACACTTCTGATAAAACATAAGGTTCCCATTCAATAGATGTGAAAAGAGGCTGGCAATGTCCTAATCTGCCCATAGGCAGTTGATTATGATAAAATAAATTTTACTTAACATTCCTATTTGATAACAATCTTAAGACCATGAACTTTAACACTATTTTAAATGTTAATACACTTAAGACAAATCTGGCGTCCTAATTGATGTTTCTCATCAGGGACTGCCTGGCAAATTAGCCTTTCCGTTTTAGCACTTGTATGAGCAGGTTATACTAATGACTGTCCCACTGAGATGTAATCCAGATCTGGGGTCACATACAGGGAAACCTTATGTGCACAACTTTTTCATGTGGTAATGAACAAATGCCTTTTTCTTGACACCCAGCTGGTTTTGAAATTGTGGCAGGTTTTTGAAAAGGTTTTAAACACTCAAGGATTTTGCAACCAAAGACTTGAGTAATCAACTGCATTTTAACAAGACCAACAGTCTGACCAATATGTCCAATTACACCATAAAATTCCAACATGACTGTTGTAACAAACATACTGACATGTATCCTATTAGTGTTAATTTTGCCTCTTTGGAAGCATAAATCAAATTTCATAGCCATCTGCCCATCTGATCATGGATATCTTGGGTGCAAAGTTGATTTTGGTGGTTGTGGAAAACTTAATGGACGTGCAAGAACATTTTCAAATTCTTATCTTAAATTTCTCTTCATACGGGCTCGTACGAGTGTGCTGTGTCAGATTCAATTAAACGCTTGAAACTTCAGATATGGCACGCATAAACATGATGAATGATGATGAATGAGCATGCGTTCATGAGAATTGTAAATTAGCAAAAAATGATGCCCCAATAATACCATATTATGCCAAATATGCCAGGAAGCGTTAATTCATGATGACATGACATCGAAGAGTAAAAAGAAAAACAAGTTTGAACATTTAAGTCCTACTTTTAGAGATCCAAAAAGGAAAGTCTATCAGTTTTAAAAGTGTCAGCAACGGAATTAAGGATTTGGGGCTCTAACTATGGACAATATATTACTGGACGAAGCCACCCCGCTGATTTGAATGGAGAGCAGTGAAGCCAGTTTTGGACCAATAAAATACTACTACAGGGCTACTTCCTGTTTGCACCAGCATCTACTGTGCATGATCGCGCAGCATAACCGTGGTTTAATGACGTAAAGCAACGGCAGAAACACCATAATTCTGACGCCAACAAAAAGTGTCATGGCTCACTGTGTTTGTCTGACTCGGATCGTCTCTGTTCAGCCTACCTATGAGGCTCACCTGCCAAACACCAATGCAGCGTCACTGATGGCTGAAAAGATTTTTTTGATTGCCGAGAGCTTATAATCTAAGCAATACAGTTACATCTCTCATGTACAATGGACGGGGTGTCACAGGGTTTTGACGTCATTTTGGGGCCTACATGGATCCCTCCATGCAGGCTTTGGTCGGCTTCACTGTCCGATCTCTGGCTAACCCCCTTGGCTCTAACAAGTTTCACATTTGCAGCAGCACAGTCCATGGTGATCTAAACTGCGTCAACCAGCATTCATCTGTCTCTGCCAATATATCTACACGTTATCACTCTCTTTCAGTGGCCTGACGGGAGGCATTCAAATGTGGCAAGTTCTCCTTAATTACTTGTACAAACCACTTAAGAACAAATCTGTTTGTACAAGTTGTTCTTGCATAAAGCCCAATAAGTCTAAAATGGAAAGAGTTCCTCTGCTGGGCAGCATGAATGTGACTCAGTAACTCAGTAAATTTAATGGTAGTTTGCCCAACACAGTTGGAAATTTTGGTCTGATGATGGTGCAACAGGAATGGTCAGGGAGTCACCAAAACATGGAGATTTATTCTAAATACTGTGAAAATCATCAGCAGACTTCATGGAAATCCAGATTTCCAAACTTAAAGTGAAATTCCATTGACTCAATCATATTATCATCATCGTACAAAATGTTGTTGTCCAAATGAATTACTCTTACATTACTCTTTTAAAGGGTGATGTAACAGCCATTAGATAGCTTGTTTTTGCTGACCTCCAGTGGTTTAACTTCTCCGCTTGCTGCAGTGATGTATTGGTGTACTCCAGGACATCGTGACATCACTGTTGGTTGTGGCTACAGGCACTCATTAGAGGTGAAAGGCTTGAAACGTTCAACCAGAGAGGGCAGCAGAACACTGCTTTTCAGCCTGCTGTTAAGTTACTCTTCAAAATTAGTTATTGAGCTTTTTGTCTTTAAATTTGTTAAGAATTTTATCCAATGTAATGTGCACTTGTGGGCCACAGTTCATTGTCTTAAACTGTTGTTTTATGTCATTATGAATATAGCTGCCATGTCATGAATCATATCGTTATCTGAAAAAGGGTTTAAATCATCCAGTAGTTGCTTAGACGCAGTATATTGCTCTGGACATCAACATTCTTAGGCCCTGCCAGTAATTAACCAAAATAAGATGTGGAGGTGTCATTTTGAAACAATACTGCTGAATTACATATTAAGTGTTTAAATGAACAACAATACTGGGCACTGAATTTTTCCTCATGGGAACAGGATAACAGGTCAGGTAATGCATCACTGGACAGTTGTAAATTGCTTTTATTGGTCTTGCCACAGTCTTAGGGTTAGACTGAGGTTATTGAAGGCTCAAACATCTCCAGACACACTCATATTCACACACAAGATATATACATACACACGCAGGCTCTGTCTCTTTGTCTGCAGGGTTAATCTGAGGGCCAGATCAAAGGGTCAGGCCCAGGAGATAAACTCCGGCCCTGGAGGTTCCAGCCCCCTTCTCTCTGTATATCTGCAAATCATTAAGCTCAAGGTGATTCACTGCAGCTTACCAAGTAGCCCCAGAGGATTCTGGGCCAGATAGAGGAGGATTTGTCCGAGCCGTTGCTGTCTACCCTGCTGCCACTCATGCTGACGTTACTCTGTCGCTCGGCTTTGGAGCCCCTGCATGCTCTGAACCAGACATGAGAGCCACTCAAGACACCACTAGAGATAAAAGACCCTTCACCCCTGACAGGATGGGATCTTGCTGGAAACACACCACGCAAATTATACTCTCTGCCTGCTTTGTATGAGGGATCTCCAAGAAGGAATCCTTTAGAAAAGGCAAAATATTCAGTTGGTTGAATGTCTGGAGGGTTTATTAAGCAGAAAATGTTCAATGGGAAGCAAAAGGCCGTGCTTGTTCCTGCATGATTTGGAATACACTTCTAACAATGTCGGCAGGGGCGGATGAATGGGTACATGTGTCATCGCTGCTGACACGCTAAATGAAGGGTATCAAAGCATGGAGGTCTGGCAAGGAGGGAGGGCCAGAATGAGCGAGAGAAGAGAAGAAATGAAAAGTGTAGGAGAGCAAAAAAGAAGTACTAGGGATTGAATAAAAAAGGATGAGCCACAAGAAAAAAGGCACATCTGTTTCCATTATCGTGTTTCAAAAGAGGACTCTTGGTTCCTTGTCAGTATGTTTCTTCATTTCTGTGACACCCCTTGTGGGGAGAGCAGGATTGGTGGTGATGGGGTGGTGGGGTAGGAGGGGTGAGCCTCCGGGTAATTGGGATCCCAACCTTCTTTACAGGAATGACAGGGCTCTCACTTCACTGACACCTTTAGAAGGAGACAGGTGACGCCAAGGTGCCCCCCACCTACGATGAGGGAAAGGGGGAGAAGGGGGAAGAATAAGGTTGGAGGATAGGATGAGGGTGCACCTCAGGGCGAGCTTTGGCACCGTGACGCCACGTATTTGTGTGAATGTTGTTGTCGATATGTGTCTATCTCTCTGTCTGTATTCATGTATATACGTGTGGAAGCCTGCACACTTCAAACATGGGGAGGAGAGTGCGTGTTCTCTGTGTCCGACTGTGTGTTGCTCATTCCAGTTAACAGCAGGGTGTGTAACAGGGTGTGACCACTGAATGAAACACTGACAACAATGACAAACTGTTTCAAAATTTCTTAGAGGTGAATTATAATTCCTTCAAATTGTGGTTTGGCGAAATATACAAAACATCATTGGCACATAGTTTACTTACACACCTGAAGACTAATTGCACCTACAAAGTTGTTTCCACAAACTTGCACAGATTAATTAGTCGTTCAGTCAGAAAGGAGCATAAACCTCACAACATAGTAAATACACTAGACGATACACTGGATGACTGGTCAGTAATGACTGGAGTCTAAAGCGTACTCAAACGAACATGGAAACCAGTCGGTAGCTTGCACTGTTAACATGCAATATGCAAATATATATGCCAAATTTCATTTATGCACACATGTATGTGTATATATGTTACATATGAAAACAATTGCAGATGTGTCTAACATCAGCTAATAAGTAGCATAAATTGGTTGGCAGCATGGTAGCATTAGTCTTTGCTTACCTGGTTGGATGAAAGCCTTGGCGATTGTAGTCCAGCTTCTTTCTTTATTTGGTGTAGGAGCCTTTTCCAGGATAGGGGTTCTTACCCAAAATATATGAATTATAATTCATTCTTCAATATGTTAATTCACATGTGCCTGAAATATTACTTGATCTGAATGTGTTGATGAATAAAACATTAAATATATTATATAAATAGTGTTTGTTTTCATATTAAATTTCACTTTCATAAGACACATGTTTTTAGTATTTATTCAGCCCGGTTCCCACCCCTTGAAATATTTTTTTATGAAAGAAGAAAAACAGTATTAAAGCTTTACCTCTTCCAAGTAGAATATGGTCAAAAAGCTGGAGACCATTTGCAGATCTATCAGCATTTGGTTGGTGTTAGGCTGGTGTTAACGTCAAACGCTGGGTGTGTCCCTAAATCCTCTCGGGCTGGTCTGAGCCACGCAGCCCCTCCAACGCCACCATCCGCAGCCAGCTGATTTCCTGAAACATCAGAGGCCAGGAGTCAGATGGCAACAGATGTAGAGATGGAGATAAATGTGGACGACAGTACAGAGGCTTTGCAGTTGCATCACCGGTCTCCTGGAAACCATGTCTGCATCATAGAGATCCATTAGTGAAATGGTGGTGGTTATGATTAGCGAGATAACATGCTGAGATTATCTGTTTAGCACAAATTTAATCAATTATCATATAAAATCCAAAATAATATCAGAAATTTTAAAATAAATTAATATGGCCCAATTATAAGAAAGAACAGAAAAATAATAAACAGCTACCGGTCAGCATGGTATCCATGGCAGATTGGTTTGAATGAGAGGCAAATTGTAAACCATCTTGGATAAAAGCGCTACATCTGAGCCAGATGTTAAATAAATGATTGATTACTAGAAGTAATGCCTATCTGCAGCTTTTAGCTGCTTGTTGCAGCTTTCAGTTTTGGATCTATGGTCCATAAAGTCCATAAAGTCCCATTGGCTTTGACCAATACACCATACAGTATAAAACAACAGGGATCCATTCCAGCTCACTGCTGACACAAGCTGGGGGAGCTGAAGTGAAGAAGAAATTTAAAAAGTAAAAAACAACCAGATGTTTTCCTCTGGATAAGATTTGAACAATGCCATGTAAATATAACTTTTGATTTGATTGGAGTTGCAAATGCTATAAACAATCTTTGTAAATATTTTTTTGTAATTATTAAACCTTTCTTTTAATAGGGTTTAAAAACAGGAAGAGTGGTAAGAGATGAAGACATTTATTCCTCAGGGGAAAAAACAAGGGCAGTGGTTACATTTAAATTAACGTGCCTACTGTTTCTTTCAACGTGTAATCAGTTATCTTGTGGTTTGTGTGGCAGGTAAAGTGATGAAATTGGCAGATGAGGTTTAGAATCCACCAAGCAGCAGATTTCCAGAGTGGCTAATGCCGGAGGGTTAAAATCCAGTCAGGTGTGCATACTTAAAGGTGAAAATATTCCACCGGTGTTACATCACTGGGGTTTGCATCATTATCTTACTTTTAAAAAAAACACCTGTTTTACAACAACAAACAACAACAGATTGTGATCAAACAGCGGGTGATGTGTGATCATCTCAGCCTGTGCTCAGTGTTTATGGCCTTACACCATTGTTAAAACCACAAAACGGCATGAGCACCATGGAAAAAATATAACTGGCATGAAAGCAGTTTCGGATTTATCTCCACATGGACCAAATGAGAGAGAACCAGAACTGTAATGGGCTTCATCTGGATCCAAAGCTGTTAAATTTGGCACCTACATATTAATATCCCAAGTAACGGACTGATGGGAAATGCAATTATAGTGTAGACATGCTAGCTTATGAGATCATCCCTAAGTTAGCCAAAGGTACCAGTAGGAACTCCTCCTTTACTTCCTTTTTGGTGATAACAGAGTTGATCTAATTAAGTAACATGCCTCTTGTACATCATTATAATTTAAGTATTCTTACAAATCCATGCTTTGCTCAACAAAGGTACAGTCAGTGACCTGTTTACAGGAACAACAAACGGTTACCAAGACATCTCAGAGGATTTTCTCCACATATCACTTGACTATAATGCAGACGGATGATGTTGACACACACAGAAAAAAAGCCTAATGGGGGCCAAACTATGCTTCTTCTGGATTTACACTCCCGTGTGTAAAAATAATACCAACTCTCTGAGTTAAGAAGACTTTTACAATGCATGACATCTCAGCCCGCCTTTGCCCTGATGCCACATAAGTTGTGACCTGTCAGCTCATTGATCCTCAGACATCCTGAGATGTGTCAGGCCTCACACAAACTGCCACGATGACACACACCGGCAGAGAGGATGGTGGGATGGAGAGAAATAACCCATGCTAAAGAAATATCTAATGTTGTATTTATGTCAATAAACATGTTTGTATTCTATTGCAAAATATTAAAAATTCTTCATCCATTGTTATACAAGCTGTCATATTTTGTACAATGTTTGGTAACAACAGTGCATGAGTTTTTTATAGAAGTCAAAGTTAATAAAGAATTTTGCGCAACTTAATATTTCTACAACACTAAATATTGTAGCTGCATGGTAGCTCAACCCCGAGCTCGTAAAACTGACACACAGACCTGCAGCTCTTCATACATCGATAACACAGACAGGGAGCAGAGGAGAGAGGATGGAGACACTGATGTAACCCACATTTTTATAGAGACTCTGACTTCAAATCCTGCGCATTGGGGGCAACATACATGCATGTGTAAAGAGAACACAGCTTTGGAGGTGGGGCTCAGCTGCTCAGTGGCACATGAAACCAAATTAACTTTCGTTTTAGCCCTCTGCTAACTTGAATGGGGTAAAATGATTTCATTGTGTGGCTTCTCTAGACTCTACAAATGTTTTCAGACCAAGCTAATCACATTCTGAGAGTGAAATGAGTCATTTTGCTGGGATTGTAATGCTGTAAAAAAATATATCGACCATTTTACAGCTGCTTCTTTCACAATTAAACTCTATTAGAAAACACCTCTTGGGGCTAATGTGCATCACATGATGGACCCGGAAGTTGCAGTTCCATGGTTTGGCCATAATTTTAATATTATTCTGCATATAAAATATGAAGCATTGTTCTACTCCAGCCACTTAGCAGAGGCTGAGCTATCCTGACTTTTAGTCTCTAGTGGATCCTACGATTCCCATGATGTAACTTGATAGTGTCTGTCAGAGGTTCCTCCATGTCTGGTAAATGCCTACATTTAGCACCTCAAAAAATGATCAACACTTCCTCAACATCCCTGGTTCTTGATGCATACATGTGTCACACAGATATCTCAGCCCAGTCAGACAGACACACAGCAGACTGAGGTAAGAACACACCACCGAAGACAGATTATGTCTAAGAAGATGGACAGGAGGAGCCAGCCCGGTGGTCTTCAGGCTGGGATGGAGGCTGAGAGAGGGTGAATCAGACAGACATTGGTCTTGTGGGTGGAAATTGTGTTTCTAGATGCATATGTAAACATATGCCTGTGTGTATAAGTGTGTGTGTATTTTAACACAAGGTTCAGTCTGTGTGTCTGCGTCGCATCATCTTTTTTTGTGCTTGCTCAAGCCACACATGTACGTCTTTGTGTGTTTGGGGTGTCAGGGTCTTGACGCTTTAAGCCTTTTCCCTTTATACCTTCAGGAAGACAGAACTCGAGGCTTCAACCCGTCCAACACACACACATGCACACAGTCCACAGAATGTGTGTAGAGCTCAGACAGCAGGCCTGGGTGTCATCTATTACTCCTCTGAGTTCAAAGTCCAGCAGAACAATGACACACAATTAGGAGCTTACAGAGGGGATCTGAGCCTTTTGCTGCCGGGTTAACAGATACTGAAGGGGGTGCACTTGCAAAATCTTAGTGTGTAGTTCTGTCTTTCTATAAATGCCTGCCTCTGGTCTTTCTTTGAGTCTGTCTCTCCTCTGTCTACATGTATCTGCCTCTTTCTGCTCTTGCTTTCTATTCTCTACCAAAGAACAGCGTTTTAAAAAGAAAATAATGACTATTAGAGAAGACTTCATTAGAGTTAATGGAAGCGTTGTAATTCTGTGGAGTGGCAGCTAGGGATCAGGAGGCCCCCTCACTGATTCCCATTAAGATGATTACTTTTAGGAAAACTTGGTGGTCCAGGAGGAAATTAGTTCATTTGATGATTGAAAGTGTAAATATAACAAATACAATACATTCAGTATATTTGTTGAAGGATGTATAAAATGTGGAGCAAAACAATGAAAAGACCTTGAAAAACGTTATTTAATCAGGCAGTCGTGTTGAGATCTCTTTTTCAGGAGAGACCAGAAGAGAAAGAAAGAATTAAGAATTAGGGTAGTACTCACAGCTGAGCTTTAGTCTGTAAAATGTCATAACAAAATTTAAAAATGCCCAAAACATGTTCCCACAGACAGGTAACGTCTTTAAACTGCTTTTTTTTTTCCTACGAACAGTTCAAAAACACAAAACATTAAATTTACAGCTAAAAAAACTGAGAAAAACAACAAATCCTATGCAACAAGTTAATTTTGTGCTTGTTAATCCATCATCAACCTTCAATCAGCTAACTGATGAACCATTTAATACATACACAGAAAGACAACATATACTGTACACTCAAACACAACTAAAGAAGCACACATATTGATCTCTACCACCCCCACCCATTAAGCATATTGTCCATGGTGTCCCCTCTGTCTGCGTCCCAGTCATTGTGTGCATCCAGTGTAACTAGAGACCAGTCTAGACTGGCTGGCTACTGGCTCTAATCCTCAGAAACATGCAGCTGAATCAATCTGAAACCAGAGAGCTGCTGGCCGTCGCCCCTGTTAGCAGCCGGACAACACAAACACTCATTCATTAGAACAAACATACAAATAACAGACATCTACCATCAGACAGGAGCTCATGTTGTGACTCCAATACTAGCCTGATGTATTATTGGCGTTGGAGGTGGAAGCAGTAATAGTTGCAGTTGTGGTAGTTAATAACGTTATTACTGCAGCAGAAGAAATAATTGATTGTAGCGGAGGTGTAGTTGTCGTTGAACCAGAACTTCTAACTGCAACTATTGCACACATCACAACAGTAGCTTCATAATCAAAGGTTTTATATTGTGCTAAAATGATTACTCAGTTTTTTTTGACAAACAAGTATTGTGATCATTGATTCATCGTTTACATCATTCATCAATCATTTATTGAGTTCCAAACATTGAGTGGCTCCAGCTTTTCAAATGATTCATATCATTGTAAATTAACATGAATGTGGCTTATTATGATACCACATTAGTGGCCATAGCAGTACTAGTGTCCATCTCTGCCCACTGAGATTGAACATTAAGTGTTGGACTTTCTGAAAAGATGTTTTAAGAGTTTCACACTAACTAAATGCATACACTGTGGATTAGGTTGAGGGAGAGTTGTAATTCGATTATGAAAACACTGGTTTGACAGGATGCTGGGAGAGGGCGGCTGACCACTGTGAAACAAGGGAAACATGAGTGCTCTATGAGGCTGTGCTTTGGCACAGCTGTGCTTTGAGCTGCAAAGGCTCACATTGACAATGCTAACATGATGATAGTTTAGGGTGTTGGGATACTAACATTTGTTAATTAGTACTAAATATAAAGTACAACTGAGGCTGATGGGAATATGTTTAGGCACAAACCAAAATACTGGACAAATTAAGATTGTGACCTGATGATGGCGCATTATGAAGAGTTTTACAATTCATTTTGAGGGAAACATGAACATTTGTATCACATTTCACGGCAATCCATCTGAGAGTTGTTAAAACAATTCATTTAAAACAACAAATGGGAACCTCACGCTAGAGGAAATGTCAGGAGGTACCAATGCTGCTAGCCTTCATAAATCTGGGAACAATGAATGTCTGTCCCTGATGTGATGGCAGTCCTCACTATTTGAGATATTTGAGTCTGAACCAAAGTGGTGAACCGACCCACTGACAGGCTGAGAACCACACGGCTACTACACTACCAGAGGAGCCTTTTTGGCTTTAGGCATTGATCCAAGCTTCTTCAGTATACAATAGCCTACGTTCATATTATGCAAGCTCTGTAATAGATGTATACACAGTGGGGTGGTTACACAGAATATTACAACTCCAACAATTTCAGTGTGTTAGAAACCATTAAATCACAAGCTTCCACAGCTGGTTTGTAATTTATATAAAACCAAGTGAGCGCCCTGTTACTGATCATGTCTTTGTTTTTTACAAAGCTGCAAAGTTGCTGCCAGTGTCTACATGAAAAGCATCTGAAACATAACCAGGGCGGAGGAATGTGTCACTGGGAAAAGTATGTTCTAGTGGTGGAGGAATGAGTGGTGCCATGTCGAGCAGATGTACCCTGCCAGGAAGTTAATACAATTGATTTTGCCACTTCAAAGCAGCAACCACTTTGCACACGCTCTTGAAAAGCAATCAGTGCAGTGGAATGTGTCGTCAAGAGAAAAAAGAAAATCAAATTGATCGAAGACTAACAATGTTGATGAGCAGAAACATGTGGTGAGAAGAGAATGTCAGCGATGTCTAGACCTCGTGGAGCATTTTTTCCCCAACAAGCCTGACAGACCTCAGATCATCTTCACGGTCCATGTACTGGCTCATTCCACAACATGATACTGAGGGATGATGGGAGGAGGGCAGGAATGGAACGGATGGTATGACAGTCCGACATGGTGAAATGACTTTCCATCTTAGCCATGTAACATGTGTGTCATTTGTCTGGGGGGGTCTCTCTCTTCCAGGCTGTGTTTCTGAGACTCTGTCTAAAGATGACTCTGTTGCTGAGGAAGATCATTAGTCTGTAACCAAAAGCTCTGAGCCACAGCCTACTGTACAATCAGAAAAAGAAAATGGATAAAAATCCAGATTTCGCTAAGGAATGGGGGGTTAAGTGGTGCAGTGTTTTCCTTGATAAAACGTGCAATTAAAAGGATAGTTCTGGATTTTTGAAGTGGCTGTATTAGGTATCCATAGTCAGTGTATTACCTGCAGTAGATGGCGATCAGTGTGTCACTCTCACCAAGTTGCATGTCTGTAAATTGTGATAGTGATGTTCCCTTCTTAGATTGTTTCATTGAGTCCTCAAAAAAAGCAGAGAGAAAAGAGAAAAGTCAGAAAAGTTATAACATTTTTGTAGTAAAAATGTTGTTTATCTTTATTCTTATCATATTAATTCTTTCATGACCCCCTCAGATTTGCCTTGCAACCATTTAGTCAATTTGCAGTTTTTACGCAGCCACCTGTCTGTGCTTATGAAGACAGAGGCAGACAATGAACCCAGTAAATCAGTATACAGCAGGGACTGTAATCTCCTGGATCAGCCAGAAAACAGCTTGATCAGGATCAGTAACAAGGCCTAATGGTTCACCTGCATCAGTGATAAGATCCAGACACTAACTGCGCGTTCATGATTTGTTTATTTGTTGCCAAGTGTAATCTAAACAAGACTGGGGATGTTATAGTGTTGTCACAAAACAGGCCTGCCTGGAGACCAAATCAAAGATCAAATCAAAGCCAAATTGTAGATATAGCAGAGAAAGGCTCTGAAACACTATACGGAGAATTTATATTTTAACTTTTTAACTTTAAGTTTTAATTTTTTAAACATTTGATGAATAGACAGCCAGTGTTACTTTAAAACCGGTTTATTAGCTTTGACTGTTGTTTCACAGTCAGCAATGAAGTGTTTGTGTTTATTACAGTCTTGTCACTACCAGTATTATACGCAAGTGGTTCTCAAACTTTTTCACATCAAGAGCCCCTTAACTGACAGAAATTAGACCATGGACCCCAATTTCAAAAGATTTTGTCCGAAGATCGACCATCGACCATCTGATAGGATATTGGGTTTATACATAGTCATACATTCTCTCATTATTACTAATGGATGAAATTATAAGGAAAATATGATGATAAAAAATGATTCCCCTTTTAGCTGGGGACCCCCTGGAACCCTCTCAAGGACCCCTCGGGGTGCCCGGACCCCACTCTGAGAACCACTGTTATACGCTAATTAACATGTCTTCAAGTGATGATTCACATGTCCACCTGTTCCAATTTTTAACAGGATGACATGAAGCTATTTTTTCCCGCTCCTGGTGGCTGTTTTGCCACTAACTTCATACAGTATGTCAGCTATAGTCTGATAGCTGCTGTTGTAGAGCTGCAACACATCTCTGCAGATTCTTGAAATGTTTATAAATCTATTTATAGAAATATCTTCCAATTTTCTTCAAATTTGGGCCTTCTGTTGACCTTTGGAGGGCTGCAGACAGACATATCCTACCTCTTGGAAGACAATTCCAGGTTGGCAGGTTTCAGGGTTTGCAGGTTTTCAACATTATTTCAGCATACATACAAACAAAATCACTCTTTTGCTGGGATTTCTTGTCATAAATTAAGTTTGATTTTAATCACAGAACTGTGGAAAATTAATAATAAATGTATTGTGTTTATTCTAACTCTCAAATGTTATGATTTAATATTTTGATAATCTTTATTACGTGTTTGAGTGGTTATAGGGGGACTATAACCATCTTCATAGTGATGTCCTGAGGTTATTATTCCATCGCACGTAGTCATTTAGGCCTGTTATTTTGGTGGTTTGAGTAATGGGAGCATTGTTCTTCAACGCACAGTTGCAACAGACTATCTCTGCACGTTATACTCCACCTGTTGCACACCGCTCTGCATTCAGCCTTTCTGCTCTGATATGGGATTGAGGTCTGCATATCTGAATAAGCCATTTGTTCAACCCTGCTTGCATACTTTATGTTAACAGAGTCCGCTCTCACTTTGTTCACTTAATCTAAACAGTATTTTGCGATACAGCTGAACTGTAAACTGTCACTGAGCATGAAATGTAATTGGAATAAACAATGAGGGTGAAAAGTTAATCCAGTGATATTATTGTAACAACGAAACCCTGTCTTGTATAAATGACATTGATATATAACTAATTTGCAACAGTAAATATTTTAATATTGCTTCTTCTTATGCTGGTCCACATTCACCCTCCCTGCAAATCCAGTGCGCTAACTATAGTGGTTCGTTAATTTAAAAAAACGTTGCTTCTGAACATAATCTATCTAGCAATTATGTTTTCCACCACAACATAATTGGGAAATCAAATGGAATTACTAGGAGACAGGGTTGAATAATCTACAAAAGTTGGTATTGTTGGAGAAGGCCTCCTTCTTTTAGGGCATATAATTTTCTTTACCATGTGAGAACACAGACGTACCCAGACAAACAAGCTTAAACATGCTAAACTCCTGGGAAGCCGCAGGCATCTTACCCAGAAAATTGCACCCGATTCTGGCAAGATATCTTGGGAAACTGGGATTTCAACCGTATTAGCAGCGTTTGGCCAATCCCTTCCAGTTCAACTCCTCACTATGCACGAAATCTAACCCACTAGTGGAAGTTGGTAGTGCAGCAACAAGGTACCAAGGTATCCTGTGGAGTTTTTGACCTCTAGTAGCACTATGGAGAAGTTTATTTATGAGCAGGTTCCCGTTTGGTTTGTCTCATGCATGTGTAGGTGACGAGATACACATTCCTGCTGATGGTTTCACACTATTAAACTGACTACAGGCCCCATTCACACTACTGCGTTTTGGTTTTAAAACTGAGAACTTTTGCTACGTTTGCATCTCCCGTCCGGGCTAAAACGGCGAAAAGAAGACCTAAAACGGAGAAGTTTGAAAACGCTGCTGACCCTGTTTATCATTTTGAAACTCCGGATAGCATTTTAGTGAAGATAGAGTGACAGAGTTTTTGAGAGTCTATTTTTATTAAAATATTTTGTACTGTGTAAATAACACTTATAGCCTACACTTCACCGTATATACTTTGCGACGAATCTCAGTCCGCCGCAACAGCCACTTTTAACTCCATTGTTTCATTCAGTAACAGTCCCAGCTCGTTATTGGTCCATGCAAAATTAAATCTGGTGTGGTTCTTCATCTGCATTACTTTATTCCTTCACCAAATCTTCTGTAACTACGGAAAAGACTATCTGCTTCATGTTTACACCGGCACATGCATGCCCAGTGTACAGAAAGGCCACTAGATGTATGTTTTCAGTCGTTTTAGTATAGACGGAGATCAACTATGATATGCAACTAAAACGCTGGTGTGGACGGAGATCGTATTCGTTTTAATTCTCCCTTTTTAAACTAAAATGGAGTAGTGTATGTGGGGCCTACAGGTCACCGTAATGTGCCAAGAAATGCAGCAATTCCCCAAGAAAGGGAGCAAGCAGCTAGTAAACATTATGGAAATAATACTAGATTTAAAATCGGCTTTTCAGTTGTTTTATGAAGAAGGAAATGTATTCAACACATTTTTTAGACCTCAAGGATACACACAATGCGTTTTGGTGAGTAACACTGAATGTATACATAACTTTTGTTTGTTTACAGGAAAACTCCACCGGGTACATTTTTCATCTCGGCAATAAAAATGTAACCGCTGCTAATTTTAGTGCCGTTTTCTGTCCAGTGAATCAACCACGTTAAACTCTCTTTGCAGCTCCCACTCAACACGCCATACCCAACTTGACTTCCCTCCACACAAAGAAACACATCATGGCCTCAGAGGATTGAGTTATGTTTACACTATGACACCCTCCCATTTCCCCCCTCTCGTGTCAACCGGCCATCTCTGCCTGTTTTAGGTGAGACAGCTTGTTTTTCACTGTATATCCTCCGCCAGCAGCGTGGCTCCATCTATTTCTCTGAGCGGAGATGAAAGTGTCAGGGTCAGATGTGTATATTTGACTGAGGGGGCAACCACTCAGAGCCAGTCAAGATAAAACAACATTGCCTTCCTCCCTCTGCCTAGCCTCCATACTCTCCTTCCTCTAGCCCTCCATCTATGCATCTATCCTCTTCTTGTTTCCCTCCTGTTCTCCCTCTACATCTCATGTCAGGTCAGTTCATCTTAATAGAATATGGTTTATGGATATACCAGAGCAATCATTTCATCTAACTAGCTAACTGCAAACAATTAGCAAATTCTTTTTAGGGTTTAAAGTCACATATTCTGTCTCTTATTCAATACATGTTGCAGCTTTAGGGCTGCTTAAAAGTGGATATATATGCATACTGTGAGAAAATTGTTGTTCTTGTTGTTTTTGCGGGGTAAGGCTTATTGTCTGCTCATGAAAAAGCAGCAAAAGATAGATTACAAATGCAAACATTGTGCCGCTCAGCAGCTGATTCAGAGTTAATCATGAACAACCTATGAAGATAGTGATCGCTGGTATTTGTGAAGTAACTATTACCTGATGATTCATTAGTATAGTATCTCCCAGTCAGTTCTGTAGTAATCTACTACATAGTCCTCCATTTGAGTTATGCACTAAATACTTATTGATTCATTAATTATGAGGTCGATCCTTATTCGTTCCTCACTTGCTCCTTAGTAACTACTCAAAATCTTGTATGGTATTACCACGTCTTTCTGTTCTTATGGAGTGATGAGGTGGTCAATTTGCAGCGAGTGTGTGTGACCAGAGAGGGTTATTAAGTGTTTCCAACAGGTGTCAGAAATCAGCTGCTAATCGCTGAAGGTGTTCCAGATCATCAGCAGGTCTCCACAGTGGACAGAACAGCAGCTACTGCCGAGGAAAATCCTGACAGAGATCGTCTCACAGCTTCTGCAGAAACACAGTGTAAAGGATTTAGTGAAAACGGTACCACAATCTTTCTTTCACATAACTATGAAAGCTCATAAATCTCTCTACAAGGCACACAGACACACACACACACACACACACACACACACACACACACACACGCACACACATAATGCTTCCTCTGTCCACAACTTACTGTAGTTCAAACAGATTCTGTCAAGTGGCTCTGGCCCTGGCCACACACACTTATATGTATACATGAAATCAGTTGGAAATGTTTACAGTATGCACACAGACACACACAACTATATACAAACACATACAATACACACACTTCTCTACTTAAGACACACATATGGAAAAAGACACATACAATATACAGCAGAGGTCTGGGTCAAGTGCTGTTTTTGAAACAAACACTTCAGCTGAGAAGAACAGGCTGATAAGAGCTCAATGAAGCTCAGACTATCAGACAATATCTGCTGTGTGTGCATGTGTGTGGTGCTCTGCATGTTGGTGTATGTATTATTGAGTGGATACCTGATATCTCTGTGGCACAGCGCTATCATAACACAGCCCAGACCACAGTGACGAATAGTGGATTTAATATAAGACAACGCTGATTACTAGGTAACCTCTCCCCCTCTTTTTGCAACATAACTTTTAGGATTTTTGAAGACATTTTAAAGATAAGACATAAATACAGACAAGTATTTAGCAATTTAGCAATAAATGGAATATCTAAATATCAAAAGCAACAACTTGTTATAAATGAAGTTACACAAAATAAACAAGAATTATATTTTTTATTCTATCATCCCAAGAAGCAGCATTAACTATCCCCTTTTAACTATTGTACCACATCAGCTTCAACCTGACTAAAATCATCGATCAAGGCAATGAAGTAAATCTGCACAGTATGCCTCCAGTTCAAACATGGTGAACTTTGCGATTGGTCAATGTGTAAACAGAGATTACCTTTGAGGTGAAGTCACAAAGTAGTCCAAAATTTGATATGTTTTAGCAAGTTAGCTTGAAGGAAATTACTGTTTTAATTGTATAAAATTGCTGTGAGCAGTAAGGTAAAATAACAACCTTAATTAAGGCTTGTCATTTTCAGTATTTATTTTAGCCATGAATCCAGCAATGATGTAAAAGCTGCAGCATGATGGTGCTCATTGTAAACAAAGTTATTTAGAGCTACTATAGAGCTTATAGTTACATAAAATAATGTTGTCTTCTTGTTTTACATACAGGACAAGAACACCAGTCTCCTGTGTGAAAGTTCAGTTTCTGACCCACCCCCTTACACTGACCTTTTTGTTATTTATAATAGGCATACTTTTAGCATTGAACAATGATGCTAAGGGCATTCCCCCTTCCCACATCAATGCTTTGACCTAAGTGCTAACATGACTGCTAACATGCTGATTTAAGTAGGTATAATGTTCACCTTAGTTTGCGTTTATTTAACATTTGTTTGTTAGCAAGTGTTTAGATGATTCATTTAACAATTTCAACCTGATGATGGCAGTAGATGGATGAAAGTCAGTGGATCACCAGAGTTAATAGAATTAATCCTTAGGGAACATGAATGTGTGTACCAATATCATGTCAACCTGTCCAATAGTTGTTGAGATATTTCACTCAAAACCACAAATGTCAACCTGCCGGTTGCATTAAGGGACCACCAAAGTCAGTAGGATTCATCATTTGGGGACCTTGTGTGTATGTCAAACATTTAGTGCCGATCCAATTCATAATTGTTGAGATACACTTGTTCAAGCATGGAATCCACTGTGTATGCACTGTGTGTTCTGGCATCTTCAACCAGCATCAACGGTTGCCTAAAATTTGACCTACAGTAACTCGTCTGTTGTATCGGACCACACGGTCCAGCCTTTGCTCCCCAGATGTATCAGTGAGCCTTGGGCGTCCATGAACCTGTCGCTGGTCCACAGCTCTTCCTTCCTTGGACCACTTTTGATGGATTCTAACCACTGCAGACTGTTTTGCTCTGACCCAGTCGTATAGCCATCACAATTTGGCCCTTGTCACCCAAATCCTTACGCTTGCCCATTTTTTGTGATTCTATCACATCAACTTTGAGGACAAAATGTCCACTTGGTGCCTAATATATCCCACCCACTGACAGGTGCCATGGTAAGGAGATAATTAGTGTTATTCACTTCATCAGTCAGTGGTCATAATGTTGTGCCTGATCTGTGTATTTCAGTCTGGACCAAAGATTTCCATCTTCTACCATGGCTAAAAGTATAGTAAATTGTTAAACTTAAACCTTTTCAAGTTGTATTTTTAATAATATTTAAAGTCCATTTCGTTTTCAATTATCTAAACACTAATAGATTTCCAGATTTTAGCTTTCAAAAATAAAAAATCTAAATAATGAGACCTAAGCATACCCAACGTCACCAGAGATCGACAAAAGACCAACAGAAAGAGAGAGTGTGAGGGCCATAGAGAGAAGGAGAACTAGAGGAGCCTTTGAGTCAGTGAATCCAAATCAGGGTCCCCCTAATCACACACCAGACCCATCTTGTTGGGAAATTGCACTCATTTGTAATTAATGCTGAATTAAACTTGACATGGTCGCCCCAAATCCCCTGTAAGGTAACAGATTAGTCTGCACAGCTGGTCCACATTGGCTGTGCTGAGGCGGCCTCTAGAGTTACCTTGTTAAGGTACATTCCCTTCCTCAATGATAGTATTTATGAGATTTGTTTCATCCCACTCGGCTGCTGATGGACCCACAGAGAAAGCGAGAGAGAGGAGATGGATGCTTTAAAGACAAACTGTGGTAACTTCACCATTTGATTACACTGGGCTAATCACTGACACTTGGTTAGCACACACACACACAGGAGGAAAGAATCCAGGGAATCTATCTGAGTGTGTATTAACTTCTTATTAACAACACATGGCGTTGTCTACAACACATGTCAAATCTTTTGCAAATTTGAAATGCAGTGATGGAATCTGTGCTGTGACGCACAGTGCTGTGATTGAGTGTCTATGTACAGTTATGTGTGTGTGTGATATTTGGTTAACAAGGGCCTTACTGACATCTAACAGGGCTGAATGTGCTGTTTGGAGGAGACGAAGGCTTTGTCCTCACTTTCACACTGTTTGCTGTGGCATTAGGTGGGTAAACAGATGGCATGACACCACTGACTTGTCTGTCGGAGAGAGTGTGCTCATTTTACAGAATTGTACATCCACTTCCTCTGCATACGGTTAAACAACCGCATGCATGTAGTTTAATTGTCACAAATATCATGTACACATCAACTAACAGCATTATTTGGGTTGGCTGATATGACAAACTAGAAAAGATTTTCCTTTATAGGCTCTTGTATCTCTTTTGATGACACAATGAACCGCAAATAATGATACCTTCCTCATTTGCTGCAAAAAAAACCCAAAATGTACTCAAAACACTAAAAACAATTATCAATGCTAATGCTAATTCTAACAGATTTGATAAATACACATTTGTAACATCCCTGGATAACAAGACTCAACGTGCAAAAAAAATGCAGATTCTTGAAAGTAAAAAGCAGGAAATAAAACATTTCAAATGGAAATAGTGGAAAAATATAGATTTAAAGATTGAAACCACTTGATGCCACAGCTGGGCAAAAAACACATCTCTTCCAGTTTAATTTCACTAATTTGAACCCCTCGAAACCCAAATACTGTAAAAAGCAATCACATTTATAGTTCTAAATGTTAGTAAGTCAAGTTATTTTACTATGTAATAAGTCCACAAGTCTGCAATAAATCTTCATACATTTTAATGAATAAAAAATATTCCATCAATGACAACATATAAACCTTTTTAAACATATGCCTTAAGCAATAACCTAAAATGCAATTTAGAAAGGGTTCTGCCAACAGTCCTAACAAGGTCAGTTTAAACATTATTTATTAAACGCTGCTGTTTTAGCTTAAACATTTTAAATTTCCTCTTTTACTTCATCCATCTCTCACTCAGGATCGACCTGCATTCATTTGCTCTCTGAGGACATTCCAGCGTGTAGTTTTATATGCATACCTGTGTGCGTTGTGTTTGTCGAGGGGTCTTTGGTGTTGTTGACTCTTGGTGAATGGTTACCTCCAGGCGTTGTGTTGCGACAGGAACTGCAGCGGCCGGATCCCAAGGCTGTGTGCTTATCAGAGTGAAAACCATCACAACAAACACCTGGGCTGTCAAATCAGGGGGAAATTCGTGGTGATCATTACTGACTAGCTGTGTTTGTGTCAGCGGAGAGGTTACATGCATTGGTTATTGATCAATTTAATGACCTACATGTCAAGGAAGGAGGTATTTAATCATTAATCACATTTTTAAAAAGTGTCTATTTGGAGATATTTGTTCATATAGGGAGTAGTAAGGAGTTCATGTACAGATTAAGGGCAAAAATTTGCATGTGTGTGAGTGTGTGTGGCTCCCTGTTGGCAGATGATGTATTCTTTCGTCACAGAGCAGCGTGCAACCTGCTCTCCTGTTTGGGCAGTGATGAAGTTCAGTGTGTTTGCTTGTCATGTAAGATACAACAAACCCTGCATTTTCTAAACCAACAATCCCACACTCTTCCTGCAGAGAGCACAGAGGCTTGGCTCAAGTGCTCTCTGCAACTTGCTAAAAATGGAAACATTTTCAATGCCTAACATCTCATCACCTCCATATGACTAGTGTGCATTAAGGTAGCATTTTGTGCACACAAAAATATGTTGACAGTGAACATAATTTAATCAGTAATTACATAAATTTATTTCTAAGAGGCTAGATTGTATGCTGGCCTTTTTATACATAAAATCAGAATCATACGCTGTTACATATTTATATATTGTCAATTACTGTAAAAGTTTATAAGAAAATATATTTGCCTGGTTTAAACCATGTTTCAATTCATTGACTAATTGTATAGCCTATCAAACATTCTCAATTTGCTGTTTTTGTCCAACCAAAAGTGCAAACCAAAATATATTCAATTAATTTCATGAAAACACAGCAACAAATCCTCAAATTTGAAAAGCTCAAACCAGCTAAACAAATGTCATTTTGACTGACAAATTACATAAAATTTACATTGACAAACCTTAACAATACAATGCAACATGTCACACATTATCAATTTAAAAACTCTTGTCTTGCCCAGCTGAACAAATTTTTATATACATTTCTCAAAAACATTGATAGCGGTTTGTCCTTAAATTAAGAGGTCAATCTGTTGACATGGTGTTTTGTAATACCAGTAGCCTATATCATTGCCTACAGCGAGAGTACATACGTCATGTTAACAAATCCCCGTGGGCAGCGTTTACATTGTCTCAATATTTTGCTGGTGTATCACAGCCTCTACAGGAAGGTTAGCGGTGAAAGTCAGGTCAGAGGAGTCTGTCTGTCAACTGGACTGCTGCTTTTCCGCCCATTTCCTCCCCAAGGTGTTAAAATGAAGCTGACGTGGGTGATGTTAGTATGACATGTGTGGCGTCAGGGGGAGACACTGCTCCAGGGCGTCCGGCTGCTGCACTGTCTGCAAACGTGAACACAGGAGCTGAAGTTATGTGTCATTGTTCTGAAATGACAAAGGGGATGTTGTAATGTGTGTGTGAGAATGTGTGTGTCCACATTGTGCAAATGTGTAAATAAAATAGGATTTTATTTTAATGAGTCTTTATAAGCCAGAGGCCACTTTGTCAGACTTTTGATTTGATCTGTGATCTGTGTGTTTAATAGTCCGTGAGTTACTCCTTTCACTGTCCAAGAGATAATGTCACTGTGAGTTATGTTTTCTCATGTCTTTTCAAGCTAGTGGCTCAAAATACACATAAACATAAACATTTATAATGAGTTTATCAATGTTGACGTTTTAGGGTTACCCACAGATATGTTTCACTGATGAATAATTTCCTAACATTTTACAGTTTAATGCCAAAATTTCAGGTAAGCTTTCCACAAGCTTTTTCTTGTTTGTAGTTTATCAGCATGAACACTTTAACAACTTAAAATATTTTTGTGTTAATATAATGACAAAGCACACTTATTTAACGGGATACATTATAGCCATTAAGTGAAGAAGTCTATGCTAGCAGATCTGTACCCTAGTCCAGACTTAGGCACACTGCTACACTGAGCTAAATGCTAACGTGCTCACAATGACTGTGCTAATCTGCTGTTGTTTAATAGGAATAATGTTTACCATAGTCACCATCTTAGTTTAGCATGTTAGCAGAGAGCTGCAAATTAGCACTAAACACAAAGTAAAACTGTGGCTGACAGTCATTAGTGCTGCAGGTATTTAGTCACAAACTAAAAATTAAAAAATGAACATGATGGAAAGTGAAGGGATCCCCAAAGTTAATACAAATCATCCCGAGGAAGGCGTGGATTTCTGTGCCAAATTTCAGATCAATCCATGTGATTGTTGTTGACATGTTCAATCAGCATTACACAGTTGAATACTTGGAGAGGGTAATACAGAACTGTGATTCTCTGTGATGAGAGTGAGCTAGCTGAGCAGCTAATTACCTGGCAGATAATTATTTTCAGTTGTACATCAGATTTTTGTTAACACTTTTTCTTAAGGTCTTGCTGTTGAAAAGAGGATTTTGTTTCTTACATCCAAACACTTATTTGCCTTAGAACAAATTTGTATATACTTACAATGCAATTAGGTAATTTTAATTCATTCATTCATTATTTACTTACACTTAAAATACAAGTGGGGTAAATACGATCTGACAACCCAGGTCATCCAATTTATTGAGCCCTGATTTGCAAGGAGAACAACATCTAAACTCAAACTAATAAAAGCTGCAGGAGGAAAAACAGGCAGTTCCAAACAGCAGCGCAAAGTAACTGAAAGACTTGAACAGTACCCAAAAATCCTTTAATGTGATGTCAGAGAACTGAACATATTAAAGTAGAGCAGAAAATGCTCATTCAAACTTCAGGAGTCAGAGGGATTTCAATCTGAATTTAATTCTTATGGTCACTGAAAATCAGGGTCAATTTGTCACTTTCAGTGGATGAAGAAGTGACCAGAAAACAAAATAAGTATTTGAAATGAAAAAATATAGTAACATCCCGCGACCCGACCCCAGATATGTGGATGAAGATGGATGGATGGAAATATACTAACATAGAATGTCAGTTGAGTATGATTTTGAAGATAATGTGATCATTAACAAGCTTATTTGCTTATTTGAAACCGACATTCACAAAAAAGCATCATGTCTGCTTACAGAAGCATTGTTGACTGCCATGTCACAATGACACATCATAAGATGAAGACAAGGTGATGTTGTGTAACGCTGTGGCTTCCCACTACTGTGACAGTCTGAGTGGATAGATTTGTGTTTTCCAGAGTCTTAGTGAGGGTGGGAATGTTGTCCTTATCTGATCTGCATGTTAACATGGAGGAAACAATCCACTGCCAGCGGCTGCTTGTGTAAACCAGGGGTGGAGTGTAGGATGAGAGGAAGTGTCAACTCGTGTACAGAGCTGGCTTAAAAGCATTTGGAATTCACGCTAAAAGGTTTCAATAAAGTCACCCACGGATGCCTTTGGTTGCGACTGAGGGGACAGACGTCTCCAATTTGTGATGTTAAAATAAAGACTTTGACTTTAACTCCATTTCTGATATTAAAAAATACCTTTCGGTTATTTTCAGTGTGAAAAGCCTTAAATGCATTTGATAGTTGTTGATGTAGAATCTGCACATATAGAAGTGAAGACAATGACAAAATTACTATACAGACATGAAGGTAATTAAAGTATGACTCACGTGGAGGTGAAAGTAATAATAATAAGAAGAAAATGTTCTGGTTTTCTTAGTATTCTATAATAATAATAAACTGAATATTTTGGGGTTTGGAAGTTGGTTGGACACAATGAAACCGTTTAAGATGTCATGCTAGGCTCTGGAAGCTCTGGAAGATCAAATGATTGAGAAAAACAATGGGTAATGAAAATAATCATTAGTTGCAGGCCAGGACTGAACATCAAAAGAAGGAGCTGATATTTGCTGACTACTACAGTAAAAGTAAGACCATTATGTCTAAGCCTGATTATAGATTTCTTGGTAAATAATGACTTTTTAACATCTTGCTAAACTGAGTTGTCTGTGTATTTTACAAATCCTTTTTATTCTTTGCTTCAGGTGGTGATTGCATCACAGGACAATCTCAGTGTTCAGCCGGGAAGTACCTAAAAATGACAGTTTAGTGTAAATGTGTGTCTTTAACTTAACTGAACATCTCTAAACAAGTTAAAGTGATTGCTCAGCTTGTAGAAACAAACGATCAGAGTTTTAACTCTGTAGCGACACAGATCCAAAAAACACACTGATTCGGCTTCATCCCACTTTTGAGATCCTTCATGTGCATCTGCTCTACAAATAGTTAAATGTACTCTCTGATCCTGTGTAAATGTGGCCTAAAACAGCACAGTCAGCTCTCACAGGTCTGTGCACGACTCCAGAGCTGTTTGAGAAAGTGGTCTTTATATTTCTGCTTAGCGCCAGCTACCATATGTGATTGGTGAGTGTCATACAACGAAGAGGCTGGAAGAGCAGCTGCGTAAAGGCCCCATGCTCGAGTGTTGTTATCAATATAATATTCTGACATTTGCATAATTATTTAGTCTGTAATATAAGTGTAAATTGTTTCAGTATTCATCTGCTATAACTGAGCAAGTAGGTAGTGTTATGTTTGTTTATTAATTAAATCACACACAGATAACACAATACATTCTAAGACCTGTTTCCATTGTGGTCATCAACGTAGAATTGGAAAAGATGGAAGATTCCTGGTGACGACTTCCAACAAAACAAACACAACAAACACCTACATCGTGTTTCAAAAAACAAATAAAATAATTATATTATAATTATAAAATGACATACACATTTGAGTTAGGATGGTAAACTTACACCAACCATGACCAGGCAACCTGAATTGATAACTTTTGGCTGATCTACAATCATATATTTAGCATATGTTTCATTCTGTTAACATTTTCTACACAATTCTGAATATTTGATGCCACATCAGGTCCTCATAGGTTTATTATCCAATGCTTATGTAAGTGTATCAGCTGTAACCAGATGCAATATAAAATTTGAAAAGACTAGACTCAAGTTGACCCAAAATTCAACAACCAATGTAAAAACAGTAATAGTTTGTTACATCTGGATTTGCCTCCACGACACAAGCGTGGTCGTGTCTTCTGGAGGAGGAGGAGGAGGGTGTGAAGGTTGACCTCCTCCCTCCTCATCCCTCGTTAGTTAGGAATTTGTTTACCCTCCGTCTAGAGCGTGACCTGTAATGGACCACGAAGCCCTCTGGTCAACACAGGATTACCCAAGAGCCTCTCCTCAGGGCGAGGACCCTCACACAAACACACATACACAAACTTCACACTGGGCGATAGCCTGCCTAAACCTCACTGATAACAACCATTACTAATGGCAATTAGCCCATTAGATCCTTGTTAATGCCCAATGACTTAGAGGTAGTTTGGGTGAATGAATCTTGGAGGATTTGGCCTCGGTGGCCCATCTCTCTTTACCTCTTTGTCCCCTCTCTCTTTGGAGGAGATATGAATCCCTGTTCAAACAGCAGCAGATGACCATTTCCTCATAGTTTGCCAGGAGTGATGTGGTTTTAGAAAGTTGGTTAATGAGCACTTTGATATTTATGACATGCAAGAATTTTGAAACGAAAAGTCCACAAGCAGAAAGAGGTGCTGATTCTGTGCTTGACTTGAAAATAAATTGTAGCAGCAGTCCATAAACAGTTTAGAAACCAGGTGCAGAAGTGGTTAATTCAGGATTAAACTGGGATTAAGGCTAATTAGAAATGAGCAGAAACAGACTCCTGATTTATATTATAAGCAGCCACATACTTTAGAAAACACTGAATTATATAATTACAAAGAATGTCAACTCACAATGCCAATTTCCATTTTTGACAATCACCATTTAACCATCAAAATACACAAACACTGACCACGCTGCTGAACACCAGGAGCCAGACTAGATGAGTATATAGCCTAAGTACCTAAAGCTCAAGTGGTGATCTTTAAATTTTGTTGCTGTGTGCAGGGTCTCTCCACCTCAGGCTCCATTAGAGGACTTTGTGTTAATCCTGCAGGGATTCTGCCGTCCCTTGCCGCCCTGGGCCTCTGTGTGGGAGATAGGACGGCCCAGGGATGGTATGAAAGCTTGGAGGGAAGCCCAAACACTGCTAAAATAACTCACCAGCCTTTTTTCCCCCCTCTGCATCCCTACTTGTGAGCAAAGACAACACACTGTTTGATGAATGGGAGTTTCTGCCCGGTTTACTCTGCAGTGAAAACGCCTTGAAGTGACTCATTCTGCATACAAAAAAAAAGAATGAATAACTAAAAACACAGCCAAGCATTTAAACGTGGAAATGGGGATAGTTTGTGTTCCCTGCCCGAAATACATCAGAAATGTTAGTTGTCTGTTCAATGCGCACAGCTCTTAAAGGCCAAGCTGTCGTCATCTGGATATTTATTTAATTTCGGCTGTAAAAATGTCTCCATGGATCTATTTTAACACAAACCAGCATTGTTAGCAGAGAAATACTTTTGTGTTGTATTCATCAACTTCACTTGATGTGTTTTTGCCCTGAAGGATACCGAGGTGTGAGGCTTTTGTGTTGTTTTTTTCACTCTTAGCCAGCGACTCTGCTCCTCCTTGGTCATAACTTTGACAGCTAACAGTACACCTCTGGATAAGTGCTGTTTGTTTAATTGCTCCCTACAGTAACGATACAGTTTGGGGCCAAATTGAGAGCTATAAACTTTTAATTAATTCAACACATTATGTTAAACCAAACCAAATCACCGAAGACCGCTTTCTTGCTGCTAAAGCTTACTGGGATTTTACAAGTTTATGTGATCGACCAACATATGACCTTTCTTTAAAGGGGCATTGCCCAGATTCTGCTGCAACAGCAAAGCAATTTTAAAGGGAAACTGCCACCATATCATGTAGAATAATATAGTAAATGAGGCTTTCTGCTTTTTAAACATGGCATAGAGTCTCTGCATTTCAGAAAATGGCCAATTTTCCCTCAATAATAAAAGGTACACATACATGACAAGTAAAAGCAGCAAATCTACTCAGCTACAAGTAAGAGCCCATATTAAAGCAGGATATGTAGTTTTAAAAGTAAAAAAAATCGGTCCTTTAAGATGCTTTATCATTATATTATTTCAATATAATTACTGATGCATTAGCAGCATTTTCCTTTTACACCAGTCGAGGTAGAGCTCATTTTTAATATTATTGTATTGTTGTTGTTGTTGTTGTTGTTGGATAGTTTAATCAATGCACCATATTTTATAGGCTGATCATATGTTTTGCAAATAAAATCCTAATTTGCAAAGTAACTTAAGTACAGAATTTGAATAAATGCACTACTTTACACTCCTGATAACCTTAGATATTCAGGGCAGAGTTTTTAATTAGATCACAGTCTGAGCAGATGATGTGAGTTATGTTGCATGGGAGCATTATCTGTATTATGAAACAAGCAGTATACAGAGTTGTATCTTTTGTAGACGCAATGTAGCCTGATTTCAACTTTGTGACCTGAGAGAGCAACAACACATACAGAGAGGTGTGAGGTACAGTAGGTGAGGGGTGCTGGCAACTGATGACAACAGCCCTGTGATGGAGAGGAACGAGTAAATTATGGCAGTTTTTCATCAAGACGGGTGGTACAGTTGCACAAAGTCAACTTCTCAGAAGGGAGTTTCCGTTTAAAATGCGGCTCATTGGAAAAACAAGCTGGGTCTGAAACAAAGAGTTACAAATGCAGATGAATAGGTGGCCTACATGTCTGTTTGGCAGGATGAGGAGTGGTGAGTGAAACGCACGAAAAAAATGTTGTCTGACATTTTCTACTGTGGTCAAAGTTTACTGTCAATTCATGCCAAGTGGTGGTGAAATTAGTCACACCTTTGTCCAAAAAAAAACCTGTTTCAGATTGATCCATGATTCAGCAGGTATAGTGATGATTACAGCCATTTTTGAATTCAGAAGGTGTACGGTTAATTTTTTTCAGTTTGATAAGGAACATATGCGTAAGAGTATTTCCTTTCTTGACATTTTGAGAGTTTATTTTGTTTATTTATTGGACTAAAAAAAGCTAAGACAGCTTGTGAAACGTAGCAAACTTGCCCTTTGCACACATCTCCCAGCTGAATCTTCAAAGAGAGGCCTGAGTTATTCTATCGGACTATCGCCTCTCAGGGAACAAAGTGGTATTACGAGGCAGTATGGGCTGGGGCTAGCTGGTTAGTATGATGATATGGTTAGTACATTTAAAAAACAGTGAATCAGCCTTCTGGCCAAATCTTACACATTGTACCTTTACAGGAAGTTTTATATATTTCCACTTGCAACAACAGAGTTGGGAGAAAATGCTGGTACATAAAACATAATCAACTTGTGCACAGTGGCTTTACCATGCAGCCATTTACAACACTTAAAGTCATGATCGACTGTCTTGTGTACACGTTCCTGTAATGGAACTAATGCTGAGGAGGGGAAAATTGGTTTTCCAACAAAGGCTACAGTCTCTGTGAGCAGCCGTGGGTGCTGCTGTGTTTATCGAAGGACTTGGCTGTTGTCAAAAAGACAGATAGTTGCTCTTTGTCAACATGATTCTGCGTAATGACCCTCATTATTTATTTGGTTGCTGCCATGACTACAGTTGCAGAGGCTTGATGTATGGGGTTTCTCAACGCTCTGACAACGCCATTCTCTCTAATGACACATCCAGTGTTTCACCAGGACTCTGCGCTGCATGAGAATCCAGGCTTGAAACACACTAAGGCAACAATGGCTAAGCAGGGCTCTGCGTGACGCTTTGAAGTGCTTTTCATCAAGAGATTATCGACGGGAGGATGAGAAAATAATGATTGCCTCAAAATTTACCTCACTGTTTTTTGACACCCTGAGTAAACAGAGAAAATAAGTCCAGTAACACAGAGATTTGAAATTAACGAGAAGACAGAGCATTACTGTTTTCTGCATCTTGAAAAGATTAGTGTAAATGTAAAAATATAAATTGTGCTTATGCACAGGCTGGTCTCGACATGCGAGTTTATTTAAGACTGAGTTGAGATAGATTTGATAGAGTTAGATTGTTTAGTATAGTTATTATTAAAACAAACAAATGTGATGTAGTTCAGATTCTTTCTGATATTAAAAACCACCACTGCTGCCAAATCCTAGTTGCAAGTCAAAAACTGCCAAAGTATATTCAGTTTTACTCTGTGAAGCTTGAAATTACATTCAAGCTAATACGGAACTAATTAAACCTCTTCAGAAAAACTCAGTTTCAGATGTTGCATCCAGAACAAACACAAAAGTAGGACTAAATTATCTGTATCACTGACATTACATGCAGCCGGTACTAAAGAGTACAAAGGTACAAAGGTACAAAGCCTTGGTGCCCTGATCTGAGTCCATGTTGTAATATGTCTATGCAGCTATTCTGGTTTCAGGTCGGACGTGACTCACTGTGTTGTGGTGCTTCATCACCACACTGTGAGGTAGAGATGTTCATTTGACCAGAAAACTCTGGTCTGAAGTGCAGAATGAGCTTTGATGTGAGCCTAATATGGCTTGTAAAAAAGGGGATCCTGCACTTTGAAGTGTTGCCTGAAACTGTCCAGACACAAGTGTGTGTGTGTGTCTTTGTGTGTAGTGCAGTGCTTTGGCTGTAGTAGGTCTGTGTCTGTCATCCTGGAGTTATAAAAAGTGATGTAAACATTGAGAGAGGCCTGAGAGGGAGGAAGAGAGGTCTGGCAGGACAATATGTGGCTATCATAGAGCAGGACAATATTCATGTAGACCAACTTCTCATTTTCTGTTATTGTTTATTTAAACTTTTATATATTGCAATATCCATAATTTGCCGTCTTTCCTTTATTGAATTAATAGTCAAGTTACTCACCCAACTCACCCAAATTTACTGCAGATTTGAACCGACTTTCCAGTAAATCTGCAAAAGAAAATTCTTATTAAAGTGATTTCCTTTCCACTACACTAATTATTAGGAGTTGGGCCCATCAAGATAAACAGCTGATGGTGCGAATTCTTCAATTAGGTGCCATTAAAACATTGCAGAAGAAGATGGTGCAACAAAATGACCTTATTAAAAGAACAGAACAGCAGTCAAACCAAATTAACAGAAACAATGTAGAAAACATGATCTGTCCATTTCCATTGCACTTTGTCGCATTTTGCCTTTCTCGATACACAAACGTTTCCTTCAGTCTTCAGTCAAGTTTAAAATCTTTTTAGACTTTTTTTCTTGGCAAACTATCATTCATTTCTACTGTTTTATGTGGAAACTGAAAATGGACCCTTTCGTGTATTTCTCTTTCAACAGACAGGTTGTTAACAAACCCTCCAGGTAACTTATTCCGAACCAAAAACAAACAATAAAATGTTACATTGTAAACATCCAGCACAGTTTACAGAGTGACTTCCTTGTCATACTTTGACTTATTACATTTACTGTACTTATGCATACAGAGTTTTTTTCTGTACAGTGAAGGACGACAATGAATTATCAACAACATTCTGGGTGCGCTCACTTTCAGTTTTACCTCCAAATAAAGTGTTTAGATAATCTGGACAATCTGCGTCGGTCTGTTCACAACCTGTCTGACTGCTTGTGTTTCTTTCCCCACTGGACTGGACACCTTGTTCCCACATTCATTCACTTGGTGAGAACAATTTTATCATAATTGATGGTAAAATGATAACCAAAATTATAAAAGTATGACAGAAATATCATTTAAGTGGTTTAATAACATATTGTATTCATTTATTAACGTCATGCCATCATGAGAAGCCCTGGCAAAATGATTTTGATCAAAACACCCTACCTAACAAGCTTAACTGAAATGAGTTGACTTTAAGTGGACCGTGGTTTTAAAGGAAGGGGGAGATAAAGATGGAGATAAATAGCGGGAGATAACAAGAGAGGGGAACTTTAAGTTCTGAGTGTTTATATCTTTACATCTCTGTACCACTGTGTTACTCCTTTCTTCATACTCTGCCTAGCAGAGCAGCATACCTGAGTGGTACATTTTTCTCACCTTAAATCCATGTTTTGATTTAAAACACTTTGTAGGATTTCACTGCAAACTATCATAAATCCATTTTGTAATGAAAAACTGTTAGCTGAGGTTTGGCTTGATGTATCTATCTACAAAAAATGTATAGATTAAAAATATTAGGTTTTCTTAGAATGTAAGGTCTTGTCCAAATGTATAAGTTTCCATTAGCTTCTATAATGAAAACATTTTCATTCAGCAGGCAATACTTATACTATATATATAGGTATGTTTTAATAAGCTTAAAATAAAATAAAAATACTTTACTGAATTCTGGACACTTTTGATAACAGCAGAAAGGCACTCACGTATAAAAAATATGATAAAACAAGCATTCAATTCTAAATATTTAACAACTGGACTTCTTAATGCTTAAACCAAGTGCTGTTGCAGATCGAGTGTGTTAAATACAACAGGGGAGGCTTTCACTGCAATCAGCTCAAACAAAGATAGAGAGCTGTTATGGGAGACATAAAACCCCAAAAGATAACACATTAAAATGGGAGTAACATGGCCTCTGCTCCGTTTCTTAACAACTGGGTTATGGTATGTACAAAAGAGACAAGTTTTTGGATGTGTACAGTACATCATGGCGTAAGGTGACACTTATTCATAACAATTTAAGAATTAAACAGAAGATAAAATACTGTCAGCTTGCAAAAGTGTGAAAAAAAACTCAACATGAAGAAAAAGGGGAGAATAAAAAGAGGAGCTTTTAGACAGATTTTCTGCAGGCATGGGACATGGGAGTTGGTGTTTTTGTGGTGAATAGGAGCCGGGGGCTGGAGTGTATAGATCATGGTGTTAGTGAGGAGGGGGTCAGGGCCAGTGCATCTAACTCTTCTACTGATTGTTATGAAGGGCCATGTGTCAGCATCCATCCGACCACTTTATAACTCTTGGCCGTTCCCTGCACCTCTCCTGCAAAAGGCCCTAATGCATTCTCTTTGACCCCGCCGGTGTAAATCAAGTATCTGGCCTCAGATCTTGTTGAGCTGCACAGTGCAGTGTGTGTGTATGTGTGTCTGTGTGTGTGTGTGTGTGTGTGTGTGTGTGTGTGTGTGAGAGAGAGAGACTGACAGAGCATGGTAGAAACAATGTGGGCCTGAGAGAGTGAAAGACACGACACAGAAAGAATCAAAGTATAAAAGAAAAACAGGAGAGGAAGTATGGTATCACAATCTGTTCATATAAATAAAATGCTCTTTTTTTGCTCAATCAATTACAAATAAACTAGTGTTATGATTTTGAGAGAATTTGTACATTTGCTTTTGTAAACTATCGGAGTCCAGCTGGTTCTTCCTGGGAAAACTCCCCAACACAAAGAAAGTGATGTCTATTATGTTTCCTGTTTATAGGAACACAGTAGCCTTTCATCCAACTTCATTTCCCCACACTCAGCCCTGAACAAAGGATGTGATGTCACAGTTCCAGTGTGCGTAACAATACAAACTTGAGCATTCAGATCACAGAGGGTAAAAAGTTTATGAGAAAGATGCTGCTGTTTGTAGACTGGTAGCATCTTCTGTTTAAAAAGAAGAACATGAGCGTCTTTGGTGTCCCCTACCACCCACTTGTGCTCTTGAAGGGCATTGGAGGATTTAGGAAAAAATGTGCCATGGTCTATGGATAAGAAAAAAGAAAATACAAGCACTTTAAAATTAGGTATTCCTTTGGGGGTGTGTCAACGTGTCAGTGTTTCTATTGGCCGACTGCGTGTATTTGCCAAAGGTCTAACTTGAACAAAAGCAAACTAGGACTTGTGAGTCTTTCGCACTGAAACAGGAAATTCATTACTGAATTCATCACCCCAACATGTTTCAGATGAAGTTAATGGGTGATGGCGTGGCATATTAAACCTGCAATAACACCTGGCGAATGTTTAAGTACGATGATCACCCTCCTTTTAGCTCTGTTTTTGGTCTCCACCAATTCCTGAGGGAAATGTCTGTCTCTTTAGTTGTTAAATCCTCAACTATGTTAACCAGCTAGCTTGCAGTTGTCATTTTAGAGCTGAGGGCCACAAACAACACAATGAGAGCGGTGAGAGTGAACCAAACAGTGAAGCTGAATGAGCTAAAAGACGCTTAAATGACCTCTATAGCTGAGGGGAACATCAAAGTCTGATGATAATTTCTCTGTGGGCTTGCCACTACTTTCAAACTTCATCAACCTGTGAGATAAAAGGAAGAAGAGCTCATGCCGTTTGATTGACACATGATGTCATTGTCTGGCAAGTGAAGAAACGCGTTTCATGCTGACAGTTAATGCTGGTTATCACTTTTTGACTAGTAGCAGTGGAGTTAATTTGCTGAGTTGAAATTCTACACACTTTTTGACAGAACAGAAAACAACGACAGGTTCCTGGTCAGTATGAGGTAGCAGTTCATTTCTGTCCAAATCTGACATCTGTGTCTGTCCAACTCTGTGATGGACTTTTAATTTGGCGAAACAGCAAATTTCTTTTGTTTTCACTGTTTAACCAATCAACACCAAACATATTTACAAATGTACCGTGCAGCCACATTAACACATAGAGCCCAGAGAAATTGGCCATCTTCTCCTGATAGAAAATAGAAAAAAACTGCTATCTGAAATTTAGCATCGGAAACAGATGGTTTTATCCTCAAATAGACCAGTGTTTTGTAAGAAAAGGAAAGTACTAGAAGTAAGAATCATGAAAAAGTTTCAAGGACTTTGAAATGGTGTTCTTTTAAAATGTTTTACAGTAAATACTTTGGCATTAATAATGACATGATAAAACATGGCAAACATGGCATGTTTGAATCTACAGACTTGAGTATCTTGGTGTACTACTGGTCTGTACGCTTGGGTGTGTCTTACAATAACTCACAGTAGATTTATACACTCCTGGACAAACATGTCGTGCACACAAAGCCCTCCTGCTGAAACATACATCACATACCGAATTTACTCCTAAAACAGGAGAGTAGCGGTGAACCCATCACAACAACAACACTGATATAAAACTGGATAAACATATTAATAATAAAAACAACCTCTCCTGTGTGGATGGTTTCCATATCATTATGTCTGTGATTGCCAAAGACTCTGCTCTCAACATTCCCAACATTCCCATGTAGCTCTTGACCCCTGACAGCCTTAAATTATTAACATTCCCATATGGGCTTAAACCCCCTGATCGCTGCTCGCAGCTACATTTTTCATGTGTTTTTCATATTACCACAAGAATTGACACAGGAGATAAATATCTTATAATATAATAAATATAATTTGTAATTCACGGCTTTGTGTGCGTTTGTGTTTTCGGTGTGTGTCTTCCTGTTTATCTGTCCTGAACATGTCACCATCAAGTACTAAATTTTAGTCTTTGGAAACCTGCTGCAAAAATACATCTTTCATTCCATGCTGTTATCTCAGTGAGAGCCTCAGGCCAATAGGGGGCAGTAGTTTGCCTCTGTCTGCTTTAAAAGCACTGACTAGACTCTGTCTCTGCTGCTTTTGCATCCAGCACCACTGACAGCACACAGGGCTAACTGCACAATGGGTTATGAATGAGCTCCCATTTATCACAATTAATCAGTGAGCCAAACCCATTAACTGTCAGGCGAGGGACGACTTTGTCTTCGTAAGAATGACGGACTGCTCAACTGTTCAAATGTAGCAGACAGCTTGGGGTAGCTGAGAAAAAGGGCGTTTGAATCAGAGCTGGGCTCTGCACATTTGTGAGTTTAGAATTAAAAACTAAGCCTGTATTCACTCTTTTACAGAGTCTTTATTCTTTGTAGTTTCTTCACAGATAAGATGTTGGAAACCTTTCATGTTCAAATATTTTGAACAAAACCAGCTCTGATTTGATTGAACACCACCTCCATCTCCTTTGAGCCCAAATCTCAGTGATGGAAAGTAACTAAATGTATTTAAGTCCAGTTTTGAGGTATTTTTTACTCCACTACATTTATTTGACAGCCATAGATACTAGTTGTCTACATGTATTGATACAGATTATTAAACTACCTTGTATAAAGTAGGATGAATTAGCTCCGTCTCCAGCCACAACATAAAAATGCTCCTTACACTATAATGCATCATTAATGATAATCTAATAAATAAATAATAAAGTACTTTGAAATAGGCCATTTTACAGAGTTTACTTTTGAAATTTAAGTACATTATTTTGGTTTACTTGTGTACAATTTTCAATATAGGATTTTTATTTCCAAAGGAGTATTTGGACAATGTGGTACACGTTTGTGAATGTTACTTAATAAGCGAAGCATCTGAAAACGTCTTCTACTGCTGCCTATTTGAATAAAATGCACATGAACGTATTTAAATACAATAAACTTTTCTGACCAGGGGCAGTATGCAAACTGGTTTTCCCAAATATTTCCATAGGGTGGCAGTTACTCTCTAGGTGTCCTATGATAAAAGTGTAAAGGAATTTTCGTACCATTTTGCATGCTGCATAGCTCTGATCATTCTTTAACACTAATATTGTTTAAATATGTGATGCAGTTTAGCATGATCTCAGTCAATAGGCTGCTGATAGCCGTTTAAAAGGGGAAGTTGAAGGTAAACATCTCAGTCAAGTTTGAAAGGACGTCTGTAGCATGTCCGATTGACCGAACTTCAAACCCTCAAAGTCCTCCTCAAACAAAAGTAAACCTTTCTTT
This sequence comes from Micropterus salmoides, assembly GCF_014851395.1. Classification (NCBI taxonomy): domain Eukaryota; kingdom Metazoa; phylum Chordata; class Actinopteri; order Centrarchiformes; family Centrarchidae; genus Micropterus; species Micropterus salmoides. Next base: position 14,680,612 of record NW_024044681.1, read on the forward strand.
TTTCTTTTCTTTTCTTTTCTCCTCACTTTTCACCCCCTCCATAACAAACACCACATAATGATTTTGGGTATCTGGTAGATCAAGCAGGGTTTTGCCGGCAGCTGTGTGGTGGTTGCGGGGTTGCCAAACCAAACAGAGGGGGGCTCCTGAAGTCACCTCTGCCCAAACATACACCTAATCCTCCCAGCATCGGCCAGATCGCAACTCTTGAACGCACAAGACAGTTTAAAAATAGAGGTGGGGGACAAAGGTCAAATCTACACAGGGATTTAAGGCCTTATCATTATCACGGAACAGCAGAGCTGAGCTGCAGCCCTGAGAAAGTGCCTCTGTGTCTACCAGAGCTGGAGGCAGGACAGGAGGCCTCTGCATGACTAACAGAGGTACAGAGTAGACATCCACTTCTTCACTGATTCAAGTTTTTTTTTATGCCCACAGCAAAAAAATCACCCTTAGAGGCCCAATCTGTATGTCTGTCTTTTATGACCATGTAAGTTACAGGTATATTTGTGTATTCTCTGCATATTTTAAATGGTTGAAATGTTGTCATAATTAATAAAATATAGGCCTACTGCTGTATTCACAAACATTACAGCTGTTAAAAACCTCTAACTACATCAAAAACATTTATAGTGTAGATTTACAGTAGATTTAGCTGTTAACTGTTAAATGTTGTTTATCTTATAGAACAAACATGCTCTGTGTGATGTATTTCACATGTGAACTGTCCAAAAACCGCATGTCCATGTATGTGCAAATGTTGTTTCACATGTAATATACATGTAAAATGTGTGTGTGTGTGTGTGTAGTATGTTTTGTTTCTGTTTATCTTTTGAATTTGGTGTGGTGAAGCAACTCTTGATTTCATTAAGTGTATGGAAAAGGAAAAATGTGAAAAAATAATAGTTCAAAAATAGTTTTGATTTTGCTTCATGATGTGCAAACATGCTGCTTTTAAATTATTTTAAAGTATAAAATATTTATTTGGAGGGGGGCAATATGATATTCAGATAATAATGTTTTGCCCTTTAGCCCTGCAGATGATAAAACAAAATGTAGCCAGTTGATGTTATTAAAGGGTGAAAAAAATCTATGTAAGCTTACACGCAACAAAAAAACTTCAAACTTCAAAAAGACTTCAAAGCACAAGGCTTCCCATAGTCTTCTTCCAGTCTAGAATCTGTGTAAAGATATTTCAGCTGCCTTTTAACCTCTGAGACAAAAATCCATAAAGGTGGAAGAAAGGGGAAAATGCTCTTAGAAGTGTGAGGAAACTGACTAGAAACATTTGATAGGATAGAAAAAAAGTGAGAAATATTAAACAATATTTGTTAAAAATCACTTATTCTGTGCACATTTTAGTGTTACTTCAACCTGTGGGTCCAACATGAAGACTATAAGCACATGTACTGTATAAGTTAATAAACATGTTATTTATCATGCAGTGTATTAAAGTTCAGTGTACTAACATGGGGGGAACTGAATTCAAAAGCCACAAAATAAAAATTAAAAAATTGTGACTCACAAACAGCATGTAGACCATCATGTACATTAAAAAACAAATATACATAAACCTAGAATAATTTAATTGTCTTAAAGGCAGGCTGACTCACACCTATTCAATGGTAGAAGACACTCTGGGAGACATCAAATAAATGTTCTCAAACCTAATTTAGCGCCTAAAACAAACTGAACATAATCCATCACTGTGGCAGGTGAATCGCTGATATTTAGTAAATACAAATATGCCAAACCCTGAAGGAAACAACACATTCACACGCTGATATTCCCGTGTGTTTGTGTGCAGGCTTCATGTTATCAACGATACTCAGTATGAAGAGCACTTGAGACCTGATGAAAAGCACTTGCACAGGCCATTGAGGACTGGATGAGAGGGATCTCAGCAGTCATATCAGGTATAACTAGTCACGGTGGTTCAAACACTAGCTCAGTGTGCTTAAATCCAGCTGTTTTCTTCATTATTGTTCTGTGTTTAATTTTTGGTGGGATGAAAAACCCTCAGAAACAATCATCATCAGACTCATCAAGCTCTCTGAAAACCAAAATCAGGAGAAGTTGCACAGGCTATTAAGGACTGGATGAGCTGCAATTAGTCAGGGTCCATCATATTGGCTCGGAACACAAATGAAGAGGTGACTCAGCACCTGGTGGTGGATATGATGAAGAAATATGACTAAGGAGAAATGTATATTTTATGCAAAAATAACTGGAAAAAAAAAACACTGACTCAGTGTTCTTAAATTCAAGCACTACTGGCCTAAAGTGTTTTGTTACATTGCAAGACAGTGAGTACTTTAAAATGACCTTTTTGGAGCATTAAAAGAGATTTAAAAAATCAAGCAGCTCAATTGAAGACTGGGGGGAAAAAAGAAACTGAATTTAGGTAAGGTTATGTTGCTGAGATGAAACTTTAGAAATATGTATTCTCCAGCATCAATCAGAGCTTCTCCCCTCCTTGATGACAGTGAAATCCCACGCTGCTCCATTACAGTGAAGCTGCAGCACTTTACTCCAACAAGTCCAGGAATTTGATTAAAATTGCCTGTTATTTGCAGCAAAACTGACCACAGTGATATTAAATCAAAACCTATTGACATGCTTTCAATTTTCTTTTTTTATGAAATGTATGGCAGGATAGTGCTAATTCTGCTGGGCTTTAGCCTCACCATGAGCAGTTAGCAGCTGGTTTATTATCACCTTGTTGCAGCTTAGTGTGTATACATAGGCTGTATACAAAGTTATTACAGACATGAAAGCACTTAAGCCCTCTGAAGGAAAAAGGGTGTTCAGAGGCTTGATAAAAATCTCCGTTATTTCAAGGGGAGATGAGGGCTTTATTGTTAGCGTTGGCCACAAAGCTGGAGTCAGAGATGCTTTAAAAGAAAAACTCCAAAGCTGACCTTTAGGCCACAATCAAAAACAGACCGTTTGGTAAAATGAAGGAGGGGAGAAGAATTTACCGCCCTTTCAAAAGAAAAAAAACACCACTTGGCTCAGTTTGTGGAAAGAGAAGAATGTCATGAGGTTTGGTCTGTGAAATCTGCAGCAGAAAACAAAGTCAGGTGCGCTGCAGGAGATTTAAACTTCCTGCACCAGAAAACAGCACAAGTTCTATTATTTCCAATTTGAACCTCTCATGAATAATTGATCATTTGATTGCGAAGTCAAAGTCGAAGCTGAGTTTGGCTATTTAAACTCAAATCAAAGAAAACTGCATTCGTGCCAGCAGTCCGTGTAGCTAAATCACACTCTCATTTGAACTTCTTAATCCTTTTTAGAATTAAAAACACCAGCAAAGCTTCATTTGGAATGAGACTAATAAATATTGGTTAGTCTGTGTATTTCCACATGCAGTCTGCCCACAGAGCCTGTTAACTTTTCCATGACAGCGATGTTATTTAGGCTCTAATTGTAAGCCACTACTGAAAGCTGAAAACTATTTGTGTCAGAAGAGGCGATTAGCGAAGCTTCACGCGCGTCTTTATCCATTTTAATATCGTAGCTGTTGAATTTTCCCACTTTGAAAAAAGCCGCAAACTACGCTGAAAACAGCGAAAACCTTATGAGCTCATTTGCTTTAAATAAAAATCGGGTTTAAATAAATGATTCAAACACGCAGAGGAGTGAAATCAGACGTTAATTTCACCTCGCTGGCTTTTACATTCTGCTTGTTAATATTCTGTCATGGCCGAGAGGTTTAAAACGAAGCTTTTGTCAAAAAGAAGCATTCAGAGGAGACATATATTTAAGATCTCAGTGGTAAGAATAAGCTTCATTTAGGTTGATGTTTAAAACAAAGCCAGAGGATGAAAATGGATGAAAGCGGGATTAAATCTCAAAAATGGACATAAAAAAGGAAACTAAGAGGACAGAAATCGACACTTTCTGTCAGTTAGGCCCATTTATAATTTAAAAGGGACTATTTTGACGGCGTTTTGTTATTTACTTTAATTTACACGGGTTTCAAATCTAGAAAGTAACATAATTTGATTAAATCCTAAACAGAAACACATTAGAAAATACCTAAATTGTAAAATCTAATCTGCTTGCTGAAACTAGGTAAAAAGTCGACATGTATCTTTATATTGGCTTATTATAATAGAATAATAACATTGTGCATACAATGTTATCCATTTTATAGACAGAAAAGTATCAGAAATATTTTAACAACTTTAGAGTTAAAAACTTTTGAGGAAGTTGGAGCATATCTGAAAATGTATTCAATGTACTTTGAAAACAAAAAATAAAAACTAAATGCTATGATAATGTAGAATGAAAGGGACACAGTGCTCTTCTGAAAAAGTGTGTGTGCAGGTGATTCTTTCTAGTGGGGTGTCCAGCTCTTTTAATTTTTGTCCCCTGAGGAAGGGGACTTACCCTCCTTATTGTTCCACACTTGAACCTCTAAGAAATATAGATTCCAGGTGTTACTTAAAATGCTGCTTCTCAGCCTCTAGAGATCAGAAAAAAAAAACAATATGTCCACCTTTTACCTTAAGAAAAGAACTAGAAACAGGAAAAGATAGGCTATTAGTTTTCTTGCAGAGTCAGGATACACCATGATGATACACTATTTTATACAGCATTTTCCAAGACGCAGACAGTTGACATAAAAAAAAACATAGACACACACATCGTGGTGCTTTCTAGAAATGAAAAAAAAATTACTAGAATCCACCAGAATTGGATCCACAAAGCTTCACGAGATGAAACCTTTTGGGGATTTTTTGGTTCTCACAGAGAAAAGAGGAAAGAGATTACGGTGGGACAACATGAGGCCAAAAAAATAAGGAAGATAAAAAGAGTGAAAATATCAGAAGTAATCATTTAACTCAGAGGAGGCAGAAAATGTCACCTGATCTGATGGACACAGATCGATTTCCAGCCTTTAGACCCCTGTCTCCAGCTGAGGACGCCTAACAGACATGAATCATCCCTGGATGCCTCCCACTGTGTGTGTGTGTGTGTGTGTGTGTGTGTGTGTGTTACTGCTTTAATATTTGGCTCCTCCTAACGATGTTGACATCTGAATTTAAGCATCTTTAACTGATGCTCTTAATATGTGAAATTATTCTGCCAAAGCCATCTGTTGTGGTTCTAAATTAAGGATGTTTAAGGATGTGTCTTTGTATTGTGATGAATAGACACATTAAAAGTCAAACATATAATTTAAAGTGAACAAGATGAAGGACGAATATGTTTAATCTCAACATGAAATCATGTTTTTATTTGTTCAAAAATCTATTAAAAATGTAATAAAGATTTAAACTGTCCATTTTTAGGCCTTTAACAATTTTTTTTATCCACTATTTACGTTTTTTCAACATTTTGTATACAAATTAAATAAAAATACATAGTAAATGATGTGAAAACATTTAGCCACAATTTCTAAAATTATATATATATATATACTTTTTTTATTGATTGATCATATCTGACTTTTTGATTTTAAATTATTATTTAAGTTAAACGAAAACCAACGTGTAAGGTCAACCTTTAATCGTTCAGGCTTTATTATATATGTAAACAACAAGTTTTAGTGCTGAGAATCGCTTTGCAAAGAGTGGTGATAAGCGGTGAACATGAGTTTACAGTAGATAATATGCTGTTAAAACACTTCTCTAGATCCAAGGGTTTCACAAGATGCTTAACAGAGCAATCAAGAGAAAGAAAATAAATAACAAACAAATAAAAAGAAGAAATTAAATGATGTAATATGGAGTTTAAATTTATGCTGAAGTCTCCTACAGTGAGAACGCACATTACCTCCAAACAGGCAGGCAAAACACTTTATAATAGAGTCCTTACTTATAAACGCTGGCGGGCTGTTCTCTAAGCCAACAGAGCCATTAGCTTCTCCCTCACTTACACAAACACACGTACGTACACACACACACACACACACACACACACACACACACACACACACACACACACACACACACACATACACACGCACACATTAAGGCCCTGTCTGGCCTCTATAGGAAGGCTTGTGTAGCAGATGTGGGGTCAGTGCTGCAGGGCCTTACATAAGGCCTTGGCTGAGCCGAGCTGAAACATTTACTACATTAAAGCCTCACCATGGATCCTTTTATATTGTTAAATTACTTATCAATTAAAGCAACAATTATAACTAATTGCATTCAGCCAGATAGTCTTAATGAGATTACAGAAAAATCTCAGAGATGAGTACATGTGTTGTTTATCTATCTGGGGAAAAGGCCGCTGGAATCTATGTGACGAGTTTACATGTAGAGCGAGAACATGGTTTTGGAAGTTTGTTTTTGCATTTTAACTTGCTCACCTTTTTATGTGAGGGTATAAAAATCGAAACCCTTTACAGCTTCAAAATACCGGCACATAAATGACCAGCCCAAGCCTTTTCGGGGTCCTATGCAAGATTTGATATGGTCCCCCTGGAATCCTGTTTAGGTTTCATGAGCTTTGAGAACATTTTTGGGATTTGGGGACAAAAATGAGCATTGTAAAACACAAGGTAATTTTCCTTTAAATACTTAAATTGGAGAAAAATAACATTAACAAGCAAAGAAGATTCACAAAGTCAGTTGGTTTTGGAGGCTCCACTGTCGCAGATCATGCCACTTTATTCACTTATCTCCCGAGCTTCCATTTTGGTCCTTACTATGCCCATATATATTGGCATAGTAAGTTAGAAAAGCAACCACAGCAGTGTAATCGCATGCAAGTGTTGTATTGTATCATTTATCTAAAGTTCACAAGTTTCCAAAACATGTTTCCATTCTTACCTGCTGACTGGTGGTGGCAGGGCAAAAGCCCTCAGTGTGAGTCTGACTCAGGGACAGGACCTTTAAAATCACAGCTGCTGCAGAGCCAGGGGGAAGGCAGGCAGCTAATGCAGCCAATTAAAGTCTAATCCAGTGATGAAGCATTGTCTCAGGGAGATAACAGAGCTGCTAAGTGGCTCTGCTAATGACAAGGGGGAGGTGTGGATCATTGCTGGATAATGCTGAACACCCTGTCTTTATGGAAAAAATGCAGAATAAAAAGAAAGCAGTGTGATGGTGAGAGAAAACACTGCAGGATACTGTTAAGACAACAAAATTGCCACCACGTCTATGTAGTATGTTGGTTTTGGCTCACTTTTTTGCAGTTTAGTTTAAATAAGATCAATAACAATAAGATGATGTCAGATATACATTTTACTGTACACACTACACTGAGCATTTAAAATTGTAAATTAAAATTTAAACATGGACCCTCTATATACGCTGAAAAGAGGCTGCGAACAAAGATGCAAAATGAAACCAGGAGAGGTGGAGAAGACTGTTTCTCAAAAATGTAGTGTAATCTCTGTTTTGTTTTGTTTTTGTGTTTTGTTTCATCTTTTCTGCATTTCGATTTAGAGTCAAATTCAGAAAACATTATTTCACATGTGGCACAAAGAAACAAACCCAAGTCATACACACATGCAGGTGACCTGCATCAGCAGGGACAGTTTATGTGCAAAAAGCGCTTTGTAGAAAGAATTTAAGTGTGCACTTACTCCTCATCCACGATATAACACTGACGACTCAGACAAACATACTAAGTAGCTAATTCAGCAGGCTTTATGAGGCTTAAGGGACCATTGTCATGCGGCTCACAACATAATGGTCTTTAGATGCATCAACAAGATTGGCTGTAACATTTCCACTGCTTCCTGCAAGTACAGAGCAGGCAGGCAGCAACAGAGCACTGCATAATAACAAAGAGGCCACTGTTGAATAACAGCTAATTATTCACTTCACCATCTAATATTCTGACTAATGTCTTTAATAGGTTAAACCTAAGAGAAAAGCTGTGGCAGTGGGAATGTGAATGTGTGAGAGATATTTTTAGGAATTGTTTAAAAGGTACAATGTGTACGATATGGCCAGACTATCAACAGAAAGTGAAGAAGTAAAAGTTCTGACGTCATGTCAAACAGATGTATTGTGTTGCAGAAATATCTATTTAAGTTAAATTACATTAATTTAACTGAAACTTTTTATCTGTGTGAGAGGTTCCACCACTCTAGGGGTTAAGTGTCTTGCTGAGGGACATATTGGTAGATGTGTCACACTGGGAATCAAACCATGGTCTCCCTCACAAAATACACGTGTGCCAAGCTAACCAGCTAGCTCCAGTCCATCCTGTCTTGTACACATTGTACCTCAAGAGGCAATAGTCCAATAGTAGGCCTAAAGTTGATGCCTCACCTTGTAGATTCAGCTGGGAGATGTGTGCGAGTGGTGAGTTTGCTATGTTACACAAGCTCTCTTAGCATTTTTTGTCTAATTAATAAACAAAATATACTCACAAAATGTCAACAATGGAAATATTCTTACACATATTTTCCTTATCAAACTGAAAAATAAAACCATGCATCTCCTGAATTCAAGTTTCTCTCTTAACTGAATTTCCTTCTCATTGTAAAACACATTTCATTCAAACTCAACAGAAACAAAATAAAACTCACCAAAACCATCTTGGTAAATATTTCCACTGTTTCAACAATCACCAACTCTGGTTTGATTGAAATAAACCCTTGATTCACCGACTTATATGTGAAAACACATTGGCTCCACATACTGTTGGTGTCTCTCTATGATGCCCAAGCTCCCTCTCGCTCCTCTCCTGCTCGACAGCCTCCAGTTCTGGTACACATTCCAGACTCAGTCAGCCAAGGACCGCTAAGTTAGCTACACGGCTAACTTAACTAATGGCAGTTAGCAGCAGTTATGAATTGATGTGATATGCTGCCCTATTTTGGGGGGGGTATGAATTCGACAGGTGGAGAGTAGTCACAACTCTTACACAGTGTGCCTTTAAACAATATGACTTCACAGGAAAGTCCTTTACAAAGGTTTTATTAACTGAATCCACTAAATTAATGGATTTTGAAATGTCACTTCTGTCAAATTCTCTGTTTGTATAAGCAGACTGAATAAAAGAAAGGGGATTCCTACACTAATCTTGAGAAAATAAATTGTGTGAAGCATCAATAATTCCAAGTCTCCCTGCTGCAATGCTTCAGTTGCATAAGGGGGAGTCAGGGGAAGCATTGTACCCTCCTTCTTCTCCCTTGTGTCCAACACAACTGAAGGCTCTCCACAAATTGGCCATTTTCATCGCATCTCATGAAAAGACTCATCTCAGAGTCATCTGCATGTTTTGATGGAAATGATGGATGTAATCAGTACAAAAGATCCAGGTATTTAGGCTTCTGGATTAGAGTGGATTTCTAATTCATATTGCAGGATTTTTAGTCTGGAACCTCTCAGTGTGTATTTGATTTCCAAGGGGTGTTATCAATAGGAGCAGACCGAAATACCTCTGGGAGCAACTGGATAGACCTACAACCTATCAGAGCAGCGAAATGTGTGACGTAGCGTAGTTGTTAAATTAAATTTACCAAGTTCTGTCTGCAAACACACCTTCTTATCAACAAAAGCTTTAAGTGCAGTTGAGTGGGGGGTAGACCAATCTGACAGAGCAAATAAAACATGATCTCGCTGATTTGACTTGTTCCCAGGCTACAGGATTTGGTTTGTTATACAACTTTAGTTTAACTTAAAGACCTTCGACCCCCTGAAAAACACTGCACTTGTGTGGATTTCAAGCCACAAAGACATGCTAGGAAATAAAATATGTAGACTACAAAGAACATTTTCAAAATTATATTTGAAACCATGTCTAATGGTAGAGAAGTAATGTTCTAGTATTGCTTTAATAAGTAATGGTGTTACATTGTTGCCAGTATCTTTTGACTAAAGTTGGGGGTCAATATGTTCTATTGTTTGAGGAAACACCAAGCGCTCTGGACCATGCATTCAAACCAACCAAATGAAATGTATAATGTTTAAGCTGAAAAAAAAGATTTAGATACTTTAAATTGAGATCTTCAAGATTTGACATTTCTGCCCAGCTGCAAGAATAACCACCTAAACTCGTCTCAGTACACTTTAAGAGATTTAGATTCCTGATTTCAGTCCATTGTTAATTGTTTTAAGTTGTTGTGTCCTTCCTACTGTTTCCAGCCTCAGGAGGTTAATCCTACTGCCTGAGTGGCTGGGTATATGTGTGTGTGTGTGTGTGTGTGTGTGTGCATATATTGCACATGCATCTATCTTATTTTTTTCTGTGTTTTGGGAATAGGAGAGAACTGTGTACTGTTTACGTTTTAATAATTCAGTCAACAATTCCAACTTACAGAGAGAAGACCCCTGAAAAAACGGCTTGGAATCTCCCTTTAAACATGTAACACAAGCTCAGTAATCATCCCTCGAAGTGCTTCCAGGCACAGCGCTGTACAATCAACTGAAATTTGTAGGAACGGAAAGCCCTGGCAGGGCCCAGGCTCCTGAGATCATGTCTGTTTTATTGGGGGATAAATGTTGCCATTGACATTGTGGAGGGGGAAAACGGAGCGTGGCCAGTCCAGCTCTAATTGGCTGCATTAGCATCATCATTGCTGTACACCCGCCCCTCCCAATCTGGCTCCGTCTCCTGCCATTTGATTGGCTGCATCGGCATTCCAGCGCAATTTACAAGGTACCTCAGGGATCGTTTTTTTCCGTCTTCCCTCCCTTTGCTACCTAAGTTTTTTTCTTTTCTCTGCCAGGGCCTGACAAGCGTCAGTGTGTGTGTGTGTGTGTGTGTGTGTGTGTGTGTGTGTGTGTGTGTGTGTGTGTGTGTTTCAAGTCTGAACCAACAGTGTGCCAATACAAAGAGGTCGAGAGTTGTGAAAAATCTGATTGAAACAAAGAGAGAGAAAATATATTTTTATATAACGATAGAAAGGGAGAGAAAAGCCGTTCAGCTTTACATCTAAAACAGGACTGGGAGAGTAGCGTTTTCAATCTGATCGAAAGATACTTCCAATTGAAATGTATTTTATGGAAAGTCAAACAAAAAAAAAGTAACATTCGCAGCCATGTACACCAATCCTATAGATTGCATTATTTTGTCACTATTTCACAAATTGCCATGATGCTGTGTTGTCTGATCAGATTGACCTGAAAAAAAAGCTCTTTGGCCTTTTTCAGGTACACCGTTTGACAGGATGGTGTAATTTGAAAAACATTGTCACTTTTTGTAACATTTTCCGCATGAATCAAGAGTAGAAAAAAAGCACACACATTGTCAGTAAAGGCACTCACAAGATTGCAGCTAAACATATTAGAAACTGAAAGTGCCTGAAGATAGAAATGTCTGTGGAGAAAAAAGAGAGACAAAGAGTAAGGAATTAGCGGGGGATAAAACAGAGAGCTTGTAGCCCTGGGTGTAATTAGGACAAATCTTGACCTCGTAACGAAAAGGTAAAGGACAAAAAGTCTTTTACAATTCAGTCAAGGTAAGATTTTACCTTAACTTATTTTTAAAGAATTTATTCTTTAAGTAAAGGATTTTTTTAACAATATGAGCACTTTGGCGTTTTATATTCTAACCACACACAGTGGGGGCATACTTCACTCTATTTTTTATCATTTCACACTTTTCCTTTCACAGCACCTGTGATAATTTTGTGGCTGTTGGATGCTTACAGGGCAGCGGAGCCCTTTGAAGTACCGATCCTGGAGGTGTCTGTGTCATCCTCCACCTAAGGAGCAGTATGAGAAATGGTGGGAGCTCTTTAAATCTGGATGTGTGATGACGGCAGCTTCATGAATGGACTACCTGTTTTACAGTGCAATGTGTCAAAGCATAAGCGTCACTCATGCCATTTTGGAGCCATTTTAGTGCCTCCAACCCATTCTACACTAATACCTCCTTCTGGGAATAACATGCATACGCACACGCGCACGCACGCACGCACACACACACACACACACACACACACACACACACACACACACACGCACTTCTGTAAATAAGCAGATAGACAGAAAGGAACATTTTAAAGCAGAACAGCACACAGCAGACCCTCAGTGACTCCAGCTTATTAAATGTAAACCCACCAAGAGTGTCACATGCACAAATGGAAACACCTATTATCTTACACACGAATAAGAAGCCTTAGTAGTAGGTGAGGGAAGAGAATTGTGCCACGATTTGTCAGATAATTTGAATATTGGCTGAAACAACATAAAAAGCGCAGAGGGAAAATTTTATCCCCAGCACTTAATAAACAACGTAATTTTCTCTCCATGTTTAGTCATGCTGCTGTTTGTATATGGAGATTTTTGCAACAGGGTCAGTCTGATGTTATTGCTACATATTCACATTCAAAACACTGTAAGAAATCAGGTATTTACAGTACACACAACAAAAAATCAAACATGTGACATATGACTAAGGTATTCAAATCAAGGCATGCTTGTGTGAGCTAAAACAGAATCTGATTAAGATGCAATAACTGCAGTAGTGCTTTAATTTCATTTGAATCAAACCATCAACATGTAACAAGATATAGGCCAATGATCATTGCAGGTTTTAAAGTAACACCAATACAATATTTTAATGAGACCAGTCTAGTGCCTTTAAGATGTCATTTACCATTCATCAGTGTTGGCCACCATCATGTTTTGCAGAAAGGCTGAGATTTGACCCAATAAAACCCTGAGTGTGACCACTGGCGACGGGTCTGAGGGGATGTTGGGTCTCTGCAAAGCTGCTGCATAAAGTGAAAGTTTATTGTGTTTGGAGTCTGTGTCTTATTTGGCTGCACATCATGGGGACTTTGAGAATAAAGAGGTTTGTTTTCTAAGTGTCTAAACAGTGAGAAAGCAAACACAGTTCGGCGAAACCCATTAATGCATGACCCAGAATCAAACTGTGTGGTTTTGGCATTGTAACTGGATATAATTAACTGCAACGGAAAAATCAAAACCTTAAGAAAATGATATCCACATGAGGGATAGCAACTAAAAATGGAAAGTTATTTTTGCTTTCAGATAAAACTATAGGATTAGTACATCAACCACAGCGGGAAATATGATATCGTTGAAGTCAGTTGTTACTTAAATTATGAGAAGATACATAAACAACTCAGAGTTGGTGAACTCATTTCTCTTTCTCTCACCCTGTCTTTCTCTTCACCTAATTTTTTAACACTCTTCTCATCACATTTATGCATAATGTGGCTAAGACCTGACAACCTGCTGTCTGTGTGACAGATGGTACTCCGAGTGATGAACATCAGGACGACTCAGCATCCACCCATTAAAGGATTAGACAGTATTCTGCTACTTCACAGATCAAAGCCTCAGCAAACTATCTTGTCTGCGCCAGAATGTCACCTTTCCTGTCCCACACTGTTTTACAATGCATATGAAATGAAATCAGTCCAACAGCAGAACAATAAGAAAATTTGTCCACCAGCTCAATAAAACTCACAATAGGAGAAAAACATGTATGATATTAATGGCACTTTAGATCAGCTCTGTCTCCTTGAAACTACAGACATGTACTTCGAATTTGTTCCAACAAATACATTTTGAGAGAAACATAATGCAGCCTGAATGTTGCAAAATGTTCATCTGTACAGTATCTGCAAAACGTTCCTTAACAACAAATGTAATATGTTGTTAAGTGATAGCATGTAAAACATGATGAAACTTTTTATAGCTATGTTTAGGCACTCAAATGACTTTATTCATGTGAAGGGATGATCGTGGTCTTGCTTTTAAATTAATTGTCAAAAGGGACTTAAAAAATGGGACAGAACATATTGACTTTATTAACATTTCACCAAACCCATGATCCTTCCTGCCCCTGAAGCTAAAGTCCTTTAGATGCCTAAACATAACGCCTTGCAGGACTCAGGATGCAAATCTTGATCTCTGGTCAAAGTCCAGCAATTTGTAGGTAGGTAGATTTATTTTGTCACAATATAACAGATTCTAGAGTGAAATTGAGTTTGTAACTCCCTTCTGCTATGTAGCAGACAATATACATTAAAATAGAAGCAATTATAAATAGGGTAAACAGAAATAAACCTTATTCAATGGAGCAGTGCTGAGGATGAATTTGAGCTTAAAAGTCTGATAGCTTGGGGGGGGGGGGGGGGGCTGCTCTTAAACTTCTGTATCTCTTTCTAGAAGGCAGCAGGAAGAACAGGCTGTGGCTGGGTTGGGTACTGTCCTTTAGTATCCTTTGGGCTCTGCGTAGGCACCTCACCAATATCATAATATAATATATAATTCTGAGCAGTTTTGCACATCCAGCATCCTCTCCGGCCACCTCCTGGAAACCCTGGTGTGCTACAAAAAGTAGCACTTCTCACGATGGGAAAAAGCGTTGCCGCTGAACAAAATCAAAGAAGAAATAACATTTCCTTCAAAACGCATTTAGCAACAAAATATTAGTACTATATTGACCTAACTTAGAGGAGACAGGCTTGATAGGAAAGTGGTCACCTCAGCTGTGCCAATCAAAATTATCTGTTTGAGAGGAATAGGGTCAAAGTAGAACCTTAGAAGAGCTTAATCTTGACGTACTTGTGTGTTGGATTACACTCAGTTGTGGTGGCTGCCAAATGGTAACATGTCCTGTCACATTTCACAACTTGTGTTTCTGAATGCATGACTAGGTGTTTAAGCAGTGCAGTACAGTAACTGATAGATACAGCAAATCACTTCAATAACTTCAGGTGTACAAGTTCGTAGTTTACTGTAATAACATGCATAACCACAACACCAGTTTTGCGTGCAACATATTGTGGTAGTGTCTTTTTATTAAACTTAAACCAATTTTGCAGTGGACGTCCATGAATACACCTGCCATAATCGCTACAGGTGCTCACAGCTTTACAGTAAAGATGCTGTGCAACCCTCCAGACAAGACCATAAAAACAACTCCTCCAAATTATACAACAAAATACTTAGTTTGTCCATGTTTGTTTGTTACATGTTTGTCATATGGTATGACAACAATATGGCTAAAGTTTGTTTGGGATTAGGCACAAAAATTACTTGGTTAATTTTTGAGAAAGATCATGGATTGGGCTGAAATAAGTAAATAGCTAAGGGAAGTTATTATAAACATTTGGTTCAGGAAAGGAAAGGATCATAGTCATGGTTTAAAAAAACAATACTGACTGACGTTTGGAAACAGAAAATGAACAGCGGTCTCCAGGGTTAAAATCAGATGTTTTGTTGACCCATCCATCACTCTGACCTTCTCCCAATGCAGACTCTTGTTGCTATATAATAACATCACTTGACTTCCTCCTGTGGTCCTGTCGTAGTTCCTACAGCCGTTAGAGGACTTGAACATGTCATTTTGGGGCTCTTGCTGAAACAACTGATGCTGACATTCTTCATGGGAGGACAGTCTCACTATCAACATTGATTCTGAACAAAACTCAGATTACATTCAAAGCCAGAGTTTTTAAAAAGTCTATCTTTGACCAGTGTTTGCAAGCGGGAAATTGTGGTTAGTTACTGCATGAAAGTCAGACATGCTTCACACCCATGCCCATTTACTGCCTCAAGCTTTACACCCGAACTTTCTGCCTCGCTACATAAACAACACTACTTCCTGTGTTGGCATTGGATGCAAACTGTTAAGTGCAGAACCTGTCCGATATGGATATTATTCCTAAGAATAGTGGGCTGCGTTGTGGGAGAAAAAGAAAGAGAGGAAAGGAAGGTGGGGTGGCTGGGATAAGATTCAGGTAAAGAGGAGGGTAAGGGAGTGTAGGGGTGAGTCAGTGAGATTATACGGGGCAGGAAGGATGGGAGATGGAAGTCTGTAATTGGTTGCCTGGAGAGGATTAACCTGTCTGCCTCCAGCCTCTCTCTTCTACCTTAAACAATATATACTTGCGTTACTGTGGCAACTAGCCTCTTTCCTTTAACCCCCGATTGTACCTCCTCCTCCCTCCATCCCATCACACTAAAAAAAACACTAAAACAGTGAAATCACCAGCATTTCTCTGCGCTACTGCCTCACTCTCTGAAGGTAATGTAAATGATTAATTAAGCATGAGAGTCAATGAGAGAACTGTATTGTCCACCTGACCAGGTAAGCGGAACAGTGGCAACTGTACGCTACATTAGCATCTGAGTTTCCTGACTCTTTCACCACAAACACTATAATTAAAAGACAGGGAAGGGCATCCCCTTCCTTTTATCTCCGGATTTAAATTTGATTGACGCTTTGAGACTTCATGCCACACACGTACGCGTGTACACATTTCACAAATGCACAGCGCACACACACACACATACACTCACACTCCTAGCCTCAGATGTAGCCGCAAGACAAGCAGAAACTAGTTTGTGTGAGAAACCACAGCCAGCCAGAGACACAGAAACACAGACAAACACTCCTGTGAAAAGACGAGAGAGCGTTTCGCGAGGTTCCCACCACATCGCTGTATGACAACACACAATAGGACAGGAAATAACATCCAGACTACACACACCTTCATCCTGTATTCTGTCTGAACAAACACTTGATTGAGAATAGTAAGATTAATGGATGAATGGTTTGCTCAATAGTAACAATGAAATGTCTGACAATAGTACCGCCAGGTATGAGCACACAGGCTCATTAAACATCAAATGCACAAACATTGTAATTATATAGTTTGTATTTTTAGAGATTGCAGATTTAGACTGCCTATGTATATTTATTAAATTATGTACGCATATGTAGACATACTGTGGTAAAAATAATTTTTGGGATTAGTGCTGCACATTAAACAGCATGTATGATTCAATTTTGTAATTGGACTGTATGATCTTTACTTAAAATAAGGTTTTCAGGGGGAATTCTTACTCTACATGATTTCACACACTATTCACACTGTATAATCTTTGCTGAAAATGAAAATGGTATACTCTTTTATAAGTATGAATTATTGTTGGACAGCATCATTTGATAATGACCATTTCATTTGCTATAATGATTGAAAGTCAATGACAAACAAAACAATGTTAAGATGATAATGTTGATTAATATTGTATTGTTTAATTAATACAGTTTTCATCTTTCATCGTTTTTCACATTTGCTTTGTGAAAACTGAGTGAAAGCAATCATAAAATAC
Organism: Micropterus salmoides; assembly: GCF_014851395.1. Taxonomy (NCBI): domain Eukaryota; kingdom Metazoa; phylum Chordata; class Actinopteri; order Centrarchiformes; family Centrarchidae; genus Micropterus; species Micropterus salmoides. Next base: position 14,697,633 of record NW_024044681.1, read on the forward strand.
TGTTGGTATAATGAAGATTTCTTGAAGTTGTTTTGGCTTGAGGTGATTTTAGAAGGCCATCTGAAATCCTTCAATATAAGATCTGAAGCCTTTTGTGTTTAACCACAGTTTTTTCATGCTGTGAATCCTTCTTCATGTCATATAAACCTTTACATGTCTGCAGTAAATGCATTAGCTTTTCCATTGTGCTAATAAGAGCAGGGAAAGCCACACAGTGGCGATTGACAGCAACCCACCCATGAACTTCATGACTGATGTTGGATCAACTAAAGAGGCTGCTGATGATCCATGAAAGTCGGGCTTACCGGGATGAGTCTTAGTCATAACTGATAGTGAGTCTCTTTTCTGTTTTCATGTTTTACTCACCTGTTAAAAGTGTCAAGGAAGCCAGCAGAGCAGCAAACATTGAATTAAACTCCTTCCAGGAACAAATTGGCTAAAATATTAAAGTAAACATGTGTACACGAACAGCAAGGGATTCTCTTTTTGCTGATATATAAAAATATATCTTGTCAAATAAACTGATGATACAATACCACAAATGAATGTGGCGTTCAGCAAGAAATTGTTGTACTTCTGAACAGTTCTCTCCCCAAAACACAACAATTACTCAAGTAAAAATAATCTTCTAGATGGTGTCGTTTCACTTAATTCTTGCTTTCCTTCTCTATTTCAGTCTTATTCAGTCTATTATTTTACTGGCTGGGATCCTACATGAACAAACATGTAAATAAAGTACTACAACAAAGAATAAAACCAAATAAAAAGACATCTGCTGCTGAGCCTCAATGAAGCTGCCACACATTGTTACAGCCTGTGCTGAGACACACAGCAGAGCCACATACCCCATCACAGACTCGCTCTCTCTCTCTCTAGAAGGACAGGCTAAACAAGCCAATATGCATCCAGATCAGAAACCATTATCTTGATCCTTTGCCTGTCTCCTGTGTTTATTGCAAATGATTACATTTGTGTATTATTTTGCTTGGCTGCTTATGGTTTGGTTTTCCTGTGTATAACCAGATGTGGTTCACATCACCAGGGCCAACTGTAGCTTGTGTTTTTAAAGTCCTTTTGCATGAGTGGTTGTCTGGAGGGAGTTGTGTTGTTGTTTGTGGTGATGCCACAGCCAGTCAACTATGCAAAGAGCAAATAGACCAACAAACTAACCAGCCAACCACTCTGCCATATAGTTAACCAGACAACTGGTCACCAAAACAGACCAGGTCATGGTCATCATTGTCAGTTACTGGGGCCAGAAAACCCTAACTTGGGGCAACATATTGAAGCCTGCCAATCACAGTGCCTGAGTGCACCTGAGAGATCTGCAAATCATGGAGTGCACAACCCAAATATACTTATCTTTAACCAGTTTATAAGTACCGTCATACCGGTGGGTCAGTCAGTACAAACTCATGCTCAGCAGCCAAAAATTGTTTAAACCTACAGAACTTTATTTCCAAAAGACAAGAAGCAGTCAGCTGACAAACCAGTTAACATATCTGCCAATGAATAAAAAAAAATCTATGAGCCAACATCCCAACCCAAATAGCTATCAATCTAATTTGTCAGTTAACAATCCAACCAACCAAATAGTCATCTGAAGCAGAGAGAAACACAGCAGGCATCAAACAAACAGTCATTCAGCTCAATTAACAAACCAACCAAACCGTCAATCAGGCCATCAAATTGTCAACTTGCCCAAACACCAACCAGCCATCTGGAGAGGAGGTGAACACACCAGGCAGCCACACCTTGGGGTTTTGCAGCGTGTGGCCTTAGACAGAAACCACCACACCATGTTTGTCATTACAGTGCCACAGTGTACAATCAAATGACAAAGATTAATGATATGCAGACCTGGAATAGAGTATGCCTTTGTTCACCACAAGGAAAGGCCTAGCCAAGCCCTAACAGTAGACCGGTTCCTGAATAGGCCCCACAGGATAGGCCCTACCTGCTGGGGCGGGGGGGTTCTTTAACCTATTGCCCAGAATGTACCTGTGGTATATGTGCACGAATTTGTGACACTGGAAGCAAGTTCAACAATTTACACTGTGTGAAAAGACTTTTTGACAACCAGCATATATGTATGTAGTAAGAAAATGGGACAGTTCATCACACAGTAGAATATGCAGGTAATCCAAAATTTAGGAAATAAACAAAACTGCTTAAGGAAAAGAGCTTTAACTCTGAAGTAAGTTAACTGATTGTGCGGCTGCAACCAGCAATTTTCATTATCGATTAATGTATCAATTGTTTAGTCTATAGAATGAAAGGAAATAGGTTAAAATAACACCCCAGACCTCAGACAAACATAATAAAGACTTCAAAACCCAAAGATATTCAGTTTACTATCATAAAAGACAAAGAAAACCCAAAGATATTATTAGGATAATTATTTGAGAACCTGGAACCAGACATTATTTGGCATTTTGTCTTTAAAAATTAGTGAAATGACTTGATGAGTGATCAAAATGGTTGCAGATGAATTATCTGTCAATCGACTAATCACAGCTCTTCATCATTGTACACTAGCCTACAAAAGTTTAGGTTGAATATTTAATTAGGAACATTTTTCATTTAAACTCTGGTAGAACTCTTTTAATTTTATAAGGATTATGTTATGGTCTTCTTGTGTATTCTATTGTTTTTACTGTGATTTTACGGTGTTTGATGTCTGGAGCACTGGCCCAAACAAATTTCCTCATGTGGGTTACTAATCTGAAGAGGCTCAGGTCAACTAAGAGGGATATGACAGACACAGGGTATAAAGGGGATTAACAAATACTACTAACTGGTAAACTACTGTGACTCACCTCTGTAGCAGTGTTTGCTTGTTTATCTATGAATACAGTGAACAATAAAAGCCCCTTTTCAAATGTGCAAATGTATTTTGTCCAAAATTATTTTGTGTTTGCATACTTATAGTTTATGGTATATACATACAGTATTTGTTACACAACGTCAGTGTCATTATCTATTAAAGTTTGGAGAATGATATAATTACACTTACCTGAAATCATATGTGACCTTAACATTAAATGTGACCAAAGTTGATGAATTGTAATCTAAATCACATGTGAGTTAATGTTTCTCAAATGTTTCTCTAAGTTGTTTATAATGTAAACAAAAGGGTTCTACAACCAAAAATCCTACTTCCTACATGGGACGTTCTTACCCAGACTGCATTACCTTATCATGTGCTTGTGTGTTCAAACCTGACACTGTCAGAGTTTAGATCTACTAGTCTGAGCTGTGCAGCAATGCAAGTAAACGGCTTTATTTGCCATAAATGGTACAATAAAAGCACAGATAATCCCATCAAAAACTGTTGTTACTTCAGCATCCCCCTTCAGATGATGACTCACTCATTTTTCAGTCATTTCTGTAGATCCACGCGCTGTCAGATCATAATAATTTTATCTCAGCGGTCTAATGAGAGCGCGTTCTGCTTCAGGAGTTTCAGTAAAGCCAGGCGTGACTGCCAGGCTCAGACACAGAAAATAAACACCTCCTGTGTGATCTCTCACGCCTGGTAGACATCACTGACAACATGTTGTATTTCACACAATCACCAGATCTGTCTCATTGCAGATGTGGAATCCAGTGAAGCATGAAATACCGACTTTTTATGATAGTGCTGAGTATGCGTCACTCTCCTGCTCCATCAGTGGGTCAGGTGAGGTTTTGTGAGCACGGTTGCTATTATGATGATAGTTAATTGTGTTGCGTGTCTCTTAGGTTATGTTTGGTGTCATGTTTTCAGAGAACAGAGAGCTGTGTGAGGTCTGATCATGAAAAATCTTATATCCATGTTAGATAGTTTCAACTTGTGGCCTTCTTGTTCTCCTTGATGTGTTAATTTATTCAGCTGTTTGGCCACCAATGTTTTGGCCACTTTGAAACTCTGGTAGTTTTCTCACGCTCCTTTAAAACAACCACAAATCAAAATGAGTATTGCTCAAGAGAGTATTGTTGGAGTTTCAAACAGTGAGGAAGTACTAGATATAAAATCCTTTGCATTTGGATCATGTTGTCTATCCCTTGTATTAGTACTACTATTAGTGCTTCTGTTATTACTACTATAACAACAAGAATCAAGACTGTATAAATTAGTCCTACATGCCTCAATGAGTAGAACTTTGTGTTATGAAAATAAAAATGTCATGCTGAGAGTCATCGTGAGTACAAGTGCTCATCAAATGTTAATTCTAACATTATTAAATACAACATCCTTATACTTGCTAACCTCTCCTCAGGCTCCTCATGGAGGCCCTGCCCTGTTTGATGTTCTGGATGAGAGGTAGTGTTTGTTAATGCTGCCCCCGCAGGCAGAGACCCACCAAGTCAGCACTGCCGCAGGTTGGGTCATGTCTGACAGACTGTGGGTGGGAAGCATCACTGAGGAAATACCTGCAGAGAGAAGGACAGGAAAGGTCAGAGCACTAAGACACTAAATAGAGTACTATTTAGTGTCTAAGTGCTCTACATCTCTTTTCTGACTTGGAGTTTATGGGCTAATAAAGAAAGTTACCAACTACTTCTGCTGTTAATGAGGCTAATAATTAAACTACCGTATCCGTTGTATTGCTACAACGGATACTGTTAATACTCCTTTTACATTATATTCACTTTGTATTTTTGTCCCTACTGGGCATGTGGACGAGGAGCTGGGGATCTAACCACAAACTCAGTGATGGCCAGTCCACCTTAGCTACAGCGTTGTAGCTACACCCGCCTCTGCTATCATATCCCATACTACTAATATTGAAACAAAACAGCATCAAGCCACTGAAGATATGGCATTTATGTTCATGGATGTATTTTGTCCGTTCCATTTTTCCAGCACAGCACAGTTCATTTAGAATGAATTGGCGTCAATATTGATGACAACTTGGATTGATAGTACTAAAACCTCTCTACAGTCTCTTAACCCAAATTTACTTAATTTGCATTCAATTGATAATTAGAATCAAAACCAAGCTGTGGACCACCAATAACATCTAAACAGAGCTTCAACAGACCAATCTGTCCAGTTCAGAAGACAAAGACTGTCAAGCTGCTCAGACTGTAATTAATCATGTTAAACATATCAGTAAGAAATATCCTGTACTGATTATTTTTAAATTGTCACATTTAAGGCTATTATGTCCACTCATTTTTAAATTTTCTGGTCATATTGTCCAGCCATAATTATTGCTACTATTTGTACCTCAACCACTCAGTGCAGTGTGTAGAATAATACTTGACCTTGTTTGCCCCCTTGCCCTTTAGAACATAGCTAATCCGCAAATACACCAGAGATCCCTCTATGCATTCTCCATGAGTGGAGGTCTGCAGCTCTGAGCGCAGGCAGCCTAACTGCCCCCCCTGAGACCAGCCTAAACATGGAGCCTGAGCCTGTCAATTACCCACAGGAGTCGGTACACCAAAGCATATCGCATGCTGCTAACATACACATGCACAACCATTCTTGCATGTTGGCAGAGGAGCAGTGTGGCATCATGGTTATGTATGTCACACGCATACACACAATCACACACCCAGACAGCTGTGATTTCCCCAGGTAGCTGCTCTAAGCCTGCAGAGGGAGGATTTGTTGGAGTCCTTGTTTAACACAGATGTCAAAATGAGAGCACACCGGCACAGTGGGAGGGGGGATGAAGCTGAATTTTGACAGAGATGTTCATCTCATGGTGCTTTGTTTGACAGGGAGACAAGCCCTCAGTTTAACCCTCCATGTCTGACAGAACATCTCCTGAATTATCAAGAAGAAACACATCTCATTTTAAGTAGCTGTCCATGTTCAAGAGGTTTTACGGGGTCAAAGTGGGGTTTGCATTTGAATTTGCCACAAATTTTGGTGACCCTCTGGGCAGGCTGAGGTGCCTGGTGGGTAGTTTTAGCTATGCAAGCAGGATTGCTCAATGGATAGCAACATTAGTCGGTTTGACTTTGGTCTAGGCTGAAATATCTCAATAACTATTGGATGGTTTGCCATTAAAAAGTGAAGATATTTGTGGTCCCCAGAGCATGAATTCTAATCACTTTTGTGATTTTCATCAAATGCAGGTCAAAATACTTAGGTTTAAGACCAAAACTAATGATTTTCCCATCACACTTTTGTCTAGTGCCAATTACCTAATATTAGCATGCTAACATGCTAAACTAAGTTGTTAAACTGGTAAACATTACCTTCTAAGAGACAGCGTTTTAGCATTGCCATAGTGAGCATGTTAGCATTACGATGTTAGCATTTAGTTTAAAGCATCGCTGAGCCTAGTACAAGTACAGCCTGCAAGCATGAGAGTGTACGCACCAGAAAAACAGCAGTTGAAATTTTGTTCAAAAAACTCGGCACTACTTAGGGTGACCATATTTTGGTTTTGGACAGTTGGGGCAGAAGGCAGACGGACACCCGCAAACAGTGGAAGCTTGTGGCTGGGGGAGATTAAGTAATTCATTGCTAGCAGCTTTATTTGACACTGACACGTGTATACCAGCTTTGCAGGTCATGCATTCCGCGTCACACACACAACAACGACACACTGCATCACCCAATCTTCTCCCTATTCCGTCTCCACTGGTGGAGGGGGAAGATGCCTTACAGCAGCTTGTGAGAAGTGCCAGTATGCAAAAAAAGTCCTGGTATGCCAAAGAGTAAAATGTAATAGTGCCGGTACTGATCCAAGCTGACTGTAAAAAGCATAAGTCGAATCCCGGACATTTTGGGCGATTTAGAAATCCTGTCAGATGCATTTTTTTGGTCCCAAAAAGAGGACATGTCCGGGTGAAGAGGATGAATGATCACCCTAGCACTGCTATTACGTTCAGTCTCAAAGCAGGAAGAAGCATAATGCTCCTATCCTGTGGCAAACATTCTTAGCACAGTCACACCAAAGTGTCTTCACCCTACTGATGGAGGCAAAGCGTCAGCAAAATGTCCATAAGCACAATTTTGGAAGGTACTGAGTTTGGTTTACTGGCTTGTTGTCCAATACACATTAGTGGTAAATGTGCACAGTATTTTTGGGTGTAGTAGAGTATGTTGTGGTGTGCACTAGACGATTGGTTTTGTTTTGTTTGGAAATGTATGGATTTCAGTTTCAGTTTGCTTATGGATAGGACTGTCTATATTGAAATCCCAAGATCATGAAGCCATTTTCATTTGGATCAGTTGTCATCAAAGCTGACGAAAGAAAGACAAAATCGCAATCCAACCTCACAATATTTACCAATTGTGAAGATTGTGATTTGGGGTTTTGGTTTGTCAGTAAATAAAATATCAGTAAATAAAATATCAAGATGGGCACATAAAACATCTATCTCTATAACAAAGAGGAATAAGGTTAGAGCTTGGTTGGTTATGGTTGCTAATATGATTGTTGTGATGGTAACTAAGTCTGAAGGTTTAACTAATACTGAGGGTATACCAAGTGCTTTAAGTCACCTACCACACAGAGGAAATCAGTTAACAGGAAGATTACTTTGTGCTTAAAACAACGCAACTGATATCAGCCTGCAGAGGTTTAACATCTTAAATTTAGCATGGAGCACATATTTTAAAAGCTTTTGAAAGCCAAAAAGTTTCTGAATCCACCAACAAATATTTTCTTTCTGTTCTGAAACTTTGGTATTTATACCAAAACAGTAGGCCTACACCAAACCAAACCTCATATAGTACAAGAAACATAAATTGGCTGCCTTAAGTCAAATTATGAAAAAAATATTTTAAAACATTTCTCTCTGACATTGTTAAAGAGGCAGACACTGCCTGGGGGAAACTTTTTGACCTGTTACCTACCACGCCAGAAGCACTGCTATGAGGCGCTCCAACTTAATGAACTCCTGTGACTGTCTGGAGCATGGGACGCATGAGAAATCTCAAAAAGGGTAAGAAAACTCTCCTGAACCTGTCTGCTGCTTTTTGGTTATGCTCACCTACAAACAGAGCGTGGAAGAGAAAAAAATAACTGAACCAGACAATGATTGGCAGCAGCTTAACAAAGCACCTGTCTGACAAAGACAGATTGATGACACACACAAACAAACACCAGAACCTGTCCTGTTCTGTGCCTCCACAAATGAGGCAGAAAGAGAAAAAGTCTTTAGCTCACTGCTGCCCATCCAAATTGGTGTGTAAGGAGAAAGGGCGAGAAAGCAGCATAACAAAATGAATGTGGGAAATTATGCAGAGGAAAACTGAGCATTGCTGGAACAGGAGAAGAAGTAGGAGATGTGGTGTGACTTAAAGCCCAGAGATGGGGCTTGTTAGCAGGAAGCTCTATTAGGTTCGCCTCCTGCCCTCTTCTCCATTCTCTTTTGTCCTCCTCACCTCTCCCGCCAGGCCTAAATTGGCCTCCAGAACTCCACCTGACTCCCCACCCAGCCTGCAGCGCTCATGTATATGCATCTCAAAATCCCCTCTGGACACGGGCAGACAGGCAGGCCAGGCGTAGCGTTGCGTTCACCTAACAAAAGCAATTTGGTGCGATACACCGTTTGGGTCAAGTACTCCGCATGTTCCCCCTCAATTGTTTTAATCAGGCCAAGGTAGCAGGAAAGAGAGGGCTTGGAGGCACCTAAAGGCACCTTTCCTCCTGGCCATTATCCTCCAGTGGGTGAATTGTGGATGTGGTTGTTAAGAGAGACAGACGTGACAGCCCATCTTGTGGACGAGTCAATTAAAGGAGCCTGGAACTTTTTTTACGGGTGAAAGATGCATATAGACATATAGGTTTTCAGGGAAATTAAAGGACAAGTTTGACACCAGAGCATAGACGTGAATTCCAAGAGAGAAAAACACTTGTTAAATAGAGACCTTGACATTTGTTATTGGAGTTCTCCGGACCAGACAAATTATCCCACTGTACAGTAAAGTTTTCACATTCATCCTTTGATTGCTTTAAAGAACTATTACAAGTTTTTCACTATTCACACCATTTTGACTATTACATTTTTGGCACATTGGCACATCGACCATCAGCCATTAACTTACATGAACATAGACATCAAAATAATGCATGTGTCCTTTTAGAACAAGCTTCATTCTTGAGCTTTACCCAGTCTCCATTTCCCACCAAGGTTACTTGGCAACAAGGAAAGTTTAAGTCTCTATGGACTGCAACCACTGCAATTTTATTGCTTTAGGAAATCATCAGACAAAAAGATAGCAGTGTCAGTTGTGTTAGAGGACCTGAAGCAAAGTATTAATAGTACAATTGTCAATGACGTGTCAACAGAGCAGCGCTGTACTGTGATACACTGTTACAGAAATAAAGATGATATGGTTTGAAATAAAGTTAGATGCTAACAAAACATCTTTCTAAAGTACAGCAGTCCATGATTAATATGAGAGGTGGTCATATGACAGTCGTGGAGGTATTAGACGAGAGAATATTATAGCCAACAGTACGTGATGTTACACTGTGCCAGGCTTTAATGAGCTCAGTATACTTGTGTTCAAATTCTCAGTATACTTGTGTTCAAATTCTCATAACTTATCAGTTAAGATGACAGACAGGCTAACAGCACAAATGCATGCTTCATTCCTTTAAAAGTGACTGTTGACTTGTTGGCATTGTCCTTTTGAAATGAAGTGGCAGAGGCAGCTACCGGAAAACAATGCTTGCAAGCCATAATATTTCAAGACTTAATTTTGGGGTAAAAGGGAAACATAACAACAATTTGGGAAGTTTTGGCCTGAACAATTTATGTTTATTGTTTGTCTTCAAGGTTGTCTTTCTGACTTGAACATAGTTGTGATTAACAGCCAAGCTGAGAGCTCCAGATGTAAGATGCATTTCAAAATGTCAATGGAGTGAGTTGATGTGTATTTTCATGCAGCGCAATGTGTGTCATTTCCTCAGATCTCCTCCTGATTCAGGTCAAGAGAGAGTAAACAACAGCTGGGGAGACAAAAGAGGGAAAATGCAAACTGATTCCACTGATCAAAAAAACAAAACAATCTTTCATGTCCTGAGGCAGCCGTGCCCAAGATTCACCTTTACAAAGACTGTAAATGTTTTGATATCTGAAAATCCACAGGTGTTGATTGTATTTAGTGTAAGCTGTCACTAGTTATGTTTAATGTCTCTTTGGCCTCAGGCTGCTTTACTTGAAATACTACTGACTGACAGCCTCCATGTGTGTAGATTACAGAACAAATTTTTGACATTGACAGTGAAGTTTGACAGCAACAAAATCTGTTTAATCATAACGTGGCATTCACCTTACTTTTTCTGTGAGACCGTAAATCCTGACCAAGGCTGTTTGCAGCTGAAATATGTTAGGTGTTTTTTTTGGGTAGCATGAACATTCCAATATTGACAGTCCAACTAACAGAAGATGAGAAAGATGTGCTAGAAGGCTATGTGGTGCAGTTGTTATCAATAGCAGCAGAGCACTTTGATCATACCTGAACTGTGTTACGTGTCAATGTACTTGAGAAGTAGGACCATTTATGAAAATTAAACCCAACCCTTAATTCACAGGAAACTCTGAAGACTTCAAAGTCCTGAAAAGCAGAAAGTCACAACAATCACTTGAAAACATCCAGTATGAGTGACACTGGAAGTCATGAGCTGACCTTTGCAACATACTTGGCACTAGTTGTTTGCGCTATGGTTGTGTAGCTCTGACAGTTTGTGATGACAGACGTATGACTCATAAAGAATTGTCAGAGGCAGACTTGGATCATGCAAGTCCAGTAGAGCTCAACTTAACTCACGGAACTGGCGTGAGCCATTTTATATAACAATGTGGGAGGGTTTGTTTGGCTGCAAAGTGATTGTACCAACGCTGCACCCATATCTTAGTGTACTCTATTTAACTACCATAGCCGATCCATCATGTGTCTATTTTGTCTATCTGCCAGCATTTTAATCAAATTATAGTATATATTTAGTCGGGAATGTTGGTCATTGATGATCCCCTGACATTTTCACCATGAGGCTGACATTTATTGTTTAAATAATTTAAAGTGAAATGTCTCAACAACTGTTAGATGATACAGTGAAATTTGGTACAGACTATTCATGTCCCCCTCAGGGTGAAGTGTAATGACTTTGTTTTTCATCTAGCACCATTATCAGGTAAAATTTTCACTCTGTCCAATATTTTGATTTATGAGAAAATACCTGCAAAACCAAAGACATTCCTATCAGCCTCAGCAGACAGTTTGATGTCAGCTTCATGATCTGAAAAATGGTGGCATCTTTACTAGTTCATGAGACACAAACACACTGGACTGTGGTGGAAATAAAGGGATTGATTGCGTTTTCGCAAATGCCAACATTACAAATACAAATTTTTCCAAACTAATCTATACAAAATACATCCTAACTAGCTTCAAAGTAAATAGCTGGTTCATGATGATTGTGTCAGATTACCTTTATGAATGTCTGCCATTGGTCATAATGTAAAAGATACTTTGGCTTTATTGCCTTTATTACATGTTTAGTAGACTACTACAGATGTACCAAATGGGTGAGGCTTAAGAATAGTCTTTATTTATAAAGCACATTTAAAAACAACCAGAGTTACCAAAAGGGCTGTACAATAATATAACAAAGAAAAAAATCTTACACAAATAAGTAGACTTAGCATACCTTTTGTGTCATTGACATTTTATCTGATGTAGTAAGCTCCACCCATCTGTTTGATTACGTAGGTTCAACACAGAGGCTGAGAGCTGTTTTTAAGCTGCACATTCGACTCAACTGCAACTGCTTGTAGTACAGCTGTGAAAGAGCAGTATGGTGTTGTGTAAAAAAAGGAGGATGATATTTGAGAGGGGTTATTAAAAGAATCTGTCTGTCTGATGAAGTACAGATGTTTTCTTTGTGAATAGCTGTCCGTGTCACATGCAGAAAACAGAAGCAGGTAAAACCAGTAGAGAACCTGTAGGGCAGACTGTACAAGGAATATGTCATTGATTCAAAGTCACAGAGCTTGATCTTTCAATATATCAGAAGAATTGATAAATAACGAAACTCTTTTGGAAATAATACAAAATTTTGGTAAATATTTCCTAAAGGACCTTACCGGTATTCCTTACACATTTTCTATCATACACTCTCTAAAGCACATCCTAACTGTTTAGAGATAGTGTTTAACTTTCGGGCAGTCATTGCTTTTTGTTCATGCCAGAATGGTATGACTTTGATCAATAATTAAATATTGTAGACAGGGTTTTTTTTATCATCACTTGTGATGAGTGTCAAGCTAGGAATGTGTTAAAAACTATTCCATTATGGTGCATTAAAACCCTCCCAACCATTGCACTTGGATATTTATCTTGTTGGGAAGTCAACAGTAAAAGTTAAACACTACCATCATGAAAAGAATAATGTGAGTTTGGTATTTTTTTTATGAACATTAAAAAAGGTTGATGTTCACAAATTTCTCGAATCCCACATGCTTGAGCTGAAAATCAAAAATGACAACTGGACAGACTCCATCAGTTGATAGAGATTGTGTGATATATGAAGCTCAAGAGTGGCTACTAAATGGTCTGTGTGGTGAGATTATTTTCTCAACCGTTGTTTCCAAGGTCAAGAATAATTTTTGAGAATTCATTAATCTGGGACAAAAACATTTAGTCTGTTTTTATATCATATATCAATATCATCACAATGTAATTAAATTTCAAGGTGGGACTGTTTTGACACTCCAACATTCAATATATGATAGATGACAAATGAGAAAAACACTTCACATTACGTTGTTGGGAAATCAACACTTTACATTTAGAAGACTGCTGTTCCTAGATGTCTCTCAAATCTGAGACAATCCATGAAGTTTTTATTTAAGAACGAGGAATAGTTTATTATTCTATTCTGCTCTGAATATTAAAGCAAACTAATAGCTGACAGTGTTGGAATACCTGTAACAGAGCTCATCAAGGCACTACAGAGGAAGGGAATCTATCAAAAATAACTAATAGATTGTTAAGAGATCATTGCATCAAAGTGCACTGAATACACTTTGAAATATTAAATTCCTGGAAACTCTCACTTCCTACAAAATAAAACATCTTCAAAAGTGAAAAGTCCCTTCCTCCTGGTCCTCCCACCAAATCAAACTACTCTTCTCTGTCCAACTGATACCTTATTGGTTTAAACTTTCAGTTTGTTACGTCCTTCCCCAACATTACACCACTCTATTCGCTTATTAGTTGTTTTTAATTATTTTGCTTATTTGTCTGATCTACATTGTACATAGGTGGAGCATTGCAGGCTTCCAGAGACCTTTGAACTTCAGTACAGCCTTACAGGCTTCCTACAGCTTCTATGAAACTTTAATTTCCTGCTACAATTGCAATCCCCTCCAGGCAGCAGCCAACTGACAAAAGATCATTTACAGTTTTGCTTAATAACCATGCCATGATGAGTCATTCGGGTGTGTTGTTATTTATGTTGCTTAAAAAAAAGTTCAAAGTCAAACAACGCACTTCTTGTGTGCATGTGCATGTGAAATCAAAAGTAAAAACACAAACTCCAACACTGAAGTCACAATGTGTTTATCTTTGCATGTGTGTGTTTTGACTATTCTATCCAAGGGTGGGTTTCCCAAAAGCATCGTTGTTAACTACAGTAGCAACTTCCTTGGTTGGAACAACGCAGTTGCGAAACTCTTTCCCAAATCCCTAGTTCGAACTATGGCGGTAACTAAGTTGGTAACTTACATGGTACGAACCATTGTTAAGTGACGCAGGTGTTCTCCAAAACCATTGTTCCAACATAGAACATTCGCAACCACTGTCGTTAAGTTACATAGTTACTACAGCTCCTGACCTGTGGTTTGAAGCTTAGTTCATGGTGACTACGTCACAAACAGCAGAAAATGCAGTGTTAGGATGTGTCTAAGCAGGGAATGTTATAGTCCTGTTGTACAAACATATTTCAGGTGAAGTTTTTTAAAATGTAGTTGTAAATATTATTTTAAATGTATTTGTCGGTTATGGGTAGGGTTGCATTGAGTCAGTATAAGTATGTAAATGTAGACCATCTACAAACTGTGTTTTCTCACAGATTACCCAGATAACTTAATTTAATATTAGTCACCCAGTACAAAGGACAAAATGGAGAATGTAAAGACAAGACTTTCAATATTACCTTCATGTATACATTTCTAGGACTATGAAGAAGATGGGTGTTCTCTAGTCTTCATTACAAACATATATGAAAAGAGACAGCATAAAATTCTACCTTTCGTCGTTGTACGGAAACGCACCCCAGAGCGTTACCAAACTTCAAGAGTAACAGTTTTCCACTACCTGCACGGTGTGATCTCATCTTGTCTTCCCAACTCTTTTCATGTCACTGCAACATTTCTACTCATGTGTGCACATTTAATGCCTCTCTTCCATGTGTGTGTTTGTGTGTGTGTGTGTGTGTTACTGTGACAACAGTGACTGACAGCTCACCCTGTAGGGCATTCTGTTATATTGAGAAAGGAAACTCAGACAGTAATAGAGACAGCGTGGAGGACTGTAGGGAAAACCTGTGCAGTAATAATTACACCGTCCTTCACCTCCTCCACTTAACCTTGACAAGATATAGATCAAATCATTCCTGTCGCTCTACAGGAAACGTTTTCTAAAACTAAATTATATCTGGAGACTGACCAATTGTTTGAAAGGAACTCAAATACTGGTCATGGCTGTGTCTTAAAGTTGATTTAACCATTTGCTTTCTTCTCTGCAATGTAAAACATTATACTTTTACCTACCTTTTATCTTTTATTATTAACTTAGAAAAAATACACATTTTATTGATTTCAAGTGAACTGATTGCAGTGAAAAGCTCCCAAAGCAAATTCTAAATGGACCTTCTCCACTGCTGTTTCCAACATCAAGATTGAAATCTGAACATCAGCTTTTAAGCCAGCATGGATGAAAAGTCCTCAACGACAAAAACAGAAAATCAATGTGATGTGATTGAATGCTCCAGAACCACTACTAAATTGACCTTGTGTGCAATTATTATACCTTACTGCCGTTTCCTGGGTCTAGAATGTACTAACCTTAAATTATTCAAGTTTAATTCATTTAACTCAAATTTTAAGGTAGAACTTGCTTAAAATG
The DNA here is from genome assembly GCF_014851395.1 of Micropterus salmoides. Classification (NCBI taxonomy): domain Eukaryota; kingdom Metazoa; phylum Chordata; class Actinopteri; order Centrarchiformes; family Centrarchidae; genus Micropterus; species Micropterus salmoides. The sequence goes on from NW_024044681.1 coordinate 14,712,724, forward strand.
TAAGTTACAAACAAAATGCGTATGATGACAGCAGCAAGCAGATTAAACCCATTTAACTCATTGGCATTTATTTCAACAGTTACATTTACATTTTGACGTTTTGACTTCGAACGCCTTTCAGCATCAATTTCATTCTTCAGTGTCTTACACATGTACGCCCATCTTCATGGTGCCAAACCTTTGCGCAAACCTTTCAAAACCCAATCATTACCCTCTTCTGACTTGTCCAGGATATCATTGTCCTTCATTACATCTTTGCAGCGTGTAGTTTACTATCACAGGGATATAAATTCATAAAACATTCATTAGTACACTTGTGTAAACACAATCAGGGTGTAAAATATCCCTATGAATCTTTCAGAGTGGAAATTATGCAGGCTGCCTGTGGGGCAGATTTCTTCTTCTTCTTTTCTTAAAAAATGGGGTGGAGCTAGTTTTGTTTTGACTCGTCAAGGGCAAGAAACAAGATGGTGGCAGATTGAGGCAAACCACAAGCAAGAGCCGCCACAGTGATTAAAGGTGATTAGAGGTGACCTTTGCTGTTTAGAAAGAGCAATTAAGTGAGTCAACCTCAGGCTCTCTGCTGTGACTAAAGAATAGAAGAGAATAAAACAGATAAAAAGGGAACTTTCTACATTTCACATGAAATGTGTTCTGAAAATCTATGTTTTCTCACTTGGAACCAGAAATATTGAAGGCTTACTGAAGATAATTTACCATTATACTTTATCCAGCAATCTGTACAGTTGAGGAGATTCTAAAAGGCTTTGGCAATATCATACAGCCAATATCTTGTTGTATCAATTTCGCAAGATTGATTCAGAAAGCCGATTTTAATCCCTTGTTGACTCAACTCTGGGCCTCAGCCCAGATTCTGAAAAATGCTGCATTCTCTACTGTGAATTTACAAGCTATTAAGACCATCTTTCCGATAGTGAATTGCAGACTCTTTACAGTCACCATCCAAATCTTCTTAGGGCTTGAAAATCCTTTTGTAAACTTTCTTTTTTGTCTCCTTCCCCTCACACTGGAAGTGGATTTAACAGGTGAAATCAATAGGAAATAAGGGCTTTCACCTGGATTCAGGGGTCTTTTGATTTCATGAGAATAGCATGTTGTTTTGGTGCTCTCTGTGTGGATACAACAAATAACACATTGTGTGAAGAGGAGGAGAGCCTTTTGGCCAGTGCAGAGTGTGTGAACAGCGCACTTTGTTTTGACTAGTGCCGTGAGAGAATTGTTGCCATGCCAGTGAGGCAGTTCATGTGTTGATGGAGGCAGGTTAAGAGTGTCAGTCTTGCGTCTCGCTGATGCCCTGCCTTAACTGTTATTACTACAGCTTTTCAAATGCTCATCTGACACTTTGACACACCAATTGTGCCGGGACGAGAGAGAGAGAGAGAGAGAAAAAAAAGAGTGAGAGAGTGTGTAAACTTGTGCGTCCCAGTGTGTATTCAGAGTCCTTTGTATCCACATGCCTGTGTACCTGTATAAATGACTCAAGGCTGTGATGTCACTCAGAAAAGACTCCATTGTTTTTGTGTAACTCGGATATATATGCCATTCAAAGGCGGTGAACTCGTACTAAATAGTTTGGGAAGTTATTATTGCCATGTGCTGTGTTCAGGCTGCAGATGAGCTCTGCTGACACAAACAAGAGTCAACAGGGTTGTTTGATGTTGCTGTTACTTTAATTTATTTTGAATGAGCCATGTCAGTTAATGTTAGTAAAGCAAAGCCACTTTGTGACCAACTTGTCAGGCCCAGCTTGAAGACTCCGAGTAACACCACATCAATGTTGATCTTTAATAAATCCACTCTTGAGTTGACTTACTTTCTATAAGCCTGAAAGTGTATAAATACACTGAAGCTCTAATACTCATTAAACAACAGAAAATAGAAAGCATAGTTGTTGGTTGGATGAAAAATGAAGCGACAACTTTTTAAGTCTCACATCATTCTCGTCGCCCTGTTGGTGGGGAAAATAAAGGTCATATTTTCACAACCCATTCTCATTCCCCAGTCGTCACACATGGTATGGTCAAGACCCATTGGCTTCAGTTTTTAACACACAGGGGAGCTCCTTAGCGTCATAGTTCAGCGCACTGGAGAAAAGCCCTGTAGAGTAATTCTTTAAGACTAAAGGTAGGTGTAAAATATTTAACTGAAAAGTCTGAGTAAAGAGGTGGTTGGGGTCGACGGTGGGCCAGAAACCGGACTTTCAACCAGGAGGCTGGTGTTCGTTTCTCGTGTGAAACAAAAGGTTGATATTAAATGTTTTTATTAAACTTTCGTAGGTTGCATAAGTTATGCAAGTAATGCTACTTAATTTACGTAAGTCAACTAAATTATGTAACGTAGTTATTATAACTCAAACCATGATCTTTTCCTAAACCTATCCAAGTAGTTTTGTTGCCCAAACTTAAATAAATTAACATGCGGTTTCAAAACTGCGACTGCAATGCTGTTGTGCCAGCGTGCTGCTAAATTGTAATGGGGGCTGTACTTGTTTTACCCTCTAATAGCAAGTGCTGTAGTAGGTTATTATTCATCTCAAAATATAGATAGTAAACCCCAAGAAAACATTTAATTCCTTCAGAAAAACAGATTATATTTTGTTTAGATTACATAAGATCCCTATAACCAGGGATGTGGTTATGCATGTGGCATTGTAATTAGCATAAAATCTATGGGTGTTAAGACTGTATTAAGATACGGTTTGTTGGGGGAAAAGCATATAATAGGTCAATAGTTTTCTTAAAATATGATTTACTTAACCACCTTTTAATCAACCACATCATCTCTGATAGGATGGCTACAATGTGAGGTAGCACTGTGTGTACTTTGACATCATTGATGGTAACAATCATCCTGTTGCAGTCTGTATTTTGAAAAATCTTGGGACATGATGAGCAGGCATTAAAGTGTAATACTTGCATTATTATTGCAGTATTTAAGTATGCAGATTTTGCAGAACATAATTATCATAATAACATTGTGTGATAAAAATGAATCAGAACAATTTTGGCTAAACACCACTTATTCTTTAAGCTGTTCAAATCTAGAAAAAGAACCCTAATCACAGCGTAGTTTCATCTAGCAATTGATCTGAAAATCCATCATCTAATTACAAACTAAAAAGCGGCTCAGTGTTGGTACAGTTGCAGTTAGGGAAACAGTGTTAATATATCATCTCAGGCACTTCTAAGGGTGGGCCATATTTAGTATACTGCCATAATACCCTATCATCATATCCCTTTGTATTGGCAGATTGTGGAAGCTCACAGGATTACAACAGACAGTTTCAGTAAGGCACATTTACAGGTGTAAGCTCAGTATTTTGTCTGCACTTGTGTGTGTAGCCTGTGTGAAGGTAGCTAAGACAGTGAAGCTGTGTGTTCGCTGCGCTGCTGCTTTAAACACACCACCAGGACCTCAAGCTGAGAAGTGAAGAAACCAAAATCTCCCCAGAGGGGGTTAGAAGGATTCGGCGGGGACACAGATGTAAACTCTCTCTTCCGCAACACACTGTGTCTCTGTCCTGTACCAAATTGGCGGCACAGTTTCTTGAAGGAAATTCTAAGATGCAGCATCTCCAGGTTTGGAAACAAATCTCCACATGGGTTTGTAAACAGAGTTCGAATCTCAAGCAGCGGAGAGGCAGGATTACGTCTGCACTGCACCAAATCCAGCCAATCCAGCTTTAACCCCCACATACCCTCCTCTCCTGTTTCTGCTTCCACCTCACTCACACATGTTGACCAGGGTGGCTCCTAACAGACTAATGAGGGCCACTTAGGTGTAGGCATTAGATAGCAGAATGACAGGGTGAGGACTTATACCTTGCTCTCTCACTGTTTTCTGATTTTCCAATTTTTCTGTCTTTCTCTCTTGTTTTTTTTCATGTACTCTTCTTCATATTCTTTGTTTTCTCTCTGTCTTTTTTTGCCTCGCTTCAGTCAGGGCTTACAAAGTGCTCATAGGGTTTCTGTGTGCAATGACGTCACTGGCCACGTCTGAATAATTCAGGTGGGACTTGTAAAAATACACACAATAGCATTTTTTTAAAAACGTCGGATGTAACTCATGCTGTGCAGTAAACACAACTGCCATAAAAAATGAAAAACATTTGCTAATTTTCCTTAAATATATTGCTAAGTTCCAACCAGTTACATAATTTCCTTATTAAAGGTACAAATTCCCCGCTGTAAAAATACAAGTAAAGCTTCTGCATTGCAAATTTTACTTAGGTAATAGTATGTAAGTATTATCAGCAAAATACACTACTAAAGTAAAAGTCATCATGCCAAATGGCCCCTGTCATTGTAATTATATTGTTGATTCATTATGCATTAATGCATTGCATTTATTGATGCATTTACATGAAAGTAACAAAACAGAAATACTCAAAGTACAAGCATTTCAAGATTGTACTCGAGTACAGTAAATGTACTTTTACTTTACACTACTAGCAACAATCTATAAAAATGTATTCTCTTTACTGAGTAATACATAAAAAAATAATGCAGTTTGAATGCCAGAATTTTGTTTGGTTGAGGAATCTCAAATATTTATAGTGAGAGATGTTGTTTAGCTGCTTTTTAGATGTAATTTCTTTTCCTAATTTCAATTGTTGAGCAATCTTTTTAGATCATAATTTCTGGGTTGGATTGCCCTAGATGTTGCATAGGGTTACCATTTGGCAGTGAATGTTGACATTTCTCTTTAATCACATGCTATTTTCTCTTTAGGAGAGAAGACAAACCTATAAGCATGATCAAATCATACAGTCAAGGCCCTCAAAAGCCTGTAGAGTGAAACATCAAAGGAAAGCAAGAAGTCGCAGGGAAAGGCAGAGCTAATGACACAGGTATATAATTGGTTTTAATTATGTGTGTTGGGGAATAACTGTCTTGAGGCAACCATATCCTACTGCCCAAAAATTGCCAGTGTTGGCAGAGAAAATCAAAGTATAACCTCTTTATAAAGTTCAGGTTCGATGAGCAGATTTAAGTTTATCATGCCCTAATGGCAGATAAACACAGTGTGATTGAAAAGAACCAAATCACACCAATTTTCTGACAAAGGTAATTGTCACGTGGGACAGAAGACCTCCTTCTAAACTTTGTAAGCCGTGAAGAAAATAAAGCGGTTATTCTCCTGCACACACAACGTCAACCCTAAACTTCTCAAAACGATTAAGCGTTCTCCCGCGCTTTATTTTCCTTACCTAACAAAACCTGTCACAAACCACATGTTGGCTTCAAGACATCTCTCCCAGGCTTGTGTTCATACCTTTGCTAATTTTAACAAAATGACTTAACAGAAATCCAGCAGAATGGATACAAAGAGTGAGAAATGCAGACCTCTAGACTGGAGAAACACAGTTTCCCCCTCTGGTGACTGGATCATGACAAATCTACTTTCAAATTCACTTCAGGCATGCAGACTTCATATGACACTGTCATCTCACATTGGTCATTAATATTGATACCTATATGTAGAAAGGACAGAGAGCCATTTATCTAATATAACAACCATCCACAGAGACCTGTGCAGAGATAGAAGAAGTATTCAGATACTTTAGTCACGTACTATCAACAGTAAAGTACTGCATTAGTCTTTCCTTCAATATCTTGTATCTTGACTAAAACTACTATCAGCAAAATGCACTCAAAACACCTAGAAAACTGTATCATTAACTCTGAATTTGTTGATTTTTCTGCCACTTTGGGACAGCGCAACAAAATGTTAACATTGACACATTAATAGTGATATGGTCAGTGTGTTAGCACACAGTTATTTATTTAAGCATCTAGTAGATACAGACTGGCCCCAGCATTTATTTGTTTCTGTCAAATAGCCACTGCTTATAGGCGGTTTGTCTTCTTTGTCTGTCTTCTGTCTGGTGCTGGAAAGGTAGCATACAGTGGGTGTTTTTTGTTGCTAAAAACAGCTGCCTGCTGCTGGACAGTGAGAGTGAAACAAGACAATATAGTATAAGGATCGAAAAACAAAAACAATGAGCTAAAACACCCTACAAAGCTCTGCAGAGCTGAGGGGAACTGCACGGTTGGTTATAATTCTCTGTTGGTTAATCGCTATGATATCGCTTCTTTCACATTACACATAGTCATTTAATCCATTGTTAAAGAGGCTAGATGTAGTTTTCAGTGGCCACTAGAGATGCGTTTTTTAGATTGCAACCAGGTGCGCGACTCACCGGGAGACAGCTTCACACAACATGCTGGAAACTCAGGTCAACTCCCACTGCAATGTAGTAATATTTTTATCAGTTTGAGGTGCTCCTCACATGAAAACGTTACATTGACTGCATTTAGTCGACATGATACATTGGCGTTAGTTCGCCTGCCTGCTTTTCATTAACTACTGTTAATGCTCAGCAATGCACAAACACAGCTAAATGTATCGGATGATAACAAAATGGTTTGTGAGCTAGACTGAATATTATATTGAGATTGTTGCCATACTTTATAACAGTTGCACTGCTGTAAGTAACATTGCTGTAGTAAATGGTTCTTCCACTGTGGTGTTGTCCTCCACTGTTATGTTGCATTATTGTATATTATGTGGCTCACGTAAGTTAGAGCGATGGTGGAGGAGCTGTGTATCTGAGTATCGGTAAAAAGACAATAAATCTAAATTGAACGTTACAAATCAAACTAGGCTAGTATAAACAAATCACTCCAAATTTGCTTTGTAACTCTCTTACATCAGTTCTTCCAGGCTAAAATCAACACTTTGACAGAATACTACAGTACTCAGGATAGTAATTTGGGTCATGTTAGCTGGAAAAGTAATGTGGAAAGCCAAACCAGATAACGCTAGCAAATGCTCGCCTTTAGCCGGTGAGCTAATGTTTTCTAACTAAAGCACAAAATCACAATATGTTTCATATGCTTTTTGCAGTTATGTTAGTTTACTTGTCCAATAGAACACTTTCTGATGTTGACTGTGTTTTCACCCGATATCAGTTTGATTCTCGTTTGGCTTCGGCACATAAAACTTTGTTGTTGTTTTTTTATCCTCACATGGAGATTGCAGTCTTTTAGTTTGGAGTCTGTGTTGTGCTGGGAGCTGGTCGTTTTGTAGCGTTAGTGGACTGCATTTTGTTTGCTGCAGCATTGTTGCTGTAGTCTGCAAGAGGCTCCGGAGCGTGCATGCAGAGAACCCGACCCAGTCACTTCACAAAAGAAGCAGAATAGTGGCTGCTCCAAGCAACATAGAAAACAGGCGAATGGTTCATTTCTAAGTGAGGTTATGGCTCGTTGACAAATAGGCAGTAAAAAAAGTGATTTATTGATAAGTGATTTTATTGACAACCTACATTTAGCCCCTTTAATATAAAAATATTGATTTTAGCTGCTTTAACTATGTGTGATATATTTGGTACATTATCAGGGTCAACATAGAACACTTTATTAAGAACATTTAAATAAGATTATGATTATTACTGATGCATTAAACTGTAAGCAGTATTTATTTACTGTAAATGTTGAGCTTGTCAAAGCTCAACCAATTTCTGCTACTTCATTTAGAGAGCCTAAGTACCTTGCCTTCCGACTGAAAAATATGTATGGTAGTTAATGGAAAGAGATATTGATCCTGTTTGAATTGTGCCCTGAATTACCCATACCAGTCACGTATGTAAATGCTTCGTACTTGTATTGCGCCTTTCTAGTCTTTTTGACCACTCAAAGTGATTTTACACTACATCTGCATTCACCATTCACACACTGAGCCTAAGTGCTCAAACATAAACTAACATTCACACACTGGCAGAACAGCCAGGGGCAGTTCGGGGTTGCATGTCAAGGACACTTTGACATGCGGCCTGGAGGAGCCAGGGATAGAACCGTCAACCTTTGATTAACAGGCAACCTGCTCTACCTCCTGAGCCACAGCCGCCCCACTTGTATGCAACGTTGTAATGTTTTCTCTCAATGACTGAAGCTGACATTGCTGAAGCTAATATCAAAGAACTTACATATGTAGATGATGTGATGAAAAGACCAGGCGTCGTTGGATTAAACATTTCAGGTGGAACATTGCTAAGTTACCCAGCTAGTAGCAACCAAGCAATGAACGCTGGCCGGCATTACAGCGTTAACATGTGCGAGACAAGAGATGTAGATCATTAAGCAGTTTCACACAAGCTAAATGTTACTCTACTGTTTTACAACAAACTGTGACTTCCTTGACTAATTACATTTTAAATTGACAAACATCATAGGTGTAGTTTGGGGCACAATTCAAACGGGATGAAAAAATTTGTTTTTCTCTTGCTGTTGATTACCATAAATATTTTTTCAGAAATAACGTCCCATGGGGTGGAAGCAAGGGAGGAACTTAGGCTCTCTAAGGTGTTGGGTAGTTTAAGATATAGCAATTCATCATATTTATAATCTGATCTAATATTTTGGATGTAAAATCTTCACTGTAACAAGCAGTGAAGTAAAAAATACTATGTTCCCCCCCGAAATATAAATATAAAAGGCAAAGAGAAGTACCCAAAAATTGTACTTACAGTTTTTCTCAATTGTTTACACACAAATTCTGGTACTTGAGACACAATGACCACAACATGTAACTCATTCACCAACCCCCTGAACCAATTCTGCTAAACTATAAGCACAATTCCTGCTTTACACTCAAATTGCAGTTCTAAAACACACTTTTTTCAAAACACTACACACAATTCTCTGCTTTTGGCACAAGTTTCATGCAGAAAATATCTTGTTTTCACAAGGAACACACTGCCATTCAAATATGCACACTGACTCATCACAAGGGCAAACACCCGTCACACAGTTTTCCAATTAGCAATCAGAGCTTTAGCATAAAAGGGCAACAGGTGAGCTCTTCAATGGAGCAATGGATGCCAACATTGGAAACAGAGGCAGAGCCAGAGGAGGACGAGGACGAGGACGAGGACGAGGACGAGGACGAGGACGAGGACGAGGGACGAGGAAGGCCAAGGACCGTAATCTCTGATGAGATCTGAGCCACTTTGGTTGATGATGTGGTCAACCATGGTCTAACAATGAGGGAGGCTGGGCAAAGAGTACAGCCAAATCTGAGCAGGTACATTGTAGCATCCATCATCCAGACTTTCCAAAATGAGAATAGGTAAGAAATCTACTCTCACTTGCAAATTGCAGTACTGCATATCAATACAGTACTCAATGAGTACAGTAGTACAGTATTGCCTGTGGACTGTTCTGTAGGACTGTAAAAATACTGTAAAGTATGTTTCAAGTATTGTATACCTACTTTGTATTTACAGTATTTTACTATTTGTTTGGCAGAACTGAAAGATTACCAACACAAGGTGGTCGGGAACGTCTTCAGTTTCCTGAACAGGAAACTGAAATCATAAACATGGTCCTAGAAAACAACACCATAACATTACAGCAAATACAAAGAAAAATAATAGAAAACAATGACATATTTCAAAATATTGACAGGGTAAGCTTATCAACATTGGACCGTGTCTTGCGCAGAAATCATCTCAGGATGAAGCAGGTCTACAGGGTGCCATTTGAACGCAATTCAGAAAGAGTCAGAGAATTGCAATATAACTATGTGCAAGTGAGTCCCACAATTGATGCAAACTCAACACTGTATACAGTAAATTATACATATTTCAATATTGTAATCATAATGATTGTGCTTCACAATAGTGACCACTCCATGTCTATTTCTGATATTGTCATGTGTGTTTCAGAGAGTCCTTGAGCTAGAGGTGGCTGCAGTGGAGCACGGTTGGGTTCAACCTCACAAAAAGACGAAAGAGGGGAAGGAATGTCATCGGCCAGCATGCCATCTGATCACATTCCTGGACACCCTACACAACGCACTCATTCCACCAGATCAGGTAGATGGCCCAGAGCAGCTCAGGTACGTTGTCATTTGGGACAACGTAAGTTTCCACAGGGCTGCTCTGGTTCGTAACTGGTTCACTGCCCACTCACGCTTTTTAGCTGTTTATCTCCCTCCATATTCTCCATTCCTCAATCCTATTGAGGAATTTTTTTCTGCCTGGAAATGGAAAGTGTATGACCGAAATCCACAAACGCGTATACCTCTTCTCCAAGCTATGGAGGATGCATGTGGAGATATAGCAGCTGATGCTTTTCATGGCTGGAATCGCCATGCTAGGCGATATTTCCCCCGCTGCTTGGCCAGGGAAAACATTGCTTGTGATGTGGATGAGGTGCTGTGGCCAGACCGCAACAGAAGAGAGGATGCAGCATTGTTTTTTTTTACTGTAACTGTGTACAGTAAATTCTTCTGTTGTAGTGTATGTGCAACTTTGTGTTGGTTGGGAATGGGATGTACGTTGTGTACATTGTTTTTGTGGGACGGATAAAATATTTGTTACCGTGTGTTCTGAGTATAAAAACAACATTCTCAAATATTTGTATCTATCTGTAGTAAGTGTAACACTGAACAAAAAAAGGCCTAAGTCATCATGATGAATGGAGAAGTGTTTTCCATTCATCATAGTGTTATACATTGAGCACTTCAGTGTTTAACTGGTTCTTATGAATGTCTATTCATATGATGGTTTGTGTGTGTCATTTGAAAACAAAATACCATTTTGAGAAGAAATAACATTGTTTTGAATTTTGCAGAATTGAGGGGTTTTGCCCATTGTGTGTTTTTTGATTTGTGTGTAGAGTTCTGAGAATGAGGCATTATTTCAGAAAATATGTGTAAACAATCGAGAAAAACTGTAAGTACAGATGTCTTAAGTTACTTTTCAACTTTGCTCATGTGCTCACACACACACACACACATTCTGAGTGCAAACATAACTAATTCTGTTTCTCTTATACTACACGCCAACATACTGTACACTCAGTTTTTCTGTTTCTGTCCATCTGACATAATGATACTGTTACAAATACTCATGCCACAAACGTACATGTGCACAAAGAGCAGAAACAGATTTCACGTGCCCTCTTCCACTTCTAAGTTAGGTGGATTTTTCTGATTCTATCGAGGTTTTGTGGGGTGCAAAGAACAGCTTTGATGTCAACATATATCTTCCTGATCTCTCCGGCTCCACACTGGCCTCCGCTACCTTCAGGTTTTACTTAAAGCACCACCATACGTCTAATTTCGGGCCAGGCTTATGGAAATTTGGCTTTATATACTGCTTGTCCCTTTCTCCCCGAGTACCTTAGCAGCCCCTTTGAATTGCGAAACCTAACTCACCAGTAAAAGGTGTTTGGCTGAAACCAGGACTGAAAAATGTGTGTTGAAACGTGATATAAGTGTGATATGAAGTCTGGCTCCAAAACAAATGAGGATACATTTGAAAATGTAAAAATGGAAGTATGTAAGCATGTTTCCAGTTGTACATTTTCAACACTGCTTTTGAAAATTATTATACCAGAAAGAACTGAGAGTTTAAGCATAATTTAGATTTTATTAATTAATTACTGCAATAAGTGAAGAGTTCACTCTAAAACATATAAATCACATTTGTATTGGCACACTGATATAAAAATATGCAACAGGACATTTAGAGGCATGTATTGTATTATGTAAAGAATGAAGCCAACAATGCTAGTACAAACACACAGGTACAGTCAAACAGCTGAAAAACAGGAGAGCTACAGTGTTTGATGCTAGAAATGCTTGATACTAGTGGATGTCTATTTTTTTAACAACACACTTCTGGTAACACTTTATTTTAACCCCCTATTTAGTAGTTAAAAGTGGCGTGTAGCAGTGTGTAAACACTTAAAAATGTAATACCTAACTCCTCCCTTGTAGCTTCTCCCATGGGTTACCCATTACTAATGTATTAACAGTTAATCAATGCTTTATACTGAGCATTATATACTTTATATACATATATATACTTTAAACTGTTTTCAACCCCACCTGTGAATGATTTGCACATGTGTATGAAAAGTTAATAAATGTTTTTACTGTGAAGTGCAACATTCTTTTGGTGGAGCCACGGGCAATGTGATAGAAGTTTTGCTTTTCTGTAGAGTTGACACACATTTACACAGTGAAAAGTAATATGGCACTCTGACCCATCGAGGCCCATTGTATGTTTCCTTTAAGCATTTGTTCATGTGTGTATTTATAAATCTTTAAAGCTATGTTACACTGTGTTATCAAGTATTCATTATACACTAGTTACAGATGCATCATAGGAGGGGTTATAATTGATGACAAATACACTATACTGTGTTATGACCCATTTATAATGGGATGGTGATGGCGCAATGGGTTCAGTCCCCCACTGTGACACATCCACCATTGCGTCCCTGAGCAAGACACTTAACCCCTAGTTGCTCCAGAGGATGTGCAACCTATGACATATACAGCAATTGTAAGTCGCTTTGGATAAAAGCGTCAGCTGAATGAATAAATATAAAGGTTTGTACACTGGGTATAAATATTAATTATATATATATTATATCACAGCAGAAGCTATAATGCCATAGCAGCATTTTGCATGTTTAGCCCATTCAAATCACATACGTTTTGCAAAACCATGGGTATTTGAAATTTATTTTATTTTTCGAGGCCTGCCTTGGTTTCCATTAATTTCTGCAAAATCTATTGGAAGATCCTTGAAACTTGCTTTACCTGCCATCACAGTGAACAGAAAGATATTTTTTTAGAAGTCACATAGTTATTAGTCATCCTGCACTACCATGATATGATGAAGTAATATCAATAAAAGATAACACAAACTCGATATTCACCGTGATGGATTGCACAACTCAAAACATCACTGCCTGAAACAGCAGATACAAATAAAACCAAAAATCTAAAGCTGTGTAGCATGCATTTGAAAATAGTCTGCAAAAATGTCAAGTTTATATGATTTATAGGTGATGAGTTAAAACTTGCAAACACAGTGATTCAGATCATCAGTAGACATAGGAGTTTAAAGCTGTACATTTAAATATTGTCACTGGTCAACTAATTCCTCAAATACGCTGTACAGTCCATCAACAGATCCATTGAGAGCGTAGGTCTGGTACTAACAGTCATTTCTGCATTACTACAAATTGTGGTTCACGGTGGAGCTATAAACAAGGGTGTTTTAATAAATGCTGTTTCCAGTGTGCATATCTATTCTGCCCCACACCACAGTCAAGTTATGCAGAGGGAGATCTTTTGTATACACAGGCAACTGATACACGCAAATGCTTTGGTATACCTTAACAAAACATGTGCACCGGGGCCAACGGTCTCTCTCATCCTCTCTCTACATTTAAATAAAAATGCACCTTGATGCTGAAAGAACAAGAGCGAAAAGAAAAAAAACGAGAAGCCCTGAAATGTAAGCTCGTCTGTCCTTGATATCCCTGCCAATTTATTCCGCTTGTCTGTCAGCACTGCCATCCATCTGTAACATGAAGACAATGATGAAGCTGTCTCTCATTTGGCAGCTGTGGCCTCTTGTCAGGAGCCAACCAACTCCTTGGCATGCAATGTGAACGTTCCAGCCTAACTTGCAGCAGGCCAGTCTTCATATTAAGCAGGGAGAGCTGGTTGGAGACAATCTGTAATGGAGGTGTAAAGCTTTAGTGGTAGGAAGGGGAAGGCATGAATTATTCTAACTGCGCTTCTCAACAGTGTTAACATCTGCATAGGACAATGCAATCAGACCAGCCAAGAACAGCTGCCAGGTAGACAGTAATGCAAGACTGTGGATCAGAAAAATGCCCCAAAACCACCGGCAGTGGCAAAGACAAGGCACAACCAAAAAACAAGAAACACCACCAAGGTGACACATCCTGTGTGCATAACAATAGTAAGGCAAAAAACAAAAAAGCAGCAATTTATTGAATCCAATGACGAATACGCCCAAAGGAAGAAAACGTGCACACCTGTAGCAATGTCTTTTAATACAATCACCACAGCTGCATGCGCTTAAGTCGATTAGACCTCAACAATAACAAAACAGCCATTTTCACTGGTTACATCTACCAGCAGAAGGTGTGAACTATTGACCACTGAGCAGCTGGGTGCACAGGCTCTGTTCAAGGGCACAATCATGCTATTTACAAAGGGAGGAGAGAGATTCACACTTTCCCTTCTCGTGCCATGATTTAATCAGTCGAGAAGAGGATTCACACCCAACTGCTTAAACCCTTCAGTCCTCCAGTTGGACCGTTGAAACAGCACAAACATACTAACATAACACCTCACCTCATCTGCCCAGTTGAGGCTTCTCCCAGATATCTGTGGATGAACTTACCCTCTGACACTTAAGGATGAACCGGTGATGGATGGAGTCAGAGCAACTGACAAAACTGAAGAAGACACTTTCTCATGTTATTGTGGAGACACTTTCATCAACCGGAGGAGGTGTCTGACTGGACGATGGAAGAAGATACCAGAAGGGATAACTGAAGTCTCCTCACAAACTCCACCAAATACTGAAATACTCTCCAGTGTGGAGTTCGGATGACACAGACACTCAAACAAAGAGTAAAAATGTCTTATGCGCATATACACACTGAATCACTTAGACACACAAATCTTGTAGATTGACATCATAATCTTCTTGACTGAAGGGGGAAAGCTTCAAAAGAACACTTTGACTGTCCAAGGTGTATACTTCTACTGCTGTTCATTAAAGAACCAGTCTGAGATCTGAACCTAAGAACAGAGATTTGTGGGAAACGTAGTAAGTCTGTAAGATCTATTTGAGAATACCAGTTTGTGTTTGCTTAAAAGTGGAAACATTGTCAGAGTAGCCTTGGGTTGAGGGTTAAAGAAAGGCCAACACTGAGCAAGGTTAAACATCAACTATGATACTATGATGTTTACTTTGCATAAACTGGGTCCTCGTTTTGGTCAATGTGGTTAGTAGTTAAAGAACACAGGAATACAACGTTTTGTTTTTTTTTTACATTGGACCATGTGCTCAGGAACTGCTACTATCAGAAAATATGCAATTATGTTAGAAACAAATACGTTTTATTAATTTTTAGCCACGCTAGCAGTCAGTGAAGGCGATGCTGGTCAATCGGTTTATAACTATAAATCTGAATTTAACATGGTGAACATGATAAACATTATACCTGCTAAACATCAGCATATTAATGTCTTTGTGAAAATGTTAGCATGTTGATGTTAGCATTTAGCTTAAAGTACCGTTGTGTTTATGTACCGCTTCCCAGTTGCTAGCATGGCTGTAGACTCTTATTGGTGTCTTGTTACAACTATTTAAGAGAAACAGACCAGTCACTTGATATTGCGCTAGAAACAGTAGACAGATTTGGTTTCAAGCTGATTTTCATGGTTTGGGCAAGAGAACTGTTATTGCTACAGCATACTATTTAGACAATATTGTACTTCCATCTTTGTGGCAACAGTTTGGGGAAGTCCTTTTCCAGCGTGACAATGTCCCCATTAATGTATTAAGAGAACAGGGTCCAGAAGGGTCATTCACTCCAGTTGCAAATTCCAGATTTTCAGGCTTCCACATTTTTGGGCCAATAGAGCATGTGCATTAGAGTCCTTCTCATGTTGAGCCAGATCTTCCCGGCTCCACACACACTTTGATGGCACTGAAATAATAAACTGATGTGGGGCTTGTTGAGACTTTTCAAATTTTACTGGACCCATTGGCTACAAATGATCAATTTGTCAGAAGAGTGGAGGCTGTCAGAGCATCTTATTAATACACTGGATTTTTGAATCAGATATTTAGCTACAGTTTAGGTGTCCACATACTTTTGACCATGTAGTATAGATAGACAGACCTCTGACAAGGTCAAAGATGAAAGACAGGGTAGAAGCACAAAAGACTCTGAAAGAGAGAGAAGAGGCTGATTTATTGACAACAATGTGGAGATGTGATTGATCTGGGCATTGAGTGAGCATTCCTCCCTGAACAGACGTGATGGGGAGACAAAAAGAGTGAGAGAGAGGACAAGAAAGGAAACAGGAGAGACAGTCAGACAGGAAAATCTGAGCAAATGTTTCAAAAGTAGAAAAAGACTAAGATGAGAGGTAATTAAAATAGATTGAAGAGACAAAAGGGAAAACAAAAGAGGAAATAGGTTACAAAAAGGAAAAGAAAGAGGGAAGTGAGATATGACTGAGAAAAGAGAGAAGGGATTATGGAAAGAAAGACAGAGGGGGCAGAAAAAGTTACAGATGCAAAAGTAGGAAAAGATGGGCGGAGAAAGAAAGATCACAAGGGAGACAAAATAGGACTGACACAGATAGACGAGGGAGGTGGAGATAAAGAAAGAGGGAGTGGGGAGGAGGAAAAAGGAGAAAACAGCTTTTCTAAGCCAGCCAGGAGGAGAGTGCCAGCTGTGTTTATCTGACCTTTGAACTCAACGACACTCCAATCTCTACAAGACCTCACTCTGACTAGCAGGCGCGCACACACACACACACACACACACACACACACACTCATATGTACCTCAACACAGTACGGCTGCTAACAAGTGGATTACTGAAGCACTACTTTACCTGATTAAAACAGAGCAAAGGTTAGACCCACTGACCGGGCAGGAAACACAGACATTTGTCTGGGAGGAGAACACACCTGGAGAAAAACTAAACTATCCTCCAGTTGTTAAAGGACAGGCAGACGGGAAATGTTTTATTCAGTCTTTTACACTCTACTCTTCTCCTTAATTTTGAGACACCAGCATAGTTTATCCACCTCGCCAAGCACTCAGTTTTGTTTCTCTCATTATAATCTGGTAAGTAAGGCTTTTGCAAATTCTCCTAGAATCAGTTTCTGAATACATCAGAGGGGGAGAATTTGTCTGCGCAGTCACTCAAACTTGTATTACAGTTTTTCTCAGTTGTTTAAACACTATAACCATACTATTGTACTAACATTTTAAAACCATAACTTATTTTTCAAAAAGAACACCCATTTCTCTAAATTCTACACACAAATCCCTTCATTTCTCCTTGCCTACACCATGTGGTCATTGAGAAAGCACTAACATTCAATATTGTTCACTCAGTCAGCATCGGTTGAGCTCATTTAGCACACAACTACCCAGGTGGAAACACAAACAGTCAGAATTGATAACACACCAATCAGAAGCTTCAATAGATCGATAAAAGGGGCAGAGTCAGTTCATTCAGTTTTGGAACAATGGACCCAGAGAAATCTGAAGGAGGAGGTAGAGGACACCAGAGAGGAGAAGGAGGAAGATGAGGAAAAGAAGGAAGAGCGGTATGGAGAGGAGTAAGAGGTGAAGGAAGAGGAACAGTAGGAGTTGGAGTAGGAGATGGGATAGGAGGAAGATGAGGAGTAGGAGGAGGTGGGGCAGGAGGTGGAGAACAAGGTGGACGAGGTAGAGGGAGGAGGAGGAGGAGGTGGAGAAGGAGGTAAAGAACAAGAATCACTGGCCTGTCCCAGCCCAAAGACAAAATGCTATGGCAGAATAATTAGTTGTTTGGAGTGTTGTACTGGATAGCACACTAAGGGATAAAAAATGTCCGAATGTTTACATTTGTCATTTCTTTTGTTGTGTTCATCATGTGAAAAGGTTTTTGAGGGGGAGAATCACAAGCAGCATCACTAATGATCAGTTTTTGTACTAATGTTTTGAATTTCTCTCACCAGTTTGTAAAACGGTGTTGTAGTGTTTTTGAGGGCTTGTGTGTTACTGTACCATGGACTCCATAATCATGCCCATCTTTAAACTGTGCCATAACATGTTAATTGCACTATTATTGCACATCTGCACATTGCTCCATGCACAATTTCTACATGTATATAATTCATCAGTTGCACAACTGTTTAATTCCTCTGCCTGCACAACAACGAAGTGTATATTGTTAATTTTCTTTACATCTGATGTTTACACTTTTTAGATTCTATTTTATATCTCTATTTATCATATTTTTTATTGTATTTTTATTTATACATATATTTTATTTTTATTGTAGACATTTGGGCAATGTGGGCAAAGTTTTTTTTTTCAGCAATATTGAATGGTTTTGAGTGGAGAGCTTCATTTTGACCTGAAAATAGGATGTTTGAGGACTTGAGTGAGAAGTTGTGGATTTGTATTTAGAGTTTCAAGAAAAAAAGAGGCATCATTTCAAGAAATGTGTATAAGCAATCGAGAAAAACTGTAATCCACATCTTAAAATAGTGCCCAACAAATTTATCATTTTATCTTGTTTGAGTAACATTTGCTAAAAACTACATTGGCCAGCTGTTTCACTGAGCAAGTACAGTAAATGTATTCGTGAGCTGTTTTTAAAGATATGAGCCAATGGGTTTGGAACCACAGACAGGGAAGTCATCAAGTACTGAGAGACGGACTGACAAGATACTCGTTTAAGTATTTCATGGATTTGTTGACTATAAAGGGGACTGCAAAGGGGACTCACAAGAGACGGGTTTTCAAGAAATTTGATCTTGAGGTATGCTGACTCAAAAACATTGAATCCTACATTTGTCATAATGCAACTAATAGCATGTTTTTGTTGCTAAACCTGCTCAACCTTACTGCCTGGTAAATGCCGACATCTTTCAAACTCCACACCCCAATTTGTAATGCAGGCTTTCATGACATCAGGATTATTTTCTAAGACTTTACAGAGCACCTCCAGCGCCAAAGGATATTTCGTTGAGCCTAATTAGCATTAATCAGGCTGCATAAACTGACTTTTTTAAGTTGCAAAGGAGTATGACCAAAATTGTATAAGTCAAATTATATAAGAATAAATCTTTAATTTATATTGACAAATAAATTGTTGTGCCTTTAATTAGATAGAGGATTAAACTGAGGATTTTAAAGACCATGGTTAAATATATTCACTTTCACTCAGTCATTTTGTACATTTCCCTCAGTATCTAAAAGATTCAAAGAAACAAACAACTGTGGAAGAAACCAAACCAAAACCGAGAAGTTTTTCTGCTTTTTGTGCCAGAAGAGGAGAGCTGCTCCCTAATCCTGCAGCCGTGGCCTCTGGCAATGAACTCCTCTCACAGTCCAGACACACACAAACACACACTTACACACAGTGTGTAGGCCAGATCAAAGCCTGACAGCCTCCACAGACCCCCACTACAGCTTGAAATATGTATCTGCGTCTCAATGCCTCGCCTTTTTTCTCCTTTTTCGCCATTTCTCCTCATCTTTCACATTCTCCCTCATTTCTTGTCCTCTCACCCATTATCTCCTCTGTCCCCAAATCTCTGTTTCATTGTCTCCCGTGTCTTCCTCTTTCAGCTCAGTATCTCTCTCTCTCTCTCTCTCTCTCTCTCTCTCTCTCTTTCTGTCCCTGTGAAATATGTCCAGCTGGATTTAGCTTCTTCCTCCTCAGCACTCAGCTCACCAACCCAAGAGATAGAAAGAGAAGCAGCTGGTTTTACACAAGAGGAAGGGATGGATGGATGGGGGAATTGGGGGGGTAGATGGGAAAAGAGATATGGGGAGTGGGAGACAGAAATATGGTAGAAGGTGACAGAGGAAGAGTGGGAGATGGAGAGAGACAATGGACAAGGGAAAACTAGAGTGAGACATAACAGAACAGATTTGCTGATGTGGGATAATTTGAAGATAGATTTCAGCCCTGTACCATCCTGTGAGAATGTCTCCCACTTTGGATCCACACCTCATGATGTACATCCAGTGCTAACAATCAGTGTCAGTGCAGGAAGTAGTGGTGTAGAGATCAGGCTGGTGGGTGATCAGGCTGGTGTTGCAGGAGAACATTGACCTCAATTTATGTTAGCTGTTTTATTCACCAAAACCACATTCATTTGTTCACCATATGCACCATATGCTTCCCTAACTTTAAACAAGTACTGTAAGTGCCTCAACATATCCATAACATTTATTGATGCTTTAGTTTGTACCACCTCTTGCTGTTGCAAAAAACTTTTGTACATAACAGTAATTTTATGATACAGGGTTGGCATCAAAGAGCAAAAGGTAAAATGTGTAAGGAAGGAAAGGTACTTTGTCACATACACAGCGAAATTCATTCTCTGAAACTAACATGTTCATGTATGGTGGGGGACTAGAGCAACCACGCAGACACAGGGAGAACATGCAAACTCCACACAGAAAAGGTCGGGATGACCAGGGTTTGAACCAGGGAGCTTCTTGCCATGAGGCCACAGTGCCATACTGGACCACCGTGCCACCCTGTAACATGTTTATACTAGCTACTCTATTTTTAGTGTACCTATGGCTGCTTCCCAGCTGCACAGGAGGTTAGGTGCTTTACAGTTAAGCTTCCAAAAGACCCAGATAGAAGCAGAAAATACTCATTAGAGCTCCTGATGTGCAGAAATAAAAACACACAGCGCAACAGATGAAGTGGCTGAAATGTGCAGATATGAATAGGCAACAGGATTAAAGCTCAGAGCTCTTCCTCAGGCAGCAAACAAGCAGTTTGTTTAGATTAAACAGAAGACAAATTACATTGTTAGCGTTGCCAACAACAACCATCTGGGCTGTAATGACAAGAGCGCCACCTCTCATCAACTTAAATTCCAAGAAGAGAGACACCGCAGGATCGCCCACGCAGTCCTAAATGAAAGAAAAAGCTGAAATCTTTGGCATTACTACATTAAACTTGCGCTCACTCACCACAGATGAGAACAGTGACTTAACATTTGGAGTCTAGAGGCATCTTTCACATCATTTAATCACACCTATACTTAACATATTAATTTGGCATTTGAGGATTAGTTTCGTAAATTACAGTGGCGACTGCTGATTTCTATGATAGATAGAGTGCTTTGGGTTTTAGCACACCCGTTCTAGGAATGAGTCACAGCATTATACTTCTCAGACTGAGACAAACAGAGATTACTGAGCTTACCCACTGCCACACAGGTAGACAAACACACATGCATGACACACACACACACACACACACACACCAGCAGACAGGAGCTAAGAATTTAAGGTACAACTGATCTAGTACTGTTCAATTTCAGCTGTTCCTCACAAGATTAGTTCTGATCAATAAAACAGCAGAATTAGTTATCATGTTCAAATATAACAAAAAGAGCTTTTCTATCACTTCCAAAGATGCATCAGTGAAAAATGTTGATTTTCTTTCAAATCAGAAGCAATTTGCAACTATTTGGTTTTCAGAAGCGTATGCAGCTTGAGCGAGATTTCATGTGCATTTCTGAGCCATTAGATTCTGGATAGACAGAACAACGTAAACAAACAAAAAAACTGCAATGTTTGAGCAGCAGCTGCCCTGCAACATGTGCTTTTTAACATGGATTATTTGAAAAATACAATACAAATGTGTTTTACTGTTGAGTCCCCGCAGATACCTACCTAATAGCTTAATAAAACACATGTAATGACATATTACAATGCACATTAAATGTATTCTTTTCATTGCTGAATGATGTCTTGTGAGTTAATTCTTCATTTGAAGGTAGCACTGCATTGCAGAGTTTCTCCTGTTATTGGACAGGTGTAGTCACCCTGCGTTACAGACAGGATTTTTATTAGTCTAGGTGTAAAGCTTTTTTTTAGAGCTTTTTTGTCCTGAGATGATCCCAGTATTGTTTCAGAGCCTCTGTTGCAACAAGAAAAAACACAATGACCCTCTAGAAAACGGTCATTTCTTGTCCGCTCACCATTTATCTCCTCTCCCCAAAGCTCTATTTCTCCCGTTTCTCCCTCTTTCAGCTCAGCTCAGTCTCTCTCTCTGTCTCTGTGAAATATTTCCAGCTGGAATTTAGCTTCATCCTCCTCAGCACTCAAACAAAACAATACAAAACATAATCAGGAGCTTTAATTCTATCAGCTGCCAAACACCCGTAATAAAAAGAAATAAAATATATTTTATTTTTATTTTTATTATCTCATTAAATTACATTGAATTCAATATACTTTATCATTACACTTGCATTCAACAAAACATAATTTGTCATCCCAAGAAAATAATAAAAATATTTTTAGAAAGTTCACAATAACTGTAAAAGTTATGTGCAAAGATAATATAAAGGGTACTATGTTTTATAAACCATCAACATACCATACAGGCAGACATTATGAAAATAGAATAAAAGTTGAACGTGTACCTCCCTGAAGCTCTGGTGATCTATGATTCCATTATGTCCACTATACCTTTTTACCCAGTTTTCTTCCCGTAGATTAGCCTATATCAGTGTTAACTGGTGAGACCAAAACCATTAATTGATTTAATGAATAAAAGCTATCCCTGATATTGTTATTTTTACCAAACTGTTTACCACTGAAGGTTTCAGAAGTTCATTCTTGACCATGGAAACAGCCCATTGACCAAAAAATCTCTACTTGTTTCCCGAGCTTCCAGTCACATCTTGTGGCCAAAGACAGTATGCTCATGGCCTTTGTTGTCATGGAGATGGATTTCTTTGCTTCAGTCATGGGGGGGGGGGGGGGGGGGTCTTTGTACTATGGCGTTGAATGCAGATGGCCTCCTTGATCGTTTTTCACGTTACATGACCAAAACGCCGCGCTTCGGTCGCAAAATGTGCATAAAACCTTTGGTAAACATGTACATGTATGTTGCGATTTCTGGCGTTTCTCAGTTAGGCTACATTTACCTTCAGACCATTATGGCCAATATGTTTGCATGACACCGTATAGGCCTACTGTCAGCTACAGTAAGTCAACGGCAGGACTCCATAATGTGCTTGTTTGAAGGACAGTACTCGAATTACAACACACACATACCCTAAAATATATAGGAACAAAGAAAAACACACTCCCTTAAACACGCGCGCACGCACACACACACACACACACACACCTCACCTAAACCCAATTCCACTGCTGTCTACCGCGTACATTGTCTGCTGCTCCCGAAAACGAATTAGTCACACATGTTTGCATTTGTACACAAACCCGCCCAGAAACAAACACAACAGGCTCTCAGGGTCATACACGCATGCCCAAACATACACGCATGCATGTATAAACACACTCAAATAACATGCATGTGCACAACTATACACGAGCACATGAGGATGTTTAAACGCACACACATGTAGACAAACACACCAACATGAGCGCACTCTTCTGCAACACGAACACACACACCCACTACATTGGTGGTCCTGCTTGGAGAAGAGCTAAAGCTCTTTCTCCTTTGTCTCTCATGGGAGGCCCAGACAAAAGCAACAACCTGACAGGTAAACAAGCCATCATGTTTGGGCAGACCTACCTGAAAAAGGCTCTCACCCTTCTCAGCCTCACCTGACACACCCTCCTCCCACCATCATCGGCTCCAGTCTGCGGCTTTTCTTCCCCAAGGTTTCTTAGTTTCTTTCTCCTAGTCTCCGTCTCTCCTTCGGTCTTTGCCCTCGTCCATCCGGCATTTAACTTTGCTTCGTAAACCGGATCAGAAACGAGGAGCTCTATGAACTCAGAGACTACGCAAATTAGAGGCCTGACAGGTGACATAACAAAGTCACTAGTTACTCTGCAGAATGTTGTGTTTGTAACTAATTACTACCATTTTCTGCAACTCCACTATACCCAAGAGAGAAATATTGTCTTTTGTACTCTACTAAATTTACTTTACATATTAGGATTTACATAAAATCACATAGGCTATATGACACCTTTTTGGCCAATGACCGCTTACAAAAAAACAGTTGGGATGTCTGAGAGTCCTTATCAGCTCATTAAAAAGAGATTTCCCCTCAGAACTTCACAGGTATAGTTCCATTTAAATAACTTTGAGGCTCACTGAGACTTTTTTTTCTTCGTTCCTGCCCCATTTGTCATATCACACAACCCCTCAGAGTGATCTTATGATCCTTTGGAAGGGGCTCGACCCCTAGGTTGGGTAACGCTCATAAATAAACTACCCAACTGCGTATAAAGAAACTTCGGTCCACCTCGACCAGCTACAACATTAATGTAATAACAATTTAATTTGTTGTCAGTCACAGGGGGCAAGTATTTTTCTATCATTGTTGTATCGGTACTTTTAAGGACATGGTGAGATCTGAGTAGTTACTTCTTCCACAACTATTAGTGGATGTAGCTGTAAATCATTTTGTATTTGAGATACCTCAAGGCTTAATTTTTCACATGTTTCACAAGACAGAAAAAGTGCAAAAGATGTGATGATTTGGCCAGGATGACATGCTACACAACTATTTATGCATGACATCATACAAAGAGACTTGAAGTCCAGTCATGGCTGGTAATAGAGATTAATAATATCCATAGATGACTTAATGGCTCTTTTAAAATTAAGATATATTTATTAAATTCAAGGATCTAGTGCAGCATGCTGCACCTCCACAGAGCGTCCAATTTAAATGCTGTTTCAGAGTTTTCTACCCAAAAATAACATTTCCCCTGCAATGTTTAATATGTGGATTTGTTATGTTTTTTGCTAGCAGCTTCAGTCCAAAAATAGCAGCATCACATTTCCATATTGGTCAAATCTTCATTGTTTTTATTAAAATTGTTTTTTAAATTCTTGAGAAACACTGAATGTTTGTCAGTTTTGGCATGGAAACTGAAATGTATCATCCTAAGTAACAAATATTGGTCAAACCCAAATTATCAGAGCAATAGACCAATGACATTTGGTTTGATATGTGTATAATTCTCCCTCACACACAACTGTCTTAAGTGCACAGAGATGCGCACACACACACACGTGCGCACACACACACACACACACACACTCACTGAAGCAGCAAATCCCTGCCAACTTCAGCCTTTCCAAACAACTCAAAACATTTGGGAATAAAGTCTTGCAGCGTAAGACAAGAGTCTAACAAAAACCACCCACACCTGCTTTATCACTGGAGTGTAGTTCTAGTGTTTTCCTCCAGCTAAACATTGGGAATCAGTTGGTTCATTCTGCAAAGCAGATGACAGATGGTGGAAGATCACGACCACAGGGACAGAAGAGGAGGAAGGGAGAGATAGGACCAAAAAACAGAATTAGGAGTGCAAAGAATAAAGCTTGGATAATGAGACATGGTGAAAAGATCATCAGGGATGTAATGGTGAGTAAACACAGGTTACCTTGACTCAGTTTACTAACGTTTTTTATTCACAAAAATATTATTAACCCAATTATTACATGTAATAATAGCCTAAACACCTTTTTATTCTAGCATGGTAGGACAATTAAAAGCTAACACATTTTTCCTCTTACAAATCTGTATTATGGTTTGGTTTAGGCAGAAAAACAACTTTGTTAGCCCTAGAGAATGATCATCATTTGGGCTAAAGTAAGTACTTCATTAAGGTTAAGGGAGCTTCGTCGTCATGGTTGCAATATTAAACATGTGGTTAAAGTTATGGAACAATCCCGGTCATGCATTAAAAATTGTTTAAAATGGGAAACAACACTCTTCCAGTCCAGCAGACCCATCCAGCCTGACCTCCTCCCCTTCGTGGACTTCCCTTCAGTCATAATTAATATGGCCGATAGATGTCTATTCAACATAAACATGAGTCATTTTAGGGAACGTGCTGAAACAGCTAATGCTGTTGTTCTTCTTGGGATGACAGTCTAGTGACTTTAGGAAGTTACATATAATTGCGCTTTAATTAAATGACAAATTACTAACTTGATGGTAACAGAACCTGAACCAGGTGTTTATTACTGTAACGATGGAAATAAAGGTTCCCTAACCCTAAAGTTAGGGTAGGTTACTTTGGAGAAACTAGCAAGAGACAGCTAAATTTTGAAAGTATCCGAGTATCCGAGTCTTCCCTCCCAAGCCACTCCCCTAAAGCACATTTTTACGCACAGGAAGCTAATGAAATGATTTCACTACATTTTGAGATGAATTCACTGCACAGTTTAGTGATTAAGCTCAAACTGTTAACAAAGAAATTTTAAAATAAGGGTTGCAAGTGAGACAACAGCATAAATGAATACATTAAAGCATTACAGATTTTTGGCTATACAGTATTTCACTATTAGTATATCACTTTTTATTGAAAACTACATCATCAAATAAGACTGACAGAGTGGGAGCAGTAAAGACAGGGGAGTTGAACACTATGTTACACGAGATGCCAAGTGAAGCTGTTTGCGTGTGCTGCTGTGGGAAAACAATTTTTCCTGACTGAGGATAACCAGAGTCTCAGCAGTTCATCCTCCTCCACCTCCCTAACTCCTCTTTAACCTGGCCTGCTCAGTCAGGCTACTGTGTGTATGTGTTTGCATTAGTGTGTGTGTGTGTGTGTGTGTGTGTGTGTGTGTCTATACCTGTGTTAATCCATACCTGTGTCTGCGTGTCTGGCTGAGTGCTCAGCATGGGAAAGAATGAAGAGAAAACAGAGAGGAGGGGGAAAGAAGTTCCCTCTAGCTTTAAGGCCTAAAATATATAGAAACTTCTCATTAACAACATTTGGGGTTAAGAAAGAATATTAGCTGAAGCTGGTGTGCATTGAAACATATAATCTTGATGTCAAAATTGCCTAATTTCTGATATTTTGTGGTGCGACAAAACTGAAAATGTAAAACAGCTTTCAGTGTGTGAAAAGACGTTGATCATCCCTTTTTGGTGTTTGTTTCAGTGAAAACATTATTTTCTGGACAAAAAAAGCATCTGGCAGAAACACAGTCGTATATAAAAACTTTTTGTTGCCTATTTTGTAAATCATAGCTATCGGGATCCTAAATCTTTATGAACAGTTTTATCCTTACTCTTATATAAGGATGCAGTGCTCATTTAGGCCCAGTATTTAAGAGATTTTGATTGATGAACTTGAAAGAAAGATTTTTATTTCTCCAACAAGTGTGTTGCTGCTTAAAAGAGAAGTCTTCAGAAGAAGCTCCAGGCCTCTGTGCACTTTTATTGGCCTTGCTAATGACAGTGTTTGTGTGATTTTTTATCAGAAGCCAGAATGTGAGAAGGAGCTAAAGTGCTTCTTGCTACAGACTCTCATATACAGCTTTAGAGCAGCAGATACCATTTTATCTGACAATCTAGATAAAACTGCCAGGGTGAGTTCACTGCTCAGGCTTTTCCCACTCTCCATTCCCATACCTGGATCATGTGGAATTCCCAGAGAAGGGCAGTAAATTGTCCAGCGGGGCGACGTTGTCCTCTCCCTCCTGAATATCTTTCACTCTGAGAAAAAGAGACAAGAGAGAAGGCATGTAGAGTTTCCCCTACGTGTCCTTTCCGAAAAACACATAAATCACTTTTTTTTTTTAAAGGGAGGATGTAAGCCTGAGGTGGAGCTGCGTGTGTGTGTGCATGTAAATATGTGCTTGAATGCTGTTCAGTCCATGACTTTCTCAGGTCCAACAACTTCCCAGATGAAGTGAATAGCGAGTGCAGTGCTTTGTGAGAAATAAAATATGTGGTTGACCTTTTGTTGATGGACAAACAAGGCTGAGGTTCCAGAGCAAATACGTAGAGGAGGCTCGCTCAACCTCTGTGGTTTCTCTTAATCAATATATGACGCTTACTTGCTGCAGAAAAGTTCAAACCCCGCCAAGAACATGTCACCCCATTTGGCTAACGTGCAGGATGCTGTTTTGATGTATTAACCTCTCAGAAATAAAGTCCACAGGTGGTTTTATAATGTAGTGCTGCGGTCAATTCGGGGCGTGTATTCAGTTCTCTGTAGGCTGAGGTGTTATATGAATCTATTTTTGGATGTGAGAACCACATTTGAGTTCATAAAAGTCCATAAGTTTAACTTGACAGTGTGTCAGGTATTCCATCTTCATGACTCCACTAATAATGCAGCAAACCTATAAAAAAAAGTGAGACTTCTAGTCTTCAAGGACAAATATTTTGTCTATTAATCAAAATAGCAACAATCCTAAAGCCTCCATCAATGTCCTCACAGTTAAAGAATTAGTTCTGTATTTTGGGAAATATGCTTATTTGTTGTGACAAGATTTAAGTATGTCACTAGTCAAGAAATAGTCCAGCACATAACCACTGAAAAGCACAAATTGACATTTTTAAACTTTTGTACATCTTAAACAAACAAGATGAATGTGCTAATTAGTAGAGATGTTGCAAGGTGGACTTTTTTACCTTTAGGCAGAGCCAGAGCCTCTCGTTTCCAGTCTTTGTGCTAAGCTAACGGTTCTTTTCTCCTGGATGTAGCTTCATTTTGGACAGATATGAATGTATTATCAATCTCCTAACCTAACTCTCAGCAAGAAAGTGAGTGAACACTAAATTCTATTGCATTTTCAAAAGTATATTGATCAAGTGCAAAACATATATGGCTGTTCCACCAGTGTATGAATGTCAATGTTAGTTTCTGTATGAGCACTTAGGCTCAGTGTATGAATGCGTGTGAATGGTGAATGCGATACAGTGTAAAAGCGCTTTGAGTGGTCGCAAAGACTAGAAAGGCACTATACAAATATGTTCTACAACTTTTCCCATTGGCTGTCAAAGTCCCCTGCAACACTATGTGGCAGTGGTGTGCATTTGTAAAAAGACCCAAGTGTTTACGTTTCTCACTGTCTCGACGTGATAATGGTGATAGCGATGAGGACTAGAAATGGATTTGTTATATTTGAAAGAGCTAATTTGTCTAGCATTATTGGAATTGCAGTGCCGCAAAAAAGGTTGGCCTGTTAGCTAATTTCAAAATTGTTGTGACCAAAGGATATGCTCAAATCAGCGAAGCAAATTTGAGGTTTAGCGTCAAGTTTAGGGAACTCTGACAAATTTTTGACATCAAAGAATAGCAAACTGTCTTGTACCAGAGAGAGAAGACCCCTGGGCAGACTGAGAACCCCCCCCACCCCACCCCCCGGAGAGATTATGTACCCCATCTGGCCTGGGAATGCTTGGGATCTCCCAGGAGGAGATGAGGACGTGGCTGGGGAGAAGAACACCTGACTTACCTTGCCTTACCCTTCCATCACTGCGACTAGACTCGATTAACCAGCAGAAAAGTTCTCTCCTGCAATATACAGCTTGCCATCAGTCATGACAGTGTGAAATATATCTTACATGTGCTTTGCTTTCCATTCAGCTAGAGAGCCAACTCACTTCAGGTACTTCCTATTTTGCAACAACATCTGATGGAATTTCACTTCGTCACTTTCTGGTGAGACCATTAGATGAAGTAGTGGGTAATTTGAAGCAGTAGACACAGAGCAATCATAATTTTCCTGGTGTTTGCACAGCTTGAATAACCTACTTTTGAAAAGGCGGATCACAGTCACTCACTGTACCTGCAGAGCCACCACAGGCACCTGTGTAAAATAATTCAGTTCAAAAGTATAAATCAGCATAAAGCCTGTAGTCAGCATGTAGCCTAGTTAGTGAATGACCTTAAAACTGCAGCGATGCATACATTTTCATGAGTTCATGTGCTTTGAGGACATACAGCTGTACAAGTGTGTGAGTATGTGTATGTGAGTCTGTGCGCATGTATATGGGAATGTGTTTATAACTGTTTACACTCTCCGGGTTCAAGCCTTTTCTCGGCCTGGTTCCACCAAGGAGGCAGGTACCCTGACAGGCAGGGAGGCTGTGGCAGCTTCTTAATCATGTCTCCCTCCTTTTTGTTTCTCTTTTGACAGTCCTTCGCCCTTGTGTGACAGCCCACATCGCCGCCCCGGCCTGCTTACCTTTTCAGGGCTCCTGAAGCGAGACTACTAATGCACTTGCTGCTCTCCTCCCTGCCTCACCACCTCGCCCTGAGCTCCAAACTCCCATGACAGTGCAGGACGCTTACTTTGTCTACCGTGTTTGTCCAAAAATTGTTTCAATATGTATTTTTGGGAACGGTAATGTTTGCATAATAAATCTTTGTGTCAGGGGAATACAAAGAGAGCTATAGGTCGAAAACTGGGTGGGTCGGATTGGACACTCTTTTTCTCGTTTACTCTTTACTCTACTTTCCATTCTCTCTCTCTCTGCCAGGTTGTTTTTCCAGCCTGCTGTCAGTAGGTTTATATACACATGTATCAGGCCCAGTGCAGAGGCTGGAGCTGCCTTCCTCTGAGGAACCTTTGGCAGTTTTCATGCCCTTGGTTTTGTTACCTTTACATGCCGTTAGAGCAAGGTGCCGAGACATGCTACAGAGAGCATCGACATGCTAGAAATATTTTGTTGTCATACAAATTTCTGACATGATCCAAGTCCTGTGAATCTAACATTAGCGGTGGCCAAGTTCCAAATAAGCCAATTATCAAGCTATGTGCTGAGTAAGCTTCATGCTCTGCCCTTATGCCAAAAACAACGTATCTAGAAATCACCAATATAAGCATGACTCAGTTTTACTGAAAAGGCTTAAACAGTTGTTAATTAGAGCAATTTTTTGTTGTAAAATATAATGTAAAATATAATATGTAGAATCAACTGAATAACTAATTCTCTTTAACAACAAACTATGTGAAACATGTGAAAGGTGAAAGTCTCACCAGTATGACAATTTCAAGCATCAAGCGGTTGCAAATTATTCAAAAAGAAAAGACAGGTCCTCCAACCTAACAAAAAAAATGACAAAATAAGCCTTCCAAAACTGTTAAAAACAACCATTACAAAAACAACTGATGTGCATTTTTCTTTGATCTTCCACCTCTGGTTAAGTTTTAGTTAGCTTTGCGCAATTAAAACTGCTTGATTAGAGCCAAAATTCAATCTTTTCGGAAATATTTGGCAAGATTTAGATGAGAAGATTGATATCACTCAAATTTCTGTCTGTGAACATATTAAACTGGGTTCTGTTCCACAGTGCACATAAACAGTACTCCTGCTCCCTGTTCATGGAATATCAGTAAGAGATCTTCCCTCAACAAATATCCTCCATTCAAAACATCCTGCGACGTCACCAACATAGACGTCATTTGCTTTGTGCGTTACCCTGGTAATGTAAATACTGATACCTTTCAGTTGCTGCTACATTGGAAAGTTTACGCTACTGAAATAAAATATTGAATATATATGCCTATTGAAACAAAAACTGATACCATTACAAAATGTATTCTATTGAAATGTATGTAACTTGGGAATAAATGGGATTTGATTAATTTACCAAATGTACAGTTATTCCTAAAGAGATTAATATTATGCAAATTGTTTAAAGATTATTATGTTACATTATATGTAGATTATTAAGAGAGCGAGAATAATAATAAACCAACGTAAAAGTCTAGCTTACTAGTAGTCATATGGTCAACAGCAGTTTGTTTACCTAAACATATTGTATTTGATTTATAGATTATTTGACCGTTTTTCTTGGTGTTGTTGTAAATACTAATAATGATAGAGTTACAACAACAATACAGACATATAAACTCCTTTGTGAGCTCTGTTTTTTTTAGCACTCCAGCGAGGCGCAATGACTTATGGGTAATCTTGCTTGTCAACTGCTGGCGAACTGAGGAACAGTTGCTGAACATGGCTGAATACCCTGTGCAGTCCACTTCGCAGGAAACTACTAGGCGATCAAAACAAACATGCCCTAAATCTAAGCCAGCAGCCAGTTAGCTTAGCACAAAGACTAGAAAATGGGGCAAACGGCTAGCCTTGCTCTGTCCTATTGATCTTCTTATCCAACTATCTGCCAGAAAGCAAATTAGCTTATTTCCAAAAATGTCAAACAATTGAATCATTTACATGAATACTCCATCTATTTTACTATTTGTATTGCTTAAAGATAACTTAAACCACCCAAATGTGAAGAACCACGCAGCCTTGTTGAGCCCCTTTGCCATGAACTGAATAGTCAGCATTCTACTGTAATCAGAGCAGCCACATGACCTCGTCATTTTTATTGTCCCTCGCTGGTGACAGAAGCAGTAGAGGGGAAGAAGGGGGTGGATAGCTTTCCTCAATGAGCCAGAGGGTGGATTGAAAGCGGGGAAGCAGGGGAGGAGAGAATACGGTGATCTTAGTGGGACGGCGTAGGGCAATGCTATCCCAAACAGAGCAGAGTGCTATAAGCCTCCGCCATAAATCTCCAGGCTCACCGAGCCACAGCCAAGCTTGTTCAGTGCTGTGTGCCGCTCCAAAGGCCAGAATCCAGATGTTGGAGAGAGACAGTAAATAAAACAATCTATCAAAACTGAAGAACCAAAAAAAAAAAAAATTGGGGAAGATTTTTTTAAATACATTTTTTTGTGGAACTGATATTTGAAATCTGTTTTAAGCGATTATCAAAAAGGTTGTGTGGGATATACAGCACCAACCACATCCGTATCATGTCCAATGCAAACTCCGTCAATGAGCACTTTAATCCCATTTGGGACAACACAGATATTATAGCTCCATACGCTCCATGCAGTTCAAGGTGTTTCTGAATACAAAACAGGCCTGTTCCTCTGGATTAGTTTTTATCATTTGTAGATGCAGGTGGATTGAAGGGATAAACAGATATAGAAACCTCATTGTGGAATAAATATCACAGCTTAAAATCTTACTGTGCAGAGCATAGTGATGGTTTATTGTTTAAGACCTCTGCCTGTAGACATGAACTCCTGCTGGCCGGGGACTGAATCCTGGAGGACCTATTTGTATCCTCTGTCCCTGCTGCTGTTGCATCTTTCTCAGCTTTCAGTTGGCTTGATGAACAAAAGACAAAACGGGATCGGACTACGCAGATTCCCTTAAAACATTTTGATGTTTAAGAATTTTTATGCTTTACCAGAGAGAAAGTAGAGTATTTGGGGGGGTTTACAGCTACTGTAGTGAGGAATTTTATATGAAAACACATGTATGCTCTCGTCTTACTCTGAATTGAAAACTGAACTATTAGTAGAACTCCCTCCCAACAGATTCATTAAATCTGATGAAATTTACTTCTAGTGATTAACTCTAATCAAGTCACGGGAGGTTGAAAATTGAATTAGAAGTCTTCATCTGCACAATGTTAGATCTTTTGCTCTTCTAAACTGTTCTCAGAGTCATTGCGTTGATGTAAATGAGAGTGCTGTGAGTAGTTTAAAGGCGTCACATCTCAGGATTTTAAGAATTTCAAGGTATTGAGGTTCAAACAGTTTAAGTTACCAGTTACAGTTACCTGTTGCTGCCATTTGGAGCCGCCGCCATGCACAATAGCCTATTGCAGTTTTGTTCACCAGTTCATAATTGCAGTATTCATAAATGCAGTATTATTCTTGTGGTTAAAAATCTCAGGCAGGTCCAGTTGATAGTTTTTTGCCTTTGCTGGAGTTTGTTCAGTACCCGACTTCCCTCAAACAAAGGACGAGTGTAAATTACTTATTTAAATTATGTTTATTCTAGGATTCAGTGTTCACTAGTGAAATACTTTGTGGCTAAATTACACATTTAAAGTGCATGTGGTTTTCGTCATGTATGACATGTTAAATCTTAAATATGACTTGAGCCTTCATCTCTTGAACACTTTTGTTTTCCTATAAAATTACCACATTGATTTGGTTTAGAAAACAAAATCTACTCTCTGACAGTATTCACATCAACTGGAAGTACTGCGGATGTATTGGGCTTCATTTTTGGAGATGTATAAAAATAATGTGAATCTATCATCAAACAATGAATTATTTTAGAATCAGATGTCTTCAGATGACTGCATCTCCAACCAGGATGTGCCGCATTTTCACCCCAGCAGCCAATAATGAGCAAATGTCATCTTTTAATTAATGCTTTATGGATGATTTTAAAATTGATAAATTTAGTGTTTTGGAGTTTTAAACCTCCAAAACCAGCATCCCTGGACAACAGGAAAATGTTTTTGTAAGAGATGTTAAAATCTGGGATGAAAGAAGATGACATATTTATTACTCGCCTTTTTTAATTATTAGGCCAAAGGAAATGATCGAAAGACATTTTTTAGACAAGCTCAGTCCATGTGTGGTGCTAGAATAGCCAGTTTTGGTGGTCAGCCATTTAAATGTTCTACTAAAAGGAAATATCACTTTAGCCAGCATTAGGTTGATGCTCAGATAAAAAACTGTAAGCTGGACGTCCGCTTCTCATCAGTACTAAGCCAAAGAGACCCGCAGAGTTTGGAATAAGTGGAAAAAAGGGATGATGCCTCCTCTTGAAATGATGAGCTCTGCACCAGACCTGTTTATGTTGGTAATCTCTGAGCCCTGCACAATCAAAACAACACTAATTTCACTGCAGATTGGAAACTGTGACATCTGCGTTTTCAACGCACTTCAAGGGGGACTTCATCAAAGAAAAAAAAAAGGCAACTGTGAAGCATCCATTCTTCATAATAGCCCCAGTGATGAGAGGGTGACTTCATACTCGTCCACTCACATGTTTTGAAGTAGAGAGATATCCATAGTAGTGGAAACTTTCTGCAGTAAATATCATGGCTTGCTGGCAGTCCGTCTAAAAGTCTGTTGTGTATCTGTCTGAGCGTCTGGGCAGGCTGGCTGGTTGGGTGTTTGGCTTGTTGACATGCAGGCGGACTCTCCGGCTCTGCTCCCAGTTAGAAAAACGACTGTGACGTTACAAAAGGCTTTCCATCCTGTCGAGCTGCCCAGTGTCAAGCTCGCAAAACCCTCCTGATTGATTCCACAGAGTCTGGACGACGTATGGTTCAAAAGCACTTCTCTGCTCCTCGCTCAGCGGAAACAGGCCTTACATACTAATGCCACTAGCTCTGCTTCATTATGATGGTCCTGGATGGGGATCTCGTTGGGAGTTGCTTGTTGAAGGGCTACAGTGAAGTGAAAAAGGACAACTGTCCTCTTTTCCTGTGGGTTAGACCAGATTAAAACAGCTGATTCTGCTAAGAACTGGATTCAAAAAAAACACACAACTCTGCAAGTGTGTGTATCCTCAACACACACACCTACGCATCCAACCTCCTCCAAACTCAAACCCTTCTCCTGACGTGGGTGTGAGCTTGTTTTCCACCTCTCCAGTGTATATCAGCCCTTCTGTTATTTAGGAATAACTATTTACACTGCGGGGTGACCATCAGACAGGTCCTGGCCACACACACACACACACACACACACACACTAAACTAGCTAAATAATCCCTCCACCTATTTACACAGGAGAGATGAGGCCACGGCCTCACCTTCAGGGCACTACTTAACTCCTCGAGTCACTCGTTGAGTAATCACAGCATTCTCCTACCTGCCTGCTTACTATCTAATTATATACAGAGAGTGTGTGTGGGTGTGTATGAGAGAGAGACTCATTATTTAGCAATGCAGGCCTCACACATAGAGAAGGCTTATATTGCCTAGTATTACTATTTTGTGGATACACTTGGATGCTAAGGAGCTGGGGTCAGTATTGTCAGTCTTGGGGCCTAAGGGGAGTCACAACAATATAGTTATAATGTGGCCCCAATCCAATCAGAATGACAGATCTGAGGCATGAGGTGCAGACTTTAAGTTGCAGCAGTGGACTAATTTTGGATAATTTGTTAAAATTTAAATTTTAATGTTCTTTACAATTGTTTTTCTTTAGCTCATTGTCTTCTGCTATTGCCTATTTTAGGCAAATACATCTCAGTGTAGTCTTTATTTAACATACAAATCAAGAGCTGCTCCTGGGCTGTACGTTTTTAAGCACCTGGCAGAAATATCAAAACTCTCCAGTCCAACTGGATTTTTCTGCGCCAGTTCAGGCCTGGTTATTACATCGCTGCGTCTCACGTATGTGCAGCACAAACGTCCATTTTTAAATAACCTGGTGTGCTCCTGAAAAAGAAAAAACAGCTGACATGAGGATAGGTGAAAGAGCCTGTGGTGTCTCGGAGAGGCACCATGGGAAGTAGGTCTGTCCGTGTCCTGGAGGGAGGCCCGCAGCTCCCCTTTAATCCCTCCAGGATCCCTCTCTCAGAGCCGGGCTTTGCTTCGTGCGCAGCTCTTGGCCGAGTTAAAAAGGAAAGTGTAAGGGTGGGACAAATTTCACACTTTCTCCCATGTCTCAGGCCAAAATAAGGAGCTTGTATGTGGAGATGGAAATATTATTTGCCACACAGACGCTGTAGTGGATGTGGATGTTTGAAATCAAGCCTGAGTGTGTGTTTTTGTCTCGATTCAAAGATCAACTCTGCAACAAGGATGTGGATAAGGACATGCATGAAAAAACTCGTGTAATGTCTTTTCAGATATTGTGAATGCAAATTAAATTATTTTAATATTTTTATTGTAGCTGATTTATTTTCACTTTCATTGTTTTATTAAAATCCTTAAATCAGTGATCCAGTACGCCCAAGGCTCACTGTCTAAATCTACTTTAATCTCGGTCTCGGCTACTGATGGCCTAGGCCCACTGTGTTACTTTGCCTTTTTATAGGCCTTTTGTGTATTAATACAACCGGGCTGCAGCGCTTAAAAAAAGCGACCTAAGACCTGACCCGAATCATCAGTTTATTTACTTTAGCTGAAAGGTTTAAAAAGTGTTTGTCTCCGTCGTGTTCGGTGTGTTTTGTGTCTGCCGCTGCGTTGCAGCAGCTCAAAGACACTCAAAGAGCTCAATGTTTCAATCTGACCATCTTTTGTTTTTAGAAAAGATTTTTTTATATATTCAAAAACTCTAATTTAACACTATCCCCAGCATGTTAGCACAATCAAAATGTTTTGATTAACGTAAAACCAATGGCAGAACAAAACTAGTTAACCTGCGTGTAAATATTGGAATACGAACAATTAACTGTTTCAATCATCATTAACAAGGGCTTCAGGCTATAATGGTCAGACGGCTTACTGTTTGCAAAATCAATTATCGAAAAGTTTACATTAAAAAACATTACCACCCAAACAATCTGTAAAGGCTTCCTCCTGTAAATTAGGCTGTTTTTAGAAATGAGTATAATTTGGGGATTTTTCTTGTGTGAGCAAAGTAAAAATTTAAACATCACACGTGCGTTTCATTCCTCTACATGGGTGAGACGGCAGACCGTAGCTGGGAACAAACTATTGTATATAATATTATAATAGGCTACATATTTTTAACAGTTTTGCAAGTCCAAGATAACCTTTGTGAGTTTACAGAAAAGCTGTGTAAAAAGTGGACAAATGATGGGCTCATAAATTTGTTCTTCCCAGCCGCTATCACAGAGAGGATAATGTAAGCTGGTATGCACAAGACAGATTGTTTTTATAAGTAGCCTATAAACTAAAATAAAAAGGGCATTAATGTTATTATATAAAATTCTACAATATTATTATTATAGTATAATAGCCCTGCTTGTTACTTGGTTGAGAAATGATGATGAATATTTTATAAGATCACACACTGAGAATGAGGATACATTCGGGGATGAAGATCAGGGTGATGTCAGGTGAGGATGATAAAGCTGTGGAATTCGATGAGGATTAAAAAAATGATGAACATGAGAAGGGAAAAAAGCACTGGGATGGAGAGGAGACTGAAGGTGCAGGAGGATAAAGAGGATGAGACAACCGGGGAGGTGGGAGATGGTGGGGTTGCGGTGTGGTGACGTCATCGCGAGGCGTGCTGCAGATCGCTGGCGAAGAAAACCAAGGCAGCGCGGCAGAGACACAACCAAAGCGCTGATTACCGCGGACGCAGCATTTACGCACAGCCGACGAATAAAGTGGATTTACTGAACACCTGCATGGGGAAACTCTGAGGCTTTATTCATTTTTTTCCCTGTCGTCTGCCTCTGCTGGTAACCAACCGGTGAGTAAAACAGGCACCTTGGATTTTAGCTCAGGGACTCTGCTGAAGGTTTGGCTGGCATCCCCCTCTTGGGCGCAACTTGAGATGTTGCAAATATGAGTCCGGGTTAGGCAAGATAAAGAAAATTGAATGTTGACAAGTACTGAGTTCTTTGAGCAGTGCGTGGTGTCGATGAGTTGGGGTCAAAGAGGCTGTAGTGGATGTAGAGAGGTCGGAGACTGAGTGGATGGAGCTTCACACACAGCAACGATATCTGGAGTTAAACAGCAGTGCATGTAGAAAATATCAGTAGTTGGCCAAAGAGGGTCAAGGCTAGTCAGAGCGTCTGGACGCCATTATCAGCTGGATATAACCTGAAGGCCGCTGTAATAGTTCCAGTGTACTCCAGCGAAACTCTACATTAATGTCAGAGTGAAGATTAATGAGGACATAGAGCAGCAAAGAGATTCCTGTAGATAAGAAGGGCTCTGTGTGTGTGTGTGTGTGTGTGTGTGTGTGTGTGTGTGTGTGTGTGTGTGTGATGTTGGGTTAG
This sequence comes from Micropterus salmoides, assembly GCF_014851395.1. Lineage (NCBI taxonomy): Eukaryota > Metazoa > Chordata > Actinopteri > Centrarchiformes > Centrarchidae > Micropterus > Micropterus salmoides. The sequence goes on from NW_024044681.1 coordinate 14,750,807, forward strand.
GGATGTTTCTAGGGGCTCAAAACTTGAAAATCTGCGTGGAAACATTCACGGTAATGGTTGAATGACAGTTTAAATGTTTAAGGTATGTGGTGAAAGGTTTAGGTTTGATGCTTAGTACATTTTTTTGCTGTGTTTTGGCTGCATTGCCTTGGAATTTGTTTTATATAACGAAAAAAAAGTGCATGTGTCTTCAGACACAGACGCAAAAAGAATTAAACATGAATGTGAAGTTTCTTGTGGTGTATATGTTGTATCACAGCCTGGTATTGCCACCTTATTAAAGGATTATTGGTTGTTGGTTTTGAATTAGCCTACCTATAAATGTATTAAATGGATCAGCAAAAATCATATATTATAATTCTACCGCTACGTTGTGAAAGAGAGTGAAATATTTGTATGAAGTATTTGATATGCAGGATTTATTTCTTCTGATGCAACTTTCTTCTTCTCTTTACAGCCAACTGGAATGGAACTGAATCTGTCGAAGAATGGGATTTCTTGTGGGGACGCAGGTATGACTTGTTCTCTGCTCGATACTTACTGCCTTTGAGAGAGTTATATACAAAACTAGAAACGGTCATATAAAGCAAAATAATGATGTGGTCGAAATACGGACCTACATACCTCTGGGTTTGGCTCAGGGTCAGAACTTGTTATTAGTAAATCTCGCAGCACACAGACTGTGCGTGTTCACAGGCGTCTGCTTTTATGCTTTTAGACGCAATATGTGTCGAATTAATGCGCATTTATGACATGCTGATATGAGGAAATAGCAGATAATGAGATGCAAATGGAAGCGTGCAGAAATCGAATGAAAGCAGACTGAAACAACATTTTCAACAATGTAGTTCAGTTTTACTTCCAGATATAAATCTGATATTTTGTGTGTCTGGTTTCTGATGAGTTCTTTGCATCTGAAAAACAGTGGAAAAACATAAGGCCAGATTCTCAGCAAGCAACAACAATCTCTATTCAGAAGGAGGAAAACTCCAAAAGCAGAAGTAGGCTATATGTAATTTGTTTTTTCATAAATAAGTTTTTATCACAACTTTTAAAAAAGAAGGTTTTCTGTAAACGTGGATTTAATCACAGACCAAAGAAAGGGCTTAAAATGTCGACGTGATAACGTGGAAGATATTCGGGGTTTTAGACCTTTACAATGACAGACGTGCGCGTGATGCAGAGACTGGCTGTGTACAATCCATTTAAATCTAATTTACTTTCAGGAAATAATAATGTATAATAAAGCAGCTTAAACTTAAAGGTCAGACTCTAAACAGCACAACACAAATAGGAAACAATCAAAAAGACAAATGGCTGAAATTTTTGTACTGCGGAAAGAGATTCAAATTGGTAAATGCGTTTTTATAGAGTTTTTATTTTTTGTGGAATAGCCTTTGTGATTCATGACTATGAAGAAACTCATTTTGTGTGTGAAATGTGTATTTTTTTCCAGGACTATATTCACCTAAACTCTTTTTATAAAGCTTTTTATTTTTTTGTAAAACCACTGCTGGGCTTAGTAAACATGCAGGATGATGTATGTGTGCAGGCTTGGAAATGGCTTAAATTCAACTAGAAGGGAGGTAATGATAGAATTTTTTTTCAAATCCCATATTTTAGAGGATTTTTAAAAATAGTTTTATAGTAGTGCTTCCCTGTGATGGCCATTAGAGGTTGTTCTATGTACACCTGCATCCCTTCTGTCAGGTTGTATGTTGGTTGTCAGGCTCCAGGTCAAACAGGCCTTGGACCAAGCAGGGAAACTATCACCAAGGAAATAATCAGCTCTGTCCTTCTCCAGTTACCCACCGTGTCCAGTTACATTTCCACTGCTGTCCTGCCTTTGAATCTGCTCGCCAGCTTTAATTTTCTATGTGCTTTGTTTTTTTGTCCCCGTGGTTCGCTTTTCTTTGTTTGGTTGCTTTACAGTTAAGAGAGAGGGGGAAAAACACACCAAGGCTGTATTTGTGTGAGTGTTTGGTGTGTGATTAACGGAGTTCGCAGAGTTTATTTTCACTTCTTGGAGGAAAAATATGAGTGTTTGCATTGCCACTGGCCTTTAACCTGTCCTGCCGGATGGAAAGGCTTTTTAAGTCATCCATCACACGCAAGTGCCCTCCATAGCAGAGGAGGAGCAGGACGCAGGCAGGGATGCAGGCTGAGGAGGCTGGGTATTTAGATTACCCCCATCTGTCAGCCCGTAATATCTGCTGGAGGAGAGAGGAAGGTATGAACTCCTCCATGGAAAATCTCCTTGTGCTTTAAATCCGTTAATATTCCTGTGGGGACTTCAAGGGTCATTGAGTTTAATGTGATTATTATCTGCAGTAATATTCATATTTTAGGATACAACTGCACTACTGCTTTTAAAATCACCGCATATCGACTCACCTTGAGCCGTATACACTTCACAGATATGCACTAACCCAACTAAAACGCACCAATTTCGAGTTTCACAATCTGCATATTAAGTACCACCTGCTGACACAATAGGGAGACCTGATCCACGAGGTCATTTCTGGACAGCCCTCTTCCGCATATTCTCGTTTCTGCAGTTTAATTTGTCTGACTGCACACAAAAGACCCTCCATTACGCATGGAGCTGCACCGTCTTATAATGTCAGCATTCTGATATAAAAATGGGTTGGCTAATTCAATTTAATTTTCAAATGTCTTCATTAAAATAAATTAATGAAGGCATTAATGTGCAGACATCTAATACGGACCCCTTATATGAACCCCACTCTTTAGAACTGCTCTACGCAAAGAGAGACTGAACAAATATGGAAAAAGGCAAGTGATTGTTGAGAGCTTGCACAATTGTGTTTTGAAAGCGCCTTCGGGGGTACTTTTCCGGTCGGACGGGGATCTCATGTCAGAAGTCACTATCATACAATGGCCGAAAATGCTCGAGACTGGCGCCGGTGACAGAGTCTCAGACGGTGGCCTGAGCACATTTACATGACATAGGCTACAGGCCGAGCCAGGGCAAGTCAGCAGGTCAGTTGGTCTCATATTGCAGGGGAGACGGAAGCGACGAATCTATAATCAAATAAGTGCGTAAATTTACGTCTGTTATGTTTTGCACTTGGTCAAGTGTCATTGCAAAGAGACATAACAAAACATCGGTCCTTTCCTGATTGGCAATTAAGTCACTCAGACCTGAGATTCATTTTGCTGTTGTGTTTGAACAGTTTGGCAGATTGATTTTTCTGGAGGAAAAATAATTACTGAATTCACGAACATCATTTTGAATAAGAACACGTTACCAACTCCATTAGAAAATGTTTGCCTTCATTTGAGTGTACGGAATACAATTTTAAGACTGTCTACAGCAAATGATTAAAACCAGAAACTTTTGAGTATGGTACTACACATGCGCAATCACATTGAAATATCATAACACGCTCACAGAGGTCAATTGTGCGCGCACAACGCTGATGCGTCCAGAAGAGCCTACATTGCGTAAAAAAACAATAAATTACCGCTTTATTGGATATGAAATAAAATAAAATCCCATCCCGGACTTCCCAAAATGCAACCCTAAACTATAACAGTAAGGCCACACCTAGCGTCACCCTGACTTCAAATAATTGAAACTAAGAGGTTTGGCCTCGTGTTTTGTGTCCATCTGGTGCCGCTGCGTTTTCTAACGGGGTTAAAAATCTCATTTCTACTGCAGCCTGCATGTTTTACTGCAAGTTTTACTCCAGCGCAGCACATAGGTCTACTGAGATCAGCAAGTCAACATCTGGACTGAGCTATGTAGTTCTCCACACAGTCATATGAATGTTCAAAGGGTTACTGTCCATATTAAATGCGCTTCAAGTCAATGCAAGCACTGTGCATGCGCGTCAAGGACGACAGATTGTAATCCAGACACCCTGATCTGATATGAAAGATTGATTTAAAATCCACAGCGCTTTTCCCAATTTTATCTAAATCGTACAACAAAACTTGATTGGGTTTGAATTCCAAGTTGCCTGAATGCTTTCAGTCTCCACGGTAAAACAGATAAAAAGCGTAATGCCGCATTTTCATTGATGAAAATGCAACTGGCCTCCATTGGCTGTCATTTGTGCGTCAGCGTCAACAAAAGGCACAGAGCCAACACCATCAGTAGGTTAGGTTATGTGTAATCAGATCATAATAACGGACCATCAATCATAATGGGATTTGCGCTGAAAGGGTGGGCTACAGTAGCTATTGCATAGTTTGGTTTTAAACCGGTGGCTGTTTGGGTAAAGTGTCAAATTGTTGTTCACCTAAGTTGCTTGGGAAACAGCCTGGTGTTGGCCCTACAGCCCAGGTACAGCGTGTGTTAAAGGAACTAGAGCTCAGATCTGCCTGGCTTTTATCAGTCCTGATTGTTTATTTGTGGTGAAACAATGAGCTGATAGAGCAACACAGTTTACAGTGCGCGCCATTCGTACACACAATAATCTTCATATTATCGTGCACGTTTTATACTGAGGAAACAGTAACTAGGGCTGGCCCGTGTAAAGGTGGCAAAGGTTTATTCAGCTCAGTACATATCCGAGATATACATTGTGTTGGTGTTGGAGTGTATGTGTGCACCCAGCTGCGTTGCGCTGGACAAATTTCAAACATGCCTGCACGAATAAAAGGCCTATTTTACTCCTAAAGTGCAAAGCATTGCGCGCTCCCGACAAGTGAAAAAAAGCAAATGAACACTGCAAAAAATGTCTGTGATTACCAGTCAGTCCGATACTGACGAGCGAACAAACTGGTGAGGTATAAACTCACTTGATAGGAATACGAATAAGTTTTCACTCCAACTAAACGTGACTGAAGACATTTACTGATTTACTCTAATAGTACTTTTTTTTGCATTGGTTTTAGCTTGACGTCGGTCAAAATATTTTGTTTAGGTGGATATTTTCTTGCAGCGGGCAGGCTTAGTGGGTGGGACTCGTTCATTTTGGTAAGGTTAAACGCAGCAGATGGGTGGGTCTCTTGTGTGGTTTGGAGAGCCGGATCTTCCTCTCGGTCACAGCAGGGTAGAAGCTTTTCACTGCACCGGAGAGAGGAGAGCGCACCGGGTCGTTGCTGCTGTAGGAGGGAAAGAGGGCTGTGTGATTTCTTTCCTCCAAGTCTTTTTTTTGGGGGGGTGGAAGAACAAATCTCTGGTGGAAATTCTCCCTGTATGGTTCATCCTCTCATGTCCTGGTGTGTCTGGCAGCGGGGTGGATTTTTAGCTGTTGAGGAAAGCTTTGTGCATTCCAGGATTCACCCCAGTTTCCTCTTTGTACGCATCCTTCTCTTCAAGGTGGGATGAATTTGGACAGAATCGCTGAGGCAGTGAGAGCACCGCCGCCCCGCGACGTGGCCCCCGCGTTTCATTTACCAAGAACTTCAAACAGCAGTCGAGAAACTTTAGAGAACTCAAGCAGCGAGTCTTCAGACACAGAATTGGCAGGTACACAGTCAGAGTGCTTTTAGCAACTCGATTCCTTCTTCTGAGTGCACTAACAGTTTATTTTACGTCTCCATAAGTCCGTTTACGGTGGGCTGGTCACAGAGACATCCCGGCAGTTTAACACTACGGAAAAAGGAGACAATATTATAGTTAACTTGTATGTCCCAATGTTTGCTTATTCTCACTGCAATGACGATTTATTTCCGTGTGTTCCGGTGCAACATGCTCATGGATAATACACCAAAACCCATTTCCAGTAAATACATTGGTCCATTTCTAATCTCCAGTTTAATGCGCATAAATGCAGCTGAACAGGGGGAATAATCCAGTTTTGGTGCAGTTACACCCCATTTTTGTTTATTGCGCTGGCTGAACCAAACATTTGGCAGGATCCCGAGGTCTGTCAGGGAAAAATGTGCAGAACAGCCTGGCCTGCTGTCAGTAAATGCATTAAAACAAACTATAAATATTGGGCCCGTCCACCCGTCTAAACTGAAAGCCAGAAGGTCTGTATTAACAATTCTTGGATAAGCTTTTTGTTCTTCAACTTTGCCACATTAAAAAAAAAAAAAAAAAAAAAAAAAAAAACAGGGCTCGTTCTTCTGTCTCAGTCCACATGAGGAGGATATTGCAAATATGGATGAATGTCATTTATGTCTCATTTCCTTTGTTGAAATAATTTATGGGGCTTGAATTAAAAATGATGCGGTGACTTTAAATCTTAAGCCGCATTTTATTTTTGGCAAACATTCAAGAGATGATTCCCTTTTTGTGATTAACCTTTGCACGTGTTGACCCTCCAGTTTAATGAGGCAATCTTGTTAGGACACGAATAGGAGATAGCAGTTGGGAGATAAGGGTGCATGGGCAGACCTCGTCGTAAATAAAGTAATTTTGATCTGTCAACGTAAAGCAGTCGCATCTAAGTGTGTTTGAAAGAATCGATACAAAACTCCTAGACATGTTTGTAAATATTTAGCTTTAACCTGTCACTTCTCTTCTTAGGCTTATTTTTTATGAACAACATTGTATACAATTTATTTAGAGCTTTGGTTTTGCTTATTTCATGCTGACAGGCCTTTTCTGTTGTAGTTGACCAAAAGCTGTAGTTCTTTTTGCGGTTTTACCGGTGCAAATACTAACTTCTTCAGCGCGGATAATGTCCCTTTTGCATGCAATTCAAAGTTCCCTATAGCTGTAGTTTACAGCAATTTCACCCAGATTGTCATCCACAGAAAAGGAGAGGAGCGCTGAACACAGGAGTGATGACGGGAACGCGGACGATCCAAAGAAGAAGAAGCAGCGGCGGCAGCGGACTCACTTCACCAGCCAGCAGCTGCAGGAGCTGGAAGCCACTTTCCAGAGGAACCGCTACCCGGATATGAGCACCAGGGAGGAAATCGCCGTGTGGACCAACCTGACCGAGGCTAGAGTCCGGGTAAGCCGGTGTGGCCAATCAGTAGAGTCTAACCCTAACTCCAATCCTGACCGATTTGCATGCACAGAACCGCTAAGTAGCACATCTCCATAAGTATATGGAACACCGCCCGTGCGTAAATGTGCGTAAAGACGACCTGACAAATAAATTAGAGCATTGTTGGGGGGTGGTTCTTTTGGCTGAGAGCCTACATAAATAAAATAATTCCAACACACATGAATAGTTTTTGAGAAATAATGAAATAACAATTTAAAAAAGGGGGATAATAAAAAATAAATAAAAAAATATATATATATCACCATAGACTCCCGGCATTTATATTTCATATCAGGACAAGACATAACATCTAGTCGACTTTTTCGTGTGCTCTTACTGAATAAAAGCGTGAAAACCCTTTAAACAGACTTCATATAAATGACTCCAGTGACTTTAAACAACTCAGTTGGAAACTAGATGTGTGATAATTCAGAGACACGCTTAAAAAATCCGTTGACAAAAAACTGGGAGATTTTCAAGTCTGTAGCGTTAACAGATATTAAACTGCAGTCATCCCTGACTGTCAGCGACGGTGTATCCAAAAAGTAAGCCTTCCATTATTAAAACACGTGCTTAATTCTGAACAATTGTCAGCTCGCATTTCTGACACAAGCAGGACTAAAAGTGCACGTTTTAAAACGCATGCTCCTGTTGCCATAATTCATGTCGAAAATTTTGCGGAAAAGCTGTCTTTAACTATTTGAATCTGTTGAAAATGACGTGCCCTTTTTGAAGGTGTATCCGCGCTGTTAATGGACCCAATGGGGGATTTGTCTTTTGATGACATCACCACCAGTCTGGACCCTTTATTTGTCCCCGTGGAGGAGACTGCTCCTGCAGCCAAATCTACCTGGAGCTGTGCAATTAATACGAACAGCATGTGGTTTTATTTATTCAGGGAGGATGTTTTTAGCATCAGGTCGATACAATCTGATTTGAACAATATCTCCTTGAACCAACTTTAATCATAATAACAATAAGATTTAATTTCTTATAGGGCCCCTTGAAGTAGAATATAGCTGACACAATATATTGCTTTTTACTCTTGGTGACAAAATATTGGACTCGTCACTATGGGCAGTTTTTACACACATTCATACTAGCTGCTTTTTCGAAGGACAATCGTGGAAGAAAGAAGCGCGCGTAAAACACAAAACAATCGCACTTGGTTTTCATTTACAGCAACTGGCGCCTGTCGGCCCGTCTTTGCAAAATCCAACGTCTCAGATTGCATAAAAAAGTGCGCGCAGTTATTTAAAGTGCGGGGGGAAGTAAAAAGAGTCTCAGAACAAGTTTAGAGTGCTGGATTTTTCATTTCTGGAGGGTGAATGTCAAACAGTGCAGCCTTTTATTTTGGCAGAAAAAAAGAAAACATTGTAAAGACGGCGTGGCGTGGCATGACACGATGCAGCCTGAATATTCCTGATTCATTTCTGAGCATTTAATAAAACGTTTTGACATTTTAAAGTGTTTGGACTTGACCTGTTAGGGCTATCGGTGTTAAATCTTGACAGATAATATGTGGAGATTGACTGATGTTTGCGGGCTCCACTATTTTGAGTGCTACGATTCTTTAATTATCTCTAATGAGTCATGCTTGTTAACATGACATTAGAACCTAAAGTGTGTATGTTTTTTTTTTTACTCGGTGCAGGAAGCTGAAAGCTCTCAGGAGTCGAGGCGGTGCTGTGAAATGCAGCCTGCGTGTTTCCTCCGCAGCTCTCTGTCACATCGCTCAAGTCTTTGTGGACAATTTGTCCGCAGCACCCTGTTCCCTGCACTGCTAGAAATAGCCTCCACGAGCCCGTCTGATGATACCACTTGTAAACTGTTTCTACTATGAATTAAAAATGACTTGCAGAGTGCCGACTAACGGATATTTGTCAGGTTTCGATAAGGCGTGAGGATATCCAGAGGCACGTTTCTGATTCATTTACGGTCACCTCCATGTCGTAGACTTGTTGCTTTTACTTTGGGCAGTCTGACCTACATAGGCTACACACACACACACACACACACACACACACACACACACACACACACACACACACACACACACCATTAACTTCACCCGCATACAACAGAAATGAGCTTAATTTCATTACTAGACAAGATGTAGGCCTACTACAAATATATACTCTGACTCATTACTATAAACACATCATTGGCTCTAGCTTAAGTCAAAACATTTATTGTAAGCTGTTACTATTGTTTCATTTAAATTAGGTCATTAATAAACTGCAAAAGGCATATATTTCGTTTACATTTTTTTCCTAATCTGTCATGACAGGAATTATTGCAGAATTTTCAAACAAGGTCTTTAATATTTAAAATTAAAATATTATTTCTAAACCGAATATTTAGACCTAATTGAAAAACAAATTTAAGATTTTTATATGTAATGACTGTGGACAAGTTGGCCATTTAATTGTTTAATTTGTTTCTATACTTTTGCACTCACTAGAGTTCAGTTAACACTTCTTGCGCAAATAACTAAACACAACTCTAAATAATAAATAAATGCAGCTTAAAGAAATAAGGCTTTAATAAAAAGCCAATTCTAGTAGTAAGTAAAAGCAGTTTGGAATTAAGAGTATGTCACTGTTTCACCTTCTACAGTTATATTTTGATTTCCAAGACTTGGTTTTTACTCAATGTGATTTGGGGAAAATTAATAAATCTTACTTGAATTTGAAAGTTGACACTGCCAGACTATGGGGCAGCAGCAGCTGCTTCTCTAAATTTAAATATGGGTCCATGCAGCAAATTGGACTAATTGAGTATTTTAGTAGGAAAAAACAAGTTCAGTTTGATGGGGGGGGGCGCATTACAGCTCTAATACAAATTCCCATGTCAAGACTTGGGCACTCAAAGACTGAGGATGGATTTTACTTGAAAATGTGTTATTTTCTATATTTTTTTTGATCATATAAAAATATATAAATGTATCAAGCCTAACTGAAAAGTTTGACCATGACACAAATAGGCCTTTGTGTGTGTTTTTTTTTTTTTCTCAAATGAGGATAATTGAAAATACAGTCTAGGCCTTTTTAGCTGTGTTTACAGACTGTTGTAAACAAATATTTAGACATCTGGGGAACATTAAACAGATGTCCTATTAAAGAAATGCCAATCAATACAAAGCAGCTTCAAATGTAGAAATTTGCTGTAGGGTTTTTGAGTGCACCTTTTAAAATATTTAACCCCAAGAAATTACACTATGCAATTGGAGTAACATTCAAAGACCATTCATTTAGATTTTTGTTTATAAATAGCAAACACTGTTGTATTTGTAATTGTGTGTTCTGTGGCCTAAACACCAACACCCCCTGAAGTCAGCAGCACTTTGGAGCCCCCTAAAAGTTCACTTAAAAATAGCCCATGATATTAAGAAGAAACTGGTTCGTAATGGAAAGCTGGATTTATGACAACATATTATAGCCTACTGCCTGCCTTTGAGCTGTAACACATAGGAGGGGAAAAAAATCTCGCTCATTCCTCAGGTGACTGCTCCACACTATTCTGCAGTTCATGTCCACAGTACTAACGGCGTGTGTCTTCTCCAGGTGTGGTTCAAAAACCGCCGGGCTAAATGGAGGAAGCGGGAGCGGAACCAGCAAATGGACCTGTGCAAGAACAGCTACCTGCCGCAGTTCAGCGGCCTCATGCAGCCCTATGACGACATGTACCCGGCCTACACCTACAACAACTGGACCAACAAGGGCCTCACCCCGGCGCCGCTGTCTACCAAGAACTTCACATTCTTCAACTCCATGAGTCCCCTCACCTCGCAGTCCATGTTCTCGGCGCCAAACTCAATCTCCTCCATGACCATGGCCTCCGGGATGGGCCACTCCGCCGTGCCGGGCATGCCCACCCCGGGCCTCAATAACATCAGCAACCTGAACGGGATCGGCACGTCCAGCATCAACTCGGCCATGTCATCGCCCGCGTGTCCGTACGGGCCTCCCGGCTCTCCCTACAGCGTTTACCGGGACACTTGCAACTCCAGCCTGGCCACCCTCAGACTCAAATCCAAACAGCATCCAACTTTTGGATACAGCGGCCTGCAGAGCCCCGGCTCGAGCCTGAACGCCTGTCAATACAACAGCTGACGGGCCAAAAGGCCTGAATTTCAAATATAAATAAATATATATGTGATGAACGGACACGGTGTCAGAGCTTGGGCTACCTGCGGATGGGGGAAAAAAAAAAATCAAAGACAACTAAACTGGATTAGTTGCAGTCATTTTTCAAAAAAAAAAAGAGGATAAATGGATTATGCGGGTTATTTGTGTTTACCAATGAACTTGCACAGCAATTGAAATGTCCAAGTTTTTTGGAATTTTTTTTTTTTTAAATGATGAAGACGTGTTACATTGCTGCACTGTAAATATATAAATGTAAATATATACAGGCCTAACATATAAAATAGACGATGGGATTTTTTTTTTTTTCTTTTTTGTGCTTGCTTGCTTTTGAAGACTGGGAGGGTGGGGGGTTGTTCTCGACCAAAACAAGAATTTGCAAGAAAAAATAAAGTGTCGAGCATATCATGAATCCAGACTCAAGGAAAAAAAAAAAGAAATATAGCCCATACTGTACATATTTTATACCGCTTCTGTGTGCTTTTTATTTACCGCTATGCAGGGTGCCACCGGCCCGTTTGACTCATGACGCCTCCCGTTCAGTGACTTTACTTTGAAATGTTTCATTTTGTTTACTGAAATAGAAAACCCCGCATGTTTAACTTGGGTGCAACGTGTTTTGTACGATAATGTAAGACTTTGCAGAAGTAAGTTCATTAGCCTAAACTGTGTACAAAAAGGTGATTGAACGTCCCCATGTGTTTATGGTAACATGTTTGTTTGAATAAACTCCAGGAAAAGAGAGGTTTATTTCAAGTATGTTTCAGAAGAGGCTCTTTTTAACGAGAGGAGCCGCAGTGGTCCAAATTCAAAAGAGGAGCAAAATGCATAGGCCTAACATGGCTAAATATTCTCTGCTTTCTAATTGATCCTCTCAGTTTAAAAGGATTACCTCAGCAATATGAAGATTTTTAAGGATTAATTGGACTAGCCAGTAGTTATGTGGGCTTTAACCATGATATATTTTTTTCCTTTTGTTCATTTTGAAGCTTATTGCTGCATTATTGCCCCCTTTTCCACCTACATCAAATTACACTTGGAGGGAAATAAGTCCACTGGAATTTATACGCCTCTTGCAAACTTCCGGACCCTAATATTCATATTCCTCTAGGAATTACAAGGGTCGTTGTCTAAAGCCTTACTTAATATTATGGGCGACTGTTATTTGGTGAGTATGATAATCACCTAATTTCATCGCTCAGTGCAGAAAGTAGTCCCAAGCCCGCCTCTGATGCGTTTTATTTTATATTATGTCTAAATAGATGAAGCTGACTATTTATGTGATCTTTGCTCTTACTAACGATTAGATTGATCACTCAGACTGCGGTCTGGCAGGCAGACTCACCTTTCTATGGGCCTACCTGCCTGGCATTTTTTAGGAGCATATATTGTGTGTGTGGTTCAGTGCTGTGTCTCAGCCTCAGATGATTACATCCCACCTGCATATTTTACACTAAACACCATTTTGAAAAAAAAAATAGTATCTTATGTTAGTTGACGACATTTATTTTTTTATAAATAATATACAAAACTCTGAAAAAAGTTTCTATTGTCTCAAAATGCAAACTGCATTAGCCATTCTTCGGCGACAATCCCGCGCACGTTTGTCCAAGTGCAAACAAAATGAAATCAATCAATACCATATCTTGTTTTCTGACACCTGTAGATCCCCATATCTATATTACTCACAGTCAGGCTGATATTAGTGCGTAGCACTAACGATTGTGTGCTTTAACCGATAGTGCTCTGTGAAGGGAGGATATTAGGATTAGAGGCAACACTTTAATAAACCATCAAATGTGAAACAGGCTTCTAATGACTAATAAAACAGCTTACGATTCCTGAAGAATTATTAAATTATTTATTTAGACCTACAGTGTTATAAGTCAACAGACTATGTAAACCATTGTCTATTGGCAAAACATTTTTTTAAATCCCTATCCTGGTGACGTGAACAGTGTGCTTCACTTTTTGCTCCTTTTACAATCTAAATTACTCAAGAGCTTATAGTTCATGTAGGCTACGTGTTTGCCATTTTAATTTTCTACAGTAATATTTCTCTGTTTGTTAAAAGTGAGTCTTGACCTCATGGTGCTTCCCTATAAAGTCCTATAAAATATACACTATCTGAAGTGTGACACTCTAAAGTAAGTTTTAACAGTTTATTGTTGACCTTTGGTGGCTTTTTGGTAATTATTCTCCGATTGTAGCTCTATAATATTTTATCTTAACTATTTAAAGTGAGGTTATTTTGACCTTAAGGTGTCTTTTTGGAAAATATATCTTCTATAACAGTCCTGTAATATATTACCTTGACAGTGTTGTCTGACACTTCAAAGTCAGTTTTCCTGATAATATGTTTTTTTTTCGTATTTTTTCAAGCTCCTCAATATTCCACTAATATTTTTTGTGTCTGCACTCAAAAGCGAGTTCATGTTGACCGTTGACCTTAAGGTGCCTATTTGGAAAATGTCTCCTACAGTGACCACAATATTACTTAGGCTAATAATTAGCTATATAAAATTTCACCTTTACATTTAGTGTGTCTGACACTCAAATGAGTTTCTCTCTTATAATGGCTCTGTAATATTCCTACAATATTTTACTTTAATATGTGCGTTAATGTGAGTTTGTGACACATAAAAAAGCCAGTTTGTTGACCTTAATGTTCCTTTTCGAAAAATGTATTCTCCTATAGTGGCTCTATAATATTTCCTGACCTTATGGTGGCTTTTTCGTAATTATCTTCCTTTCGTCCCTCAATAGTATTCCATTAATATTTTATCCTGACTTGTAGTGTGTCTGTGATGCTCAGAAGTGAGTTTATGTTAAACCTAAGGTTTTTGGGAAAACTTTCTCTATATTTTACCATATTGTTTCTGACACTCAAGTTAGTCTCTTGATATCAGGGTGCTTTGTTAGTGAATTTTACTCCTATTGTGGCTCTAAAATATCCCAGTAATATGTTGTGTCTGTGGCACTTAAGGGGAGTTTATCCAAAACGTAGGTGCGTTTTGGTGATTTTATCTCCCAAAAACAGTTACAACTTTATCATATAATATTTTAACTTCTATTCACTGTTTCTGTGTCTGTCTCTAACTCTGTCACAGGGTTACTGAAGCTTTTTGTCGCTGAGGTTTATCATTCATAACAAGTCACAACAGTAACATCAGCAGCGCGCGCCGCTTCAAATTCTTTCTTTGGGCGCGCCCGTATGCACGTAGGTGCAGACGTTTACTCAGGGCAGGCATGCGCATTGGCTCTAAGTATTCACTTTGATTTGAAAATGTTTGACAAGGGGACAAAGCGCACTCCAGGCTCATAGTGATTCGTAACAAAAACAAAGCGCCCATGCGGTCATAAATGGTATCCATAATACCTGTTTCTAGTTGTAAATAAGACCGCACGGCACCGCCAACGGGTCTGAACCTGGAGGGCAAAGTTCAACACGCCGCTTTATAGCCGGTAAATATTTGAACTAGTGTTTCTAAGGAAGTCCCATTACATTTTTAGACATTAGTAGATTATAATATGGGACACATGTAACCCTGTGGGTTATTTTGGTGAGCCTGTGCATGTCTGTGTGTTCACAAGTAGCCTACAAATCAGGATTAGCTATTTCTTTCATATAAAAAATAGCCTAATTAGGCTAATTGAACACGGTTCACGGTGTTCTGGCATTCACTTGTAAAAACAGTTAGGCTAATTGAGGAAATAATGAGCAGATTAATCATGAATGAAAACAATTGTTAGTTGCATCCCCCACAACTTAATGGGACAGCATCAAGTAGGAGACCTGTAGCCAAACTGAACTCAACGTGTTCCGTTCACAATCACTGTAAATTTGCAATGAAAAATAAAGACAGCATTGATAATAAATTATGCAGGACTTTAAAATATCATCACATAGGCCTACCTTTTCTGATTAGTCAGATAAGTCAAGAACGCAACAACAAACATCATAATGTGTCATTGTGTACTTTTACTTTGAATATGTAAATAACAAGACTGGCTTTCCATGAGGCCCCTTTAGAATTCAACTGTGCTGCTCCTGGCCACGTCAGTGTACCAAGGGAAATACGAATTACCACCGACCCAAAAATACTTTTATTTTTATTTTCACTGTGCTCATATGTTGCAGATTCCTTACCAAGCTGTTTATGATCAATCAAATTACAGCAAATATAGACTATACACTAACAAACTCTGACATTGCTATGAGGGCGTTAGGTGTTGGGGTCAATAGGGGCCCAGCAGCATTTTGGTTTTGGCCTGGAGCCCCCTAAGAGGTTAACGTGGCATTGGCTGAGGTTATACTGTAGTGGTCTATGAAGGAATAGTGGTAAAGAAACCAAGAGACTAGAGTCAAATAGTATTTGCAGATATGCTTAATAGTTGCGTAAAGGAGGCAGCACTCATCCTCCTTTGCAAAAATGTTAGTGTTTGACAGGCAACACCACCATGAAAGTCAGAAAGTATTATTTGAAGCTATTTGCATGTCACTATACCTTCTGTGACTGATATCTGAATAGTCTCTACAACCCAGTCCATCTGGTATACCCTAATTAACAAAACAAGCCGAGGCCTTCCCTCAGCTATGAATACAATGCTGACCAGCTTCTTTTAGTTTTTTGCTGTTGCTGCCGCCAACAGGTCCCCGCAGCAGCTCATCTGATCCTGAAACCTGCACTGCAGCTGCTGCATCCTATAAACACATCCCTGTTTAGATCCAAACCTGTAGTTTATTCAGAAGCACTGCTTTGACTCTATAATATAACAATACTGACCCTGTAATAAACAATAGCAGCAGTGGTCTATTAGGACACGGCAGCACCAGTCTTCATCTCTTTTAATGAGTGACTTTTTCTCTCTGGGCGTAGGGCAGCTGCTGCACCCCAAAAACAAGACAGCAGTACACACAAATCAGGTGTAGTCATGAACTTTATATTACTGCTGGGCATTTTCTAGACTATACCGTGGGTTTTGAGCATTATGAATGTGTTTCCAGGAAGCCATTAGCTTCTATTCATTTTAATATGGTATGAAGATCAAATACCTGAGATGTGCGTGAGATGGGTCATCCATCACAATGAACATCTTGTCTGTTTTTATTATCAGCAAAGTTACTGTGTTGTAAAGCAGTGCAGACCTTCCAATTAATCTATAAAAAGTAGACACTCATTGTGATAGATGACTTATTTATAGGCCCATTTCAAGAGTGTTTCAAGTCTCTGCAGGTTGATTTTGATACCATACTAAAATCGAAAACTAACAGCTGCTTGGAGCGGAGGTAAAACACTTTCAGTCCAAAACACTTTGGCATGATTTGAAAAAACATAGGCAGTGATATAAAATGTACATTATTAGTAAATGTTGTTAAATTTGCTGTATGGTCCTTTACCGCTACACAGTGTAGTCATTGAGGACAAAATCCATCTTTTTAAGCATTAAGTGGAGGCTTTTCAAATCTTTCTTGCAAAGAACAACACACCTTCACAAGAAAGTGAACCAACAGGCTGAATCCTGAATTGCTGCTCACATTTGATTGCTTTTGGATTACTGTTGCCATGAAACTCACAACATCACAAACAGTAACTCAAGATGTTGCATGTTCTGCTCATTTCAAAAACACATTTGGGGTTATCGTATCTCATTTTTTCAGTTTTGACTGAACAGAGGCATCTTCAAAGCACATACCACTTAAAGTCACAGTTTGGCTTTCTGTCTGGTGTGCTATTGTGGTGCAAGCTAACCGCGGGTCAGCCAATGTGTCATGGGTTACAAACTTAAGATAACTGCCACAGGTGAGTGACGGACCAATACTGACTTAAATGTTCGAATATAAGTACCATGTACCACAGATCACATGTCTCTGAATTCATTTGTACACAGCCCTGACTCTGTAATGGGACTCACACTGAGCCACACAACATTATTACAGCTGTTCTAGCCATTTGTGTGTCAGGTAAAGTTAAATGACTTCCCCATGAATGCTGGCCCTGGGACCGTCTCGTCCTCTCTGCTTCACAGCAGTAACTGTAGCGACAGTTTGCTAACCCACAACTTAGCTAACGTTAGTCACATTATTGCTGTGACGTTTTTCACTATATCTCGTGTCACAAACTGGCTCAGGAAATGTGAGAAGGAAGGAGTCCATGTAAGCTACTTACTTAAAACAAGTGTAATTTATTCAACTAAAGTAAACACATGTTAACAATGAGGTGTGGAAAGCAGCATTATCAACAATATAAGCAATGCATGATGTGTGGCATATGTACTGTATAGGTGTTGTGGCGTAAAAGAAGGTGCCACATTGTAGATTTAAGCTGTAAGAAAGGAGGGACAGAACTGAAAACATGGGCCAGCTTTTATGGCCCAAGGGCTCAATCAGCTGACAACCCTCCCAAGTTAGCCAATTGCCCGCTGAGGTTGGCCAGGACAACCTCCAAGACAGTGGGAGGAGTGTCGCAAGGTATTTGTCCTGGTATTGGGTTTCTCCAGAATTGAATACCCCACATTTAGTTCTGATTGTGGATTTATGCTACAGCACACAACAATAGTTGTGTAACCCCCTCTGCACAAAGCTAGGTCCATAAAGAAATAATCCATGGTCATCTATTGGAAAATCTTCGCAGAGACTATTCTAGCAGTACATTAATGACTGTAGTGTTGGAATGCAGTAATGTTTGTGTGTCCAAATACTTTCTTCAGTTTTGGCCATATAGTAATATTAATATTATACTAGAAAAGCCATCACCTAAGTAGCTTACTTCTTACTAACCTGTATGCACATAAAAGGATGCTTTGCAATTAAGTGATCTTTACCAGACTACTTTTGCTGAGTTTGGTGTGTTTAGTAAGCACCCCCAACTAAAACTAATGCAGTCTAATACAGCAGTCCTGAATTACAACCTAGGTTATAATGTTCAGTTTTATAGGTGTAGAGTCAACTGATCATTTGTGTGTCACACCAAGCTCCATTTACAAATCTAGCAATTTATAGTGGTTAACTTTATTGGCAGACTTACAACCCTTGTAGCACAATACTTCAAGATTTCACCAAATTAAAGAGACTTTTTTTTCAGTTTAGTATTAAATGAATTCACAATGCAGTTCTAATTTCAGTGGAATCTCTACCCTTAGATGAAGTGTGTAATGACGCTCGGAGAGAAAAGAGAACGGAGCACATAATGGATAAGATGAGCATAGCCAACCCAAAATGTCAGGGCAAACCTCACAACCCTTACATTTGACAGAAACCCTCATGGTGTTATGTTAAGATAATCTATAACCTTCTCATTTACAGTATGATTCAGTGCCTCACATGGTAAGCACAGGTTGTGCAGGTATCAACCTTGCAATTGCAACCTATGTTACAACAGCATACTTGACAGGGGGAAAAAAAAGAAAAACAGCAACAAAACTTACCAGCAATACATTATATAAGTATAAATTTCTAAGTCACTGCTACTTTGGCTGCTGATGCATTTAACACATTTCTAGTTGTGACGTGTGAGTATTTAATTGCAGATAAGGGGTGATGGAGATTCTCCTCCATTTCATAGTGTTACATTTAATGCTGTGTGTGTAGTAATGTCTGTTCAAGAGCCAAAATCAAAGTTACACAAAGTGCTTGTATCACCACCAGGCATGTGTGCAGTCTACTGTTTGATAGTACTGTTAACACACTTGCAACGCTGTCTTACCTTTGTTACTAATCTTCTTTCTGTTCTTCATCTATTTATACTTCCTGATTCTACCATGTTTGAAAGGGTGGGGAAGAGCATATGTCTGTTTTTGATTAAAGGTGTATTTATGATACCGTTGGTTACATATAACTTTGGCACTGCACTGTACTTCATTTGTGAACAAAACCATATAAATTGTAAATATCCATGGGGCCAGATTGTCTATATATATGCGTATGGTGAACTCCTCTACTATTGGTGTAGTCCACTCCTTAGTTACTTGTGGGGTATATATAAGTGTGGTTGTGTGAGGTGCTGTGTGTGGGGGATTGTGCTATACTCCAGTCCAGTAGATGGCGGTAATGAATTTATAAGCTGGTTTAACAATTGCCAATAAAAAAAGACGACGATGTGGCACAATTTGTGTCAGCCTTTACAAGCATTAAAAACATTTTAATTACGTTGCATTGGATGGCATGTTTGATCATTGCACTATAATTTAGATTGAATTAACTCCCACGTTTACCTTCCTGCTGCCAGAAACACCCACCCAATTAAGGTTCTATTGCTAGAACCTTAATTGTGTATCAATCCATAACTTGAAATAGTTCAAATGCACTATTTATTCCATTTAAGTAACTTCAGCTACAGTGCCCAGCTGTTTTAATAAATTACTAGGCCTTTTTTAGAAATGAAAGTATGTATTTGTGACCCATTTTTAAAGATTTACATCATCAGTAGGAACCAATAGGCTTCAAGCTGGGAGCCACAGACACAGTGGTGAAGTCTGAATATGTTGAGAGATGTACTAACTAGGGCTGGGCAACGATTAAAAATTTTAATCACGATAAATCGCATGATTTTCTACAATTAATCGCAGAATTGAATAATGAATTCTAAAGTAGTGGATTGCGAACTTTAAATTTAAATTTACTTCTACATACACAAGTGCAATAACATGTGGTTTGCAAACAATTTAAATAAATAATGTGCTTTTTACCAGAAGTACTCCCTTTACACAGTAACAATAAAATATTTCTCGTAAATCTCAACTTAAACATTAATGTAATTAAATCAAATATAAAACCAAAGCAATTTGTCACTGCCAGGGCATTATCTTTTATAGCTTGTTAAAACAAGTCCAGAGCCACAATCATAACATCAAAACAGGCACCTTCTGAGCAGCAGGTTAACTATATAAATCTGTTTTCTTGGGTTTTTTTCTGAACAGGTATCAGCAGAAAATATTTATTTTTTATTTGTTTATTTGAAAAGATCAACATTCAAAGCAAATGTAAGCGTACCCGAGTTAGCCACAAGCTAGTTTTCATCGGCAGTCCCCTTGCCAGATGTTATTAGGCATCCTAAAAACTGTTATAATACAATAAAATATATTTTTCTTATCAGGGAGCAGCATAAACAGTCTATGTTCATTAGTGTCCCTGTTAGAGTGAGGTGAAGTGCTAGCCTCACGTACTCGCCCGTCCACTGCCGAACTTGAACTTTTTGTGCGCGCCGCGGAGCACAAAACATTAGAAGAGAGACTGATGCTCGTTGTTTGTGAGTTCGTAGAATGTTTTACTGTTTACTAAATAGGACATCAACAGGAGGGAATTCGCATGGCAGAGCATCCCCGCAAAACTAGATAAAGTCCTATCAGGTAAAGTTATCTATAATTTAATGTAAGTTAAATAGGCTACAGCTGTGTAGCGCACAGAATCCGTTGCCATGGTTACTCTCCATAGAGTGCCCGCCATTTACTCGCAGAATGCTTGTCTCCTTGTCTGTTCACCTGAGGAGCGCAGAGTGCTTGTCTTGCTTTTGTTTATCTAATTCTCCCAGTCTGCCGTAGCCTCCCTCCGCTGCTTGTTTGGGTGGGTGATTTGCAGGCTGATCAAAATCCCACCCCTCCTGTGACCCATGGTTTGACTGTATGTGTATTCAGAGCCAGTGAGCAACAGACTCTCAAAATAATAATAAATAAAAACTGCATTAACAAGCCTAATTGTCAGCGTTAATTAATTTATGTGTTAACACAATAATGCATTAACATGCCCAGCCCTAGTACTAACACATTGTTGTTGTTTTTTCATGGAATTTGTTGACAAATGGCAAAATTATAGAATCTCCAAGTATGAAACAGGTGTGATGCTTTTCAGTGCGTCTTCCGTACTGGACCTGCCATGGTGAGTTGCGTATAAAGGTTCAGTGTGTAGAGGCTGTCTAGTGGTGAGGGTTGCAAATTGCAACCAGTGGTTCACGGTGCATTCACATGCTCCTTGGATGGTCCCATTTCCTGAGTTGTGAAGTCGTTCTTCCAACTTGAGTGTGTGTCCATGTGCTCTTAAGTCGGAATGTGGAATCAACATGGATGCTACTCAGGGCCGTGCAGAGACCTTTGGAAGGGCAGGTGCTCAAAGTATAACAGGGGCACATGGAACAAGGATTTAAATAGGGATGTTCTCAAAATATCGATACAGAAATATATTGTTATGTATTCCTTGATTATATGCGTATACAGATGCTTCCGTATCGATACATCAACAAATGCTGTGACACAGTTTTAAAAAAGAAACACAGGAAATACCCAGATCTAGCTTTAAAACACGGTGGTCTGACATAACTTACAGGGAACAGTTGCTGTTGAGGGGTTGCTGGAGATGTTGCTGCTGCTGCTTTTGTTGCTGCTGATACTACTGGAAGTGAAGTGAGATATTATAACAAACATAGGATATATATTAGTTGATGAAACAAATATGTGACAAGATGTAAAGATTGCTGACAGTATTTGGAACTGGCTCACTATGACTGACTGCTGTAGTGCTGCAGCCGCTGCCAAGGCTGGCTGCTATGAGAAAATAAGAGGGAGATGCTCGCAGAATGCTGCACACCGAGAGCCGCTGGTAGAGCAAATAAGATACCAGGTCCAAAAAACTGTGGGAAATAATCTGGGAAGGAAACAGTACTGGGAGAAAGGACTAGGTTAGCCAAGGCAGGGGTAAGAGTGAGACAAATCTATAGACAGGTGTGTGTATATGTGTGTGTGTGTGTGTGTGTGTGTGTGTGCGTGTGTGTGTGTGTGTGTGTGTGTGTATATTGTGATAATGATTTTATATATTGCATTGTGAATCTGAGATATATTTGGATTTTGATTGACTAGATGTCTAATCATAAATCTAAAAAGATGTGTGTGTGTTCATTCTGTTGGCCCATAATAACCATGACAGAGCAGCATTTACCTTTCACATTAACATTTCATACCTTTCTCTGAAATCTATATAGGGCCATTTCTTCTTCATTCTTTACTGTTCTGATTTAAATGATCGTTTTAAAAAGGGCTGATAAGTAGGCTATAATTAAATAGATTAATAATAGATAATTAATTAAATTAAAGTAATAAACCTGTTTTACCAAAGTTGTTATAATTATTTTAAGCCACACTACGTTTTTTATTAAGTTATTGTAATAATCCTAGTTCAAGTGAAAGGTTTTTAATCAAATGACATAAAAAATACAATACCTCGCGACGCCCGTGAAACTTTTCTCCCTCAAAGAGCAAGAACGAAGTGAACAGAGCACCTATGTTTATCTGTGTGCAGAAGTAACGTTAGCTGTCGGCACAGTGTTAGTCGGCAGCTAACGTTACTTCTACAGGCGACACACAGAAATATACAACTACTGTGCTGCTCTCTTTGCGTCTTTCTTGTAAAATACATACAACAACCCACAACAAGCACATTGCGGCAAACCCCTCTTACCGGCGGAATCGCAGGTGTCCTGTAGTCAGAGCTGCTGATTCACTAACGGTGTGTGAACGGGAGGGCTGTCACAGATGAGATCATCAGGTGAAAGGTCATAATGTGGGTCATTTACTGTGAAATTATTATTAATTCATTTTACTAACAGTTTGATTCGGCAGGCCTTCACAAAAGGACCTTTACAAATGTAAAAATTAATTAATTAAATTTGTCATTGACAAAAGGGCACTTTGGGCATCAAAGGGCAAAAGGGCAGGTGCTCAAGCACCCATTGCACCCCCCTCTGCACGTGCATGATGCTACTAGAAAGATCTGTTGGATTAGCATTATCAAAGCATATTTCAACATGCAAACATCTAGTTCACTCTACATGGACAGCAAACTAACCATTATAACCATATTACAAATGATATGCTTGCAAAATATGTATATGCAATACGTGATTTTGCACAAATCAAAGTTCTATAAATAAACTTCTTTATGTCTAAGGCTACCTTCAGACTGCAGGCCAATGTGACCCAAATCCGATTTTTTTGCCCTTATGTGACTCAGATCTGATCTTTTTATGACAGTGTGAACAGGCCAAGTCACATGGAATCTGATCTTTTCCAGTTCGGAATTGGGCCACTTCCTTATGTGGTCCAAATCCGATACAGATCGGATCTTTTTAAATGCGACCTCAGTCTGGACACTTGAGTCGCATTTGATGCGACTTTGACGTCACTGTAGAGCAGCTGTTCTGCTGTAGACTGAGCCGCGCTGAACGAAAAAGCTCTTAATCCCATAATTAAACATGTGGCTCTCTTCCTTCTCTACCTCGCTATCATTTGCTCACAAATTCCCTTTCTTATACCTAAAATCCAGTTTTGTGCGTGTTACTTGTCCGAGCGGACACAGTGGGAAGAGAGGGAGAGAGAGAGACGGACGGTGTGTGTTGTGGGGCAGTTGTGTTGTACACAGCGCCAAAAACCGTAAAGAAAAGAACAGAAAGTTGTGAACACTTATCATAATTCGGGAGAAATGTGACCCGTGAGAGGACACTGAAAAACGGGAGTCTCCCGCGAGCTAACCGGAGGTATGTTGCTCCTTGTTTACTTCTCCTGCCTGCAACAGCGTGCTGCGTGTGACATGGTGTTATTCTTCTGCGCATGCGGGTCATTTTCAGGTCGCGGACAGTTCACACTGGAGTCTGATATGGGCCACATTTAAACTATAATGTGAACTGTCAAAACAAAAAAAATCGGATCTGGGGAAAAAATCGGAATTGAGCATTAAGGCCTGCAGTCTGAACGTAAATGCTAAATAATATGTGTGGGACGACTACTACTGCTACTACTAGCATTATTTATCGTTGTTCTTCTTCTTCATACATATGGCACGCAGTAGCGCCGTTTGTCCATTTTATGCTATAGAAACATGGCGACATCTATCTAAGAGGACCACAGTGTATGTAAATAGAAATGGCTCATTTTAAGGTAATACAAATATAACAGTTCTTTATGTAAGGTCTTTTATACACCACTGAAAACATAGTTATATTGCATTTCTGTCAAAAGATCCTCCTAAATATTACACAATGAACCTTTAACTGAAATACAGTTAAAGAAGGCATATTTTTCCATAAAAACATAAAACTACCTTCAGCATGACCAAAACGTATTTGAAAGGCAGAGAGCTAAGTGCATAAGGAACTTTATAGGAACGATCCGTGTAACATTTTCTGTTTCCAGTTGAACAAGACACTCTCTCAAAATCTTCCTGGATAGGAGCATCAACCAAATGTCTCAAAGGGACCAGTGGCTGCTCCCGCACTTATTGCAATCTCATGAGCTGTATGTACCCATGTTTAGCATGCACCTAAAGTTAAACGTTATATTTATGAACATCTTTTAATTTAATTACAATAATGATTCTAAAATTAACTGCTATAACAAGCCAGTATTTATGATGTGCTGCAAGATTTATGGAGATGAAGATTTATCACAAAGGTTTGGATTACACAATCAAAAGAGCATTTGGCCAATAACTGCATGCTGTTGCAAACCAAAGTACAACAGCATGAATTACTATAATTATATGTGTCCTGAGAAAATGATGTAATTACCTCCAAGACTCAAGTCTCAGTACCACAGTAATTCTGACAAAGCTGACACATGACAGTCATTTTGGGATTAGTGACCGTGCTGAGTCGAACTGTAGTGACTTCACAGCCAAGTTTGTGTTTAAAGCACACTGAAAATAGCTGTGGGTGGCTGAGTAAAGAATGAAACCTACTGTATGAAGGATCTGGTTCAACATACTTTATTTATTTTAAAGGAAGCCAATTATATGAATTCTTAAGGCTCCTCAACAGGACTGGTGGGCACAGTTACTGTACTTTCATGGGCAGGGATAAAAAACAAAAATCCTGAGCTTAACTGTTGCTCTCTGAAACACCCACTTGTTGATGGATGGAATTCTGGGAGATGTAGGAAATCATTACTTAAAGCAGACTGGGCACAACAGAAATGTACACGTAAATGTAAATGCTCTGTATTTGTATAGCGCCTTTCTAGTCAGAAACTAACATTCACACACATTCATACACTGGCGATATGGCCGCCAGGGGCAATTCAGGGTTCAGTATTTTTCCCAAGGACACTTTGACATGCTGCCTGGAGGAGCCGGGGATTGAACCGCTGACCTTCCGATTAACGGGCAACCCGCTCTAACTCCTAAGCCGCAGCCGAAAAAATGCTATGCTAAAAAAGTAATTCAAAAAACACTTTATGGAATAAACTGTACATGAAATACTGATCCACATGGCCAAAAGTATGTGTACATGTAAACATCATGTCCATATGTGATTGCTAAACATGTTCAAAACCATGGGCATTAATATGCCTGGCTTTTCTTGTAGTGCCATGCCTCATGCGTGTGACATTTTTAAATTTTTGTTTGTTGTGAAATGTCTCAACTGTTAGTGAGGTTATCATGATATTTTGCTCAGATTTCCATGTTCCCCTTAGGATGAATTATAATAACTTTGGTGATCCCTTAACTTTTCATCTAGCACCATTATCAGGTCAAAAATGTTTATTTTGTCTAATACATTGGGTTTTGACCAACGTTCCCATCGATCTCAGCTTTATTTTGTGCGGTTTAATGCTAATTAGCAAATGTTAGTATGTTAACACTAAGAACATGGTAAATACCTGTGTAACATCAGTCATCAATGTCAGTGTAGCATTGTCAATGTGAGCATGTTACCATTCTGATGTTAGCATTTACCTTAAAACACTGCTGTGCCTAAGAACAGCCTCACAGAGCTGCTAGCGTGGATGTCAACATGCACTTACATATTTTCTTGGTACAAAAAATAAATGGACTCAAGTAAACACTTCTAGACAGCTATAAAACAAAATCAGTTTACTTTACACATTGTTGCGTTCCAGTAAGTCATATATCTCAAATTTGGTGATTTTACATTTATTTGATAAAATTAAGAATTAATTGTCTATTTATGGCTTAGACGGAAAGTCTCCTACTTTTAGTGTAGCATAAACCTTTTAAAATCCCACTTGACTATCTTAAAAATGCATTAAAACTTTGTTTTTCTTTGCTCATGAAAAGTTTTCAATAGTGATGGATGTCTGTATTGGGGAACCTCTGTTGCTGATACTTTACTTAACTCTAGAATCAGCATGACAACCATTACAGTGATCCCTCATATCCCAGAGAAAATGTGTTTTCCTTTTCATAAAAAAAAAAGACCACTGACAACTTGTCTTTTAAATGGAAGAAGACAGCGTGGAACTGCCTTTTAGCCTATCAGCACAACAGACAACAATATGTTTCTGTTCACACAGATGAGAACTGTCAGCAATCTTCTAATAGTTACTGCCGAACCACATGGGAAACGTACACACGGGGTGCATTTGATCAAATAACAAATGCCATACAAATGTCTGCAAATGTTAAGCTCCTGGTTGCTTTTTGGCATCAAGCACTGTGATTACTATCAGCGCTGTGTCTGCAGTGAATCCCACAACAGACGAGTCCACATGTTAAACGTTGGCCTGTGCACTCCCCCAGGAGACTCCAAAAGCAGACTTAAGTCAAGATTAACTTTCTCTGACCTTGTTATCTTTATTTGGCAGTATCAGATTGCAACTACCGGTCCGCCAACCCATCCCCACATGGCCAGAGAGTGAAACTGCGATTCACACACTAGATGAGAAATATGGGCCGCTACAGCAGTTACTTGGAAAAATCCCAGAAAGCCTCTTTCCTGCTCTTGGTTTCTTCTCTCACTCACTGATGAAAGCCCTACTCCATCTCTCTCTTTCCCCTTCTGTCACTCTCAGGGGCACTAGACATTTATGCTGGGGAGAATTATTATTTTTCCATCTCAAGGTCTACACAAAAAAAAAGGAAAAAAGGCTTCGCCCACCTGGCCCGTCCCTCTCATCTATTCACAGCTCTATTCCTTCCCACTCCTCTATCCCTGCCTCCACCTCTTCAATCTCTTATCCCCCCTCAACAGCCCTCCCCACTTTCTCTGCCTTTTCCTCCTTCCTCATTCCTTCCCCTGTCTGTCTGTCTGTCTTCCTCTGGCTCTCATGGGTGTGTGTGTGTGTGCAGGCTGAACTGCTGGCGGTGCAGAATTAGTAGGTGAAGCTGAAAACGGATTAAGGAGCCAGAATCCAGGGAGTTCACTAATGGGAGGGCTGGCTTGACTGCCTGCTGCTTCTGTCCATCAGCTGAGGCCAATTATCTGAAGGGGCCACATCTGGCCTGGTCTGGCCCGGCCTGGCCTTGTTGGAACGCCTCTCTGGTGACTTGAAAGCCCCCCACACCCCCCTCCTTCTCCACAGAGGTCAGATTATGGCGGCTATTTAGAGAATCTACTGGGGCTGAAGCAATTAGTCAATGAATCTATGTTGATTGACAGAAATGAGTTAATCAACAGCCATTGATAATCATTTAAGTCATGTATCAAGGAACATTTTCATTTACTAGTTCCAGCTTTAAAGATGTGAGGATTGGATTGGAAATTTACGTAGATAGATTTAGATGGTTAGTTGGACAAGACAAAGAATTTGAAGTCCTCATTCGAGTGCTGAAAAATTGTAATGTGACTTCTTTTTTATGATTTTCTGACATTTTGTGGACTAAACAATAAATTGGAAACAAAAATGACAGATTGAATGATCAATGGAAATAATTATTCCTTTAATAATTATTAATGTGTGTCACCCTTTCTTATAGATCCAGTAGATTCAATTGCATCATAATTACATAATAATAACATAATTCCTGATAATTCAGTTTTTTCTTTTTGGACATAAGGAATAGTCCATTTTGGGAAATATACATATTATATTATAATTTAAATATAAGAGTTAGATGACAAGATCAATACACTCTCTATCTGTTGGTTAAACTTACAGTTACAGGCCTAGCAGCTAGGTTTGAGATGAGTTGTTAGCAGTTCCACCAAAAAGAGATAAACCACCTTCTAAACCACTCAGATGGTTTCACTTTGTTTTTTTTCTTTTCTGCCCCATTAATCATCTTAAGACCCCTCAGATGTATCTTGCGACCCTCAGGAGGGGGTCCGATCCCTGGGTTGGAAAACTAACTACCTACTGTTTACACAGTAGTTAAAACTAGCTCCACCTTGTCCAGCTACAAAAGTAATGGCGATGGAGCAGTGGATAAGACACATGCCTTTGGTGCGAAAGACCCGGGTTTCACTCCACTTCACTCCACTGTGAGACACCAATGTGTCCCTGAGCAAAACACTTAACCCCTAGATGCTCCAGAAGTAAGTCACTTTGGATAAAGGCGTCAGCTGAATGAATAAATAATAATAACAATCTAAAGTATAACATGTACAGTATATCAGAGACCAACCTTCTGCAGAACTATTTTTACTTTTGATACTTTAACTGCTGCTGACATGCTTCCTACACACATCAAAACCTCAAAAGGAGGAGTTGCTGCAGATGAAGGTGTTGTCTTGCTGCTGTGTCCACCTGAGACAATTCAAATGAGATACACGGTACATACAGAGACATTAAATTAATCTTGAAATGTCTCATATTGTTTCTAGCCTTGCAGTTGCCTCCCTGCACAAAAAACAGTTTGAGCGGTGGCTGACTGGGTCAGTGTGGTGCGTATTAACACACAACAGATGCAACGGTTCTCTAATTTTGGTCAGAACTTGACTCTACAGATGAATGAACAGAGGGTTTAGTTCCCCAAAAATCATCTTTGCAATATGATATATTTAATCCAACTCTGAGTGTGCCTTACCAACATGTGTGTGGGCCTGGTTGGCCTTTACTGTAAGTAAAAATTTGTTTGCAAATTATTGAATATAATGTAAATGTAGCCAGTCTATAGCTTATGAGGTTGAATTTACAATGTTAGTCAAGACTTAATAGAAATGGAGAAACATAGTTTAGTTTTTTACTTTAAGGCATAGGTTATGGAGTATCATGGGTTTGCTTTTCAACATGACCCATCCAAATGAAAGGTTAATTGAAAAGCATGAATTAATACCTTTAGAAATCATGTGAAATACTGGCACTAAACGCTAAAGTCAATCTGTGATGCTTTACAGTAAATGATGCCGAGGGGATGGATGAATTTGTTGTTTAATTTCACTTCGTAGGGGTGATGTGTGGTGTTTGATCCTAATCAACATATTTGTTTTAGTGCACCTAATTTTAACGTTTTCACAACACATTGGTGAAAGGCTATTCTATTTTGCCGGGGCCAGGCTATTTGCATTAATTGTAATGACATTGGCTGCTCAGCATCTAATTGCATGCTCATAATTGCTTTAACTACAAAAGTCACTGCTAGGCGTCCGCAGCTATGCCACTCATTTCATCTGCAGTAGAGACAGCAATCCCCCAAATGCAACTAAGATAAGTTACAGCAACCTGGGAGGATAAGCCCTAGCATCAATAGGAATGTAGTTAGCTTACTTTTGGTTTATTCCTGCAGATGTCTTTAACTAAACTCTCAGAGACAAATGAAGATCCAGTTGCACTCAAAGTAATGCAATTAAAGAAGTTCAACACTTTGGAAAATACAATTACTCACTTTTGTGTTCAGATAGAAGATCTATAACTCAGTCCACATCCACTGTTGTGGTTAGGGGAAGCAGACATAACTGGTTGGGGTTAGAGTAAGGTTGGGGTCAGGTTAAAGTAAGGAGATTTTAGGCACATAACGTACATCGACAAGAAAACAGGCTTCGGCACAACACCAGACTCTTGGACTGGCACAGTAATTTCCTGGTCTCTGCTGGATGCCTGGCAACCTTATAGTGACAAGACTCCAGGATGTTACTAAGCCAAACTAGGCAATAGTCCAGCACATAGCCCCCAGCAAAACCGCAGTTATACAGATTAAACAGATGAGATATAACCCGTTAATTAGTAAACTTGGTGCCGGTAGGCAGATTCTGTTACCTTTGGACAGAGCCAGACTAGCGGTTTCCCCCTTGCCTCCAGTCTTTGTGCCAAGTTGTGCTCTGTGCGACGACAGAGAAAGTGGCTTTTTGCAACACAGGTTGGCAGAGTGAACAATCCTACTGATTTGGCTTTTATTACACTCTTTTCTGTTTGCTGATCTTCTCCTGATGGCGATCCAGTCAGGAAAACATAGCAGCCCTATTTGACTCATCACTTACCAAATCAAATAAATCCCCTCCTACTGACTTTGACCCCTTCCTCATTTTGCTCCACCCTCCAGGGCCAAAAGGAGAACATGTGGCCTGGTAGAGGACTGACAGGATCTGGATCACTGGCGAGTACCGGACAGAGTACTGCAGAGCAATTACACTCGATTTGAATTCCATGCGTGAAAATAAACACTGTTGAAAACAAGAGAACCACACAGTGAGACACACAATGAAATTAGATCTGCCAGAATCAGTTAAAGGTGGAATCTTGAATCTAAACCAAGGTTTTCTACTGAGCCTTGGAAATGTCATCTTACTCAAGAGTCAGTGCAGAGCTACATCATTATGAATCAATTACAGAAACGTTTCACAAAATCAAACTTTTATTCTTACAGAAAGCTTGTACAAAATATGCTGCAAACAAAATACAAACATCAAAACAGAATATCTTACACAGATGTTATTTAAGATGGATGGGTCAATAGGAGTAAATACATTTTTCTGAGAAATAATTCTTTGACATTCTTTGGCAGAGTTGTGACTGAAAGCAGGGAAACAAAAGAAACTGGGAAAGAAAAACTTTCTGACAAAAACATTACATTGAAAGTGCAATTCTGTCAATAAACTTGGCCATTTTGATGTCCCGTTTTGACAGCCCTCCACAGTCATGTGAAGTCAATGTAATCTGGACCTGTGAGGACACAAACACAGTTTGCAATTGCGAAGCAATAACAGGTCAACCAAACAAATCATAAGTTAGTATTATTTTTAGTTGGTAATTAGTGCTGTAATAATTGTTAACTAAAAAAAATAGTTAACACTTGAAAAAATCCAAACATTTTCCCAGTGCATGTTATGTAATTGTCATTGCCATTTGGATGGCAAAGAAAAACATTGGGTCAAAATATAGAAATCATTAATTAATCATTATTAGTCTTAGAAGGTGAACAGCATGCGAATCAATATAGAAGAAGAGGATGATGTAAAGGAGTGGTTTCTATGTGCTTTTTCTTTGTTGTTTTTTACCACGGGATCCCTTGTAACTACTGACTACAGCTGCTGTTCTCCACAAAGATACAAACTTTTCAGAGCCACATATTGAGACTACAGGAGTATTTGATCATCAAGACACAGTTTTTCGGTATTCCTTTAAGTGTCACACTTATGTTGTTTTGCAGCCCTGGAATAAGCTTTTATACATGCTTGTGGAAGCAGAAGCTGACATTAGTGTATATTGGTGTAATTGTGCCTGACTAACAGCAGTTTATCCTGTGCAGTGTCGCCAGTTACCGTGTGGGTTGCCAGATTAAGCAGTTTTGGTTTGGTCTCTGTGTGACATTACTGTAATGACAATTCAGGAAGCTTGCACCACTTCTGCGAAAAAGTAGTTCCAGCACACAAATTCCCCCAAAACCACGTGTTTTTACATTTCTGCTTAGTGAGCATTAGAGGTGTTGGTTTGGATTATTTTTTGGACAAAGCTTTGGACAGAACCAGACTCGCTGTTTACAGTCTTTATGCTAGGCTAGACAAGACACATCTTGACTCCAGCTCCGTACTTTACACACAAACATGAGATTGGTATTTATCTTCTTACCTCAATTTTGGAAAGAAAGCAAATAAACATATCTCCCAAAATACTGAACTATTTCTTTAAGCTGCGATCCACATACAGTGACATATCTTGTCCTGTTATTTGTCAGGAACGGTGATAAATTCAGTGGACGGCCATCCAGAGTCCTTGAAATTTTGAGGGGATGTTTTTGCCTCCACCAATGAAGTTCCGCCCTGGAGAGCAAGGGCACGTTTAATCTGAAAACGGTGTGCACGGTTTTGCAATGGTTTCTGAGTTGAGCAACATGTTTCCTCAAAATGGTGTGCAACAGCCTATGAGATACGTTTTCTCTCATTTGGTGGGTGGGTCAGAGGTTTTTCCCAATCAGCAGCGACATGTACAGTATATAAACACCAATATTAAAACGTCAGTGCACTTGCGTACACAACAAGTTGTTCAAGGCAGCACCGTTTTGTTTAAATAAACTTTTTGCATAGTGTTTTGTCGGGGCTGAATGCAGCCCAGCTCTAGCCCAGAGTTATATCTTGTAAACTTTACATTGAGAGCCAAGAAAAGAGAGCAGAACATTAATGAACCTTAATAGAATATTATTAGTAGCTCAGTGTACAGCATCTATTTTAGGATGAACATCAGTCAGAGTGGGATTTATGTGTAAGTGTCTGGTGGAAAGTGCTGTGGGGGCCCAGAGACCTGTAGCACCGTTCTACAGCCACTTTAATAAAGAGTGGATTAGGAGCAGCATTCCTGACAGAGCGGCCGGGTCCACCACACTGTAACTCAGTGGCTACAACCTAATGCTGAGAGATTTTCAGGGACTGGGTTTGTCATATCAACCACTACTTTATTTCTGAGGCAGAGAAAGTGAGAGTGTGTGCGTGAGTGTCAGGGTTGTGCAGGCTTCGTGGAGGGGAGGTAGAGATATTTGCAGAGCTTTTCACAAGAAAAACTATGAGATTACAGTGTGAAGTCGTTCTGACTAACCGAGTGTTTCTGGCTTTGAGTGGAGATCGCTCCAAAACCAGTGAGGATTGTTGAAAAAAATCTGACTTTATCCAGAGTTGATTGATCTCGGTGTGTCTGTAATTTGTTATAAACCAACCGTAGCATTGTAAATATGACAGTAACTCAAACACACAGCCGTGATAACACTGTTTGATTCTACAAGCTGTGATTTCTGTAATGGATACTAAACAAATGCAGCACTGTGAGTGACTCCTCAATCACTATTACAAGTTGTAATTTGGGCCACAATGTGAAGAAAGTTATTACCTTATTATAAACATTGAACCATTCTGGGTGATGGTTCATCTTCTCTGCCTGCAAAGCCACTCGTGACATGAAGCCAAATGCCTGTTTAAGAAGAAAACAATCAACTGTCAATCAAAAACATTTCAGGAAGTGGATTTCTCCTCTAAAACACTTCTTTTTACTTTTTAGTCTAGTCTACCCTCAATGACATAAATGGGGAGGACAAAATATTAGAAACCACTTTCAGTGCAATGCAAAACAGAAACACAGCCTCCTAAATTACCGTAAAGTTGAATCACCACTTCTATAAAAGAGTTTAAACAAAATCTAAACATTATAACCCTCGTAAAGGTAGGATTTATTATAGGGCTGTTGTTTTATGGTGCAGCTAGTGTAACCTAGGTAACTCTGATAAACTGGCAACGTTAGAATTTATTTTTACATTTCCCCCGCAAATTTTCTGTCATTCTTTCCCATTTCTATTTTTCCCGCAGTCTTATATATTTTTAAAACTGCCTCTTTAGTTCATATTTAGCAAACTCTGCCTAACTGCTCGTCAGCATAAACACTGAAGCCCACTGCACTCTGACTTGACACAAAAACATCATTCTCTAAACCTTACCAAAAGAGGTAACACTTTAAATCCGCATATTTATAAACAGTATACAAACATTTAATGAATGGTTTATAACACACTATCATGTAGTTGGATATAAGGACATTTTTAAGTGTACAGTATTTGACAGTAATTAAAACTTATCCCATGAAGACATAACTATTATCTGTTTTTACACCAGCCTCCACTCATGGATGCCCACAGGACAAGTTACTTTGTTGACAAATACTCTAACAACTACATAATAAGATGTTATTAACAATTTATTAAATTACTATATATTCACATAAATCTTAATGAGACTTAAAATAAAGTGTTACCAAAGAAAGGT
This sequence comes from Micropterus salmoides, assembly GCF_014851395.1. Taxonomy (NCBI): domain Eukaryota; kingdom Metazoa; phylum Chordata; class Actinopteri; order Centrarchiformes; family Centrarchidae; genus Micropterus; species Micropterus salmoides. Next base: position 14,784,770 of record NW_024044681.1, read on the forward strand.
TGACCTGGAGCAGAGACCGTTTCAAAAGAGGTGGGTAATAGATTATATTTTCATGGAGTTTAATGTGACTGCTTCAAATTTCAGCTGCAAGAGGAAAGCTGCCATTCTCAAGGCATACAATTTAAAGCATTATTGGTTTACGAAACACACCGAGTAGTATGCTAGATGAGGGGAGAAGAGAGGGAAAAACGAGTTGCTCAGCTCCAGAACGTATATAGTTAAAATGTCTTGTACCACTGTACCCAAAAATGTGTTGCAACTTGTATGATCGGAATAACTATTGAAAAAGAACATCTTATCTTAACATTATAGATTAAATTATAATTACCTTCTTGATTAATCAACTATTTTGACTAATCACTGAAGCTGTAAAACAAAACAACAACAAAAAAAACACACAAAAAAAACAAAACACCACAACATATAGCGGCCAACACAAAGCACAAAGAGCAATGCTTCCATTGAAGGCAGAGACAGCGTCTCTGTGCATGTAGAAAACCCTCAAGAAGGCATGTATGTGCATACTTCCACACCCGCGTAAGGAGCAGACAGCACGCAGGCACACAGTCAGAAACACTCTTCATATTTCGAGCTTGGCATTTGGCTCTCTCCAATCACAGGCCATCCAGGGAGTGATTACGGTTATTCTAATTATCTACAAAGAGGAGAGTGAAATCCCTCGTCATACCAACTGTGAAGAGGGGGGTAAATCAGGTAGACCTATTTCAGAGCAATTTCCCACTGCAATCTCAATTAAGCCCCTAAATACTTCCTCCCTGCCTAATTAAATCAACTGAAACGCCATTGTTTACAAGCCATGGCTTCAGCCCCATCCACCACCTGATATGACGAAAACAGAATTACTCATGCAGAAGAAATTGTGTTTAGCCTTTTTAGTGCGTTGTTACCAATTTCTGAGACGTCCTGTTAGGTGCCCGAGCAGCACGACACATGTAACACGATCGGCAGCTTGATCAAATTGGTTATCAAGGAAACCATCTCCTGATCAATTTAAGTAATTGGCATATTCCTGCAACTTGACCCCACTGGCACCAATTTGGAGACCGAGGCGGTCTGTTTTTTCTCAGTTCTCATTGGCTCTAATGGAGATGGTTAAGCAGCCTGTCATGTCAGGTGTTGTCCAAACATGTCCTCTCTCTCTCTCTCTCAGGGCCAAGCTCAGGCTAATCTGCTGCTCAGGAACATTGAGTGACAGGTAAAAGGATTCTATGTGAACACTTAAGGGTTCCTGCACATTGTCCCATTTAAAAACACCATCGTCTTTCAAAAACTCACTTTCCACCTGGACTCTTTTATGGAACACCAACTCAGCCCTTGGTATTTAGACAGATTCCTGATTAGCCAAACTAGTGCTAAGAATACTTTTTTTTTTTACTTACACTAAAATCAATCATTTTAATTTTTTTTTATTTTTGCCACCATCATTGCAGACGCTTGTTGCTGTGGTGGGTCTGCACTCTGTGAACCTTTCAGTTGCAGATGCTAATGATGTTTGTGTAGTATTATTAACTAGAGTACCCTCCTCTCAAAACGTTACGGTTGGATCTCTAACGCAAATAGCTAGCTTACAGGTCACTTCAGTGGACTTTTACAGGGCGCAATTGCCCGCAAGGATTATATTGCAGCCCTGTTTCGCTGCTGGAAAAAAAAAATGTCCCAATTATTATTACATAGACACAAAAACATGGGAAAATAAGGTCCAGGTTGAAAAATACCCATTCATTTCCTAGCCTAATTTGAGGATTTTGGTCAGCAGTCCAAATGCTGTATGCTGGTTGTGGCCAGGCTATATGCCTGTAAGAAAACAGGATTGCATTTTTCTGGAACAGTTTGATATTTTTAAATTAGCACGTGTGAATGAAGCATGTACTTCACTCTTTAATGCAGGGAGGATCCCTTTTAACACCACATCTGCCAACTGGGTCACAACACTTTAAAAGCAACATTATCACAATAACACAGTTACAGATCCACTGACATTACAAGGGGTCTGCAACTGCAAACATCTGCAGTAACATCTGTATGATACGTTTCCACAGATTTCCAAACTTGGCAGAAGAAAGAACTTCTAGTCTGGACCAATAATTGGTCACTTCAATTCAGTTTTAATTCAAGAAGTATATTTTTCTTCCAAAGCCAGCTCATGGCATGGTGAAGTTCGCCAGTGATTATGAACAAATGCTGTATTAGTATCCAAAAAGTGTGTTTTTTATTTGCATTTCGAATCAATTGAATTGACAGTGAACCAACCTCAAACTGAGTTTATACTCATTATCCAAACTTCAAAGTGCTGTACAGTACGAGAGCTGCGCAGCTTTTATCAAAATAAGTGTCACACTTACATGTCCCCGTTTCGACCTCATTGATGTGCAATTGAACCACAGAGAAAAATGTAATTTGTAGGAAAGCGGAATGAGAAACTTAAGATGACAAGTTCAGCCTGGGTGCAACATGAACCCTAAGAAAAGACTTCAAGAAAAGGAGGAGAGAAAAAGCATGAAAAGCAGTAATCTCCCACTACAAATGAATTAGAGTTAAATGTCCAAAAAACCTGAAATCATGAAAAGGCCTTAAAAATCATGCCCTACATCAACATCTTCTCTTAGGTGGTGGTCCCTTGGGGGCAGTAAGGAGAGCAGGACACAATACTGGCAAAGTGGTGGTGGTACGTCTGTCTGTCACCTGTAGGTCATCTCAACGCCCTCCACTTGGGTCAAACAAGTAAATAAAACCAACCCTCAACTCCCAGCTGAGGTCTTATGTCAACAGAGGTCAAGGACTCTCCCACTCAAAGTGCTTTGTTTACCCCATTTGTATTGTACGGGCCACACTTCTCCAGCCAACAGGTCAGCCAGCCATTCGGCTATCCATCCATTCAGCCAGCCAGCCATTCTCTCCAACTGGCCCAACAAGCTGTAGCTGTCAAAGTCAGATAATTTGACATGATATTATGCAGGCCCCCATCTCAAATAATCAGAAACACCCAAACGGCAGACCCCCGCTATGCCCCTTTCCCCCGCACACCCGCTTTTGAGGAGCCGTTTTGGTGCTATTACAGCATGATTGTCATACAACACTGGATGAGACAATTTGACGTCGAAGCAGAGTGGTGTTTTCTCTCTCATTGCGGCCGTGGGCTGGAATACAGGACTCAGTTTCAAACACATGTGTCTGTTATTTACAGATCGGTTTTCCACCGCCGCGCGGTCCAGGGGCTTAGAAACGCCTGCTCTGTCTTGCCAGGACTAAGTGCATGCAGATTGTGCCTACTCTTCACTAGCCTCTGACAGACACACACATGCACACTGATGCATGTACGAATGCACATATTCAAACCTCCTCAGCATACACACAAGTTTGTGTCGACGCACACATGAAGACAGTCCGCTCTCCTCTATTACACACCGCCATGACTACCCGATGATTACCCTACGAGCCCCATCATCACCCGCGTCAGCCCCCTGGAAAACCTTCGCTCCTCCACAGTGAAAGGCAAGAACACTGAACTGTACGTGGTGGCGGTGGTGGTGATGATGATGATGACGACCACACCTCTTATGTCTCATTTCTCTGCTTTCCCAAACCACTCTTCACAAGCTTCCAGCTGGCAGGACAAGGCCGCCCGCTAAGTTGAAATGTAAGTTGAAATGTAACTTTAAGCAAAATATTGAATAATTATGATGCAAAGCTGCCAAGCGCTGAAGTTCTTTCTTGTTGTAGAGAGCGCTCTACTGGGCATGTGTAACATCATAATCTTCTCAAGTTAACGCAGAGAAACACAGAGGACTTTAATCTGATATTCTGACAAAGGCGATGCACGCTGCGAACACTCATGAAGTGACTAACATCCTGTGTAACCAATGTTCAGGCAAGTCAGCTCCTATTTATGTAAAGAGTGTCATGTAATACTCAAGCATGGTGTTAAGGCCAACATATGCAAACCCCCTCATTAACTGCAGGGTTACCAGCAAGGGCTTAAAAAGGTATTGGGCTCGTCAAAAGACAGCAGACGTCAATGCCATCTTAGCTTACCCAAAGGACTGATAGCCAGATTATCTAACCACCTCCGCTTGGGTGCCACACCTCACGGCTTCCCTCCAGCCATTTTCACAGGACAAGATGAATGCAGGATGCCTCCAGTTCCCAGGGAAAGTTCCATTTTGGAGACAGAATGGGAACTGAACACCGCTGAGCTGATTAACAGGCCTCTCACTCTGAGTTGACTCTGATTATTTTATAATAATTATTTATAGTATTTGTCATTCATTTGTTTTTGAATCGTCAACTTTGTAAATTGTATTTCAGAGGAGAAATTACTTCATAAGTAGGGAGCATAACAAGCAGATATCAAGGAAGCGGCCAATGTTGTGCAAGCAAGTGTGTGTGTGCCTGTGTGTGTGTGCGCGCGCGCGCGCGCAGCAGGAGGGGGGTGACTCTGGGAGTTTGGTTTACCCAGGGGCTCAGTTTTAGTTGTAGACATCTTATTCAACACAAGCAGAGCAAGGCCTGTAACGAGAGGCAGAGGCTTGAAGGAGATTTGGTGGAGAGGGAGCCCCTGACTGAATATAAAAAGGGGGATCAGCCTTCGGAGCGGAGGGAGCTTTCGAAACACAGCAGCGCTCTCCTCAGTCTCAAAATTGGAACTTAAGTCCAGAAGCTGTGTGGACACTGCAGCTTTTTAACGGTGCTTGTAATGCGGATATAGTGTGTGGTGAACCACAACTTTGGCGTGTTGTTTGTCTCAAGTTTGTGCCATGTTCTCTTTTTGTTGCATTATTGCACAACTATGACTGTGAATGTTGTGAATTTATAAATATCAATTTTTGCATGTTTTTAATTCAGCAAATACTTTGATATGGAATAGCTTTCTAATATGACCCCAAAAAAAAGGTTTCTAAAGCAGCATTGTGAAGGTTTTACTGCATCACGTCTGTGACATTTCCATGCTCATTGTGTTGTTGAATATAGCCAACTAACACACCTCCCTGTCCTTTAAATATTTGGATGCCTGATTACCCTTTCTATCTGATTTTTAATATACATATTTTCTTCTTACACCTGCACATGTACAGATGTCACTGAAAGGTTAGGAGGAACATAAATGCAGAAATATCGCCCCTACTAAGAAGATACCACTGAGTGACTACTGCAAATATTTAGAATGTAACAATATATTGTATCATTTTGGTTATTACTGCTGAAAAATATCTCCCATCAGACCATGACTTTTGTAAATCCTTACACCCTCTTCACTCCAAATACCTTTCCTGAATGCTTATTCTGACATGCAATTAAATACTGTTTAATACTTGATTTTAATCTGTACATTGAAAATGGTTTTGTACATGAGGCCAACATTTGAGACTTGTGTTTGTGAAAAGTGAGTCAAAGATTTTAACATTGCTCATTTCTAAGTCTTTGGCAGCCATAATAGCTGTACAGTTAGAGACGAGGTTCCCGTACTACACAATTAAACTCAATCCTTTAGCTGATGATTTGCACCATGTCACCTAAATTAACGAGATGAACTTAGTTCTATACGTGGTTTATATTCCTTAGTTAAGGAGGAGCTTGTTCACTTTGCAGGAGAGACTCAAGATAACAACTCGCCTGTTTTCCTTCGCAAATGCAGCTTATTAGTGATTTTTTCTCCATTGCTGCATGATGCCGAATATTTGCAGGGAAAGATGAATTGCCATCATTGCCAACTTCAGCTAACATAACTCAGCAGTTGAGCATGCACAGCTCACCTCGCCTATACAAACTGCATCTTAAGGCTACCCATTTCACTTGTGTCACATGAATATTTCCACGTCATCCACTGAAATGTAAAGCAGATGGTCATTTGTAAACATACATAACATGAAGCTTGATGCATAAACAACATCAGTGACTGCAACTTTAAAACAAGCACAATTCCAGCCAAAATTTACAGTATTAAACACACACACACACACACACACACACACACACACACAGATGTTTCCACATATGATTGCAGGGATTCTCAGTGACCAAAGCGACTCCAGAAAGAGGATTTCACCTCTCAAACCCGATTAAATATTAGCGGACTTGATGAGGGAAATAACTCACAGTAACTTCTCAAGACGGCTGCCATTAACAAGGCACAGTTTACCCACATGCCGCATATAAATTACCGGCCTGATCACAACAGCATCATAACACTTTCCACTTGCATATAATCAAAGAAAAATAAACTCAAACAAGCAAATCCAGCTGTCATCTTTTTTTTTGTTCATTTGTAGCTATGAGTGGCTCTGTGCCTCATGTTTTCAGCCCCACTTAAACAGGCTGCCACTGAGGATTTTCACATGGACACAACTCTACCGCCCCCTAGAGACCACAACGGTTTCAACTCACAGAGAGGGGATTTGTTATTCTCATTATAAACTCTTGGGGATCTGATTTCCTCAAGCCCATCACTCGCAGATAAGTGGCGAATGGAAATCAGCCAGCATGTCGCTCCTCATCTCCATTCCCCTCTGGTAAAAGCCCTTTAAGAACGGCCATGAAAAATGAGCCAGAGTTTGTGAAAATGCATCGGAGAATTTGGGGGGGTAGCTGGAGAGAGAATAAAAGAGGGTGAAAAAGAAGGACAGAGAGACAGACAGAGAGAGTTGCCAACATGTAAAATTGGAACAACATGAGCTCATTGCCCAATAAAATGGGGCACAGAATGGGAATGAGAGACAGACAAAGACAAGAGAGACAGAGATTGGGGGAAAGGCGGGTGGCAACGAGGAAGAAAAAAAGCAGAAAGCAATGCACATCTACCAGAAGGAATGATGGGGTTGTTAGTGGTTTGTGACCCAGTTGAAACGTTTTAACCAATTTGATTGTTTGTGAAAGTAATCATTCTGATCGAAACCCCAACCGCTGCCAACTGGCCGCCTGTCATGTCTCAGGGTAATGCAGCCTGACGTGTCGGGGTAAGAGGAGAGGCTTTAGAGCCAGGAGGAGCAGTTGGGGGAGGTCAGCGCTCGCCCCTCGACTTCAAACACGGGAAAGTGTAAAAACAGACTATTCTAGGGGCTAAAACAACTAACGACAGGATTATAGGAAGTCCACTAAGTGGCCTTGAGATGCTGCAGTTTACTTCGCCCAATGCACGGCTGAGGCAAAGTAGAAATCTACCTACCAATGCTGTGCCAAAAACATTTATATATCGCTTTTAGTGTTTCTTTACCTCCAAAAGTCGTAGACCTGGTATGAACTCCCGTGTAGGTCACAATAAGTGTGATCATCAAAAAAGTCAGGTACAGCAAGCATGTTAAATTTAACATTTCAAGTTGTTTGCTGAACTACTTGAGGCAGGTTTATAACACAGAGGAGGCAGATCCTGAAGAATGTGCTCAGGAAAATCTCTAACACAACAAAAAACATACTACAAATGCAACATCTATGTGTGATAAAATATACTAATCTCAGGTTCACTACTAGCTTTTCTTCCTGGAGCTTTCTATCATTTCCCATAGCTTTGACAATTGTCGATACATGAAAGGAAGATTACAGCACCTGTTTCTGTTTCTTATGTAGATGGGTCATAATAACACCTGAGCAAGTTCCATTTGCTAAAGAGGGCCATGGGATGCAGTTGAAAGCTCCAATAAAAGCTGGTAAGTGAACCTTGACTTTAGATTGTTTTACAAAAAACGATATATTTTTTCTTAATTTCACAGGCTCCAGTATATTCAATCAAAGTGTATTTAGACTTGTTTCACATTTTCTCACAACTCATCAGGACAACATTAATATAAACCAACTAAAAATACACTACACAAGTTCCACATGGATGCATATTTTCTCACTGTTTGAATCTATTTTTAGCACTTCTATTCTTTTTTCACTTTTAATTCTTCACCTACAGTGCCATTCGGTGGCTTGAAAAGCCTTTAAAAATACTTTGTTACTAATGTGCAAAAGGTATACATAAATCTTCTGTCAAATGGCACAAATTGCATGGTACACTGACCTCAGCAACATGAAATGCCAAAGTGACTGACATTACCTAAACTGTCATGATGTGATTAGGGCTGAGCATCAAACCCACAACTTGTCGAGTACTGACCAAAATGTGTTGAAAAGCTGTCATGTTTCAAAATTTGGCATTGTATGCTTGTTTAGATTCATAATTTGGTTTAGTTATTCCCTGACCAAACATTTACTGATATGAATCATAACTTTGTTTGGTTTAGGCTGTTTTTTATTTGTGCAAAGTTGTGGCTCAGCTGCTTGTACTGAGAGAACATTAAACACTGAGGCACTGAGAAGTTAGGAATGTTTTGTGAAATTACAAAGCAGGGGTGGTTTTTGTATTGTGGTCAGAGGAACAGGTAATTCAGTTAAATTTAAAAAAAAAAAAGATTGGGACAGTCACGCCGTCAGATCACCAACACCCACCAACCACTTACTATGGATGAAGAGAGTATTGAAATGGTAGATGATTATAAATACTTAGTTTAGCATAAATTATTGTGCCTGTCATGGAATTTTAATACAGATGTTATTTATAAGAAAGGGTTGCAGCGTCTATATATTTTATGCATAAACTAAGACTTTTTAATGTGGACAGAGATATATTAGTCCTCTTCTATCACTGCTTTGTGGAAAGCATACTAACTTTTTGTTCTATTCCCTGGTATTTCACATTGTCAGTAAATAATAAAAATAAACTGCATAAGATAGTTAATATGTCCAGTAAGATTGCCGGGATACAGCAAACTAGCATGACGATGACCTGTGACAACCTGCACCTGGTGAAGAAGGGGCAGGCGATTATTAGAGATGTATCACCACCCCTATTTGGCGAGTATGAGCTGTTACCATCAAGCAGAAGGTTTAGGGTGCCATCTCTCCAAACCAACCAGGCCTGCAGGTCATTTGTGCTTATTAGCACTGAGATGATAAAACCTTGGGGTGTGCGGGACCTGCACCTTGGTATAAATTGTATAGCACTCGTGGGGGATGTTTGTGTTGGCAAAGCAGTTGTCTGGTTGTTAGTCTGTTGATGTTGTTTATCTGACATTTGCTGTATGACAAAATGAATTTCCACAAGGACTAAATAAACATCTATCTATATCTGATCATTTGGTCAGTGCATGGACACAAAGATGTTTTACAGAGGTAGTTTTCATATCTAACACACAGTACAGTCCCTGACAAAAGTCTTGTCGCTTATCTATTTTGCAGAAACACCTGCTATTAACCTGACTTTTAATTAATCAATTGGTGTTAGAAATAGCTCATATGAAAAGCTAAAACCCTCCCAAATGATGTTTAATGCACTGAAATAAATTAGTTTCACTGAAAAAAGATTTATCATTTAAACAAGACAGAAAGGTCAAATTTTGGCAAGACAAATTTACTGCAAATACAAAAATATGTCAGAAAATTAATTAGTGGTGCTGTGAGATCCAAATTTAATATCTTGTATGACTTCCATGAGCTTGAAGGACTGCTTCCATGCGGTTTGGCAAGGATGCATACAATTTATTGATGAAGTCATCAGGAATAGCAAAGAAAGCAGTCTTGCATGCCTCCCAGAGTTCATCAATATTCTTTGGTTTCGTCTTCCATGCTTCCTCTTTCATCCTACCCCACATATGCTCAATGATGTTCATGTCTGGTGACTGGGCTGGCCAATCCTGGAGCTTCTTGATCTTTGCCTTGAGGAACTTTGATGTGGAGATGGAAGTATGCGATGGAGCACCATCCTGCTGCAGAATTTGGCCTCTTTTATGGTTGGGAATATAAGAGGTAGCTAAGATTTCTTGGTATTTTACACTATTGATGTTGCCTTCCACCCTGCAGATCTCTCGCACACCCCCATACTGGATGTAACCCCAGACCATGATTTTTCCGCCACCAAACTTCACTGTTTTCTGGGTGAATCTCGGATCCATGCGGGCTCCAGTAGGTCTCCTGCAATATTTGCGGCGACTGTGGTGTAATTCAGCAGAAGATTCATCTGAAAAATCCACCTTCTTCCACCTTTCCAGCGTCCATCCTGCAGGCTGTGGGCCTTGGCAATTGCCACACGGTTTTTCAATTGTCTTTTGTTTAGTGCTGGCTTCTGGGCACTGATTCGACCATGGAGGCCATTTCGAGACAGAATCCGACAAACTGTTCTGGTTGACACAGGGACTTCAGGTGACCAGGTCTCGTGGAGCTCTGCTGCAGTGGAAAATGGGCTGGCTTTGGATTTTCGGGCCAACAAACGGTCCTCTCGAGCAGTTGTCTTGCAGGGTCTGCCTGACCTGGGCTTGTCAAAAATGTATCCAGTGTCTTCAGATGTTTTTTTTATCCTCTGTACTTGACGCTGAGACACATTGAAGGTGTCTCCCACATCAGCAGTGGATCTGGTCTTCAGCCTCTTGATAATAAAAACTTTAGTCTCAGGGTGAATCTTAGGCATGTTTGCAGAGGTCTAGTTGCTGTTGATGTGAAGGTCTAGTGTACTGGGGTTGTTTTTATACACACCTGAGACCTAATTGATCCATTATTAGTCACAGGTGAAGCTCATATGACAAGGCGACACTTGTGTATTTGCAAAAATTGACTCAATGGGCTTTACCAAGCTGTGAATATTAGAATACTTTTTGACAGTTTCGTTTTGCACTGAAACATTATTACAAAAGCTGTTGGGATTAAAATGAGCAATTTCTTGTAAAAAAATCTTGATTAGAAATATATTTCAACGGCACTTCAGGTCAATTTGTACACAAGCGACAAGACTTTTGTCAGGGACTGTATGTGCAGTCATTTTTGTATCTTAGAAGATTTCTGTCAATTATGGATTTTTTTTTTTATTTGTGGTATTTTTGTATGTCACGTAATCCCACTTTGATGGCATGACACACAAAAAAAAGTCTTTCATTTATTGTAGAAAAACATGTTAATATTACTCAAATTAAGGGATTAGAAAAAAGTATAGTTATGGTGTGGTTACTGTATTTGTGTATTGTAGTGGCACCAGTATTAAAAAAATTTAATTTGAAAGAATATGTTTTTTCAAATGCTTTAAAGCGCTACTTTATAAGAAATAAGTCAAGTAATTTAGTTAAACAACATTCAGCTTCACATGCAGTAACATGACTTTATTAAAACCTTCAGAATCCCCATTTTCATGCAAGGTGCTCGGCATGCTCTGTCTAAGTTAGCGCCCCATGCTTGCCTCATTGATCGGTGATTAACACAGACAGTAGAAATAATAGCTTCATAAACACCCAACAACCTTTCAGTGGTCATCAGTGCTTTTCTTTGCACAAAAGGAAAAAAAAAAATCTATGAACCAAATGAAAATAGTGAAAGCAGAGAGGAACCTGCCCCCTGCTACACCTGCAACCAATCAGCGTATAAACAAAGATGAATTTGTGTGTTTCCGATGGTTAACAAAATGGCCGTGCATCTGGAGGTCTGCGTCCTGATCCCCATCAAGCAAACCCCCACCCAGCTTATAACAGCCCCCTGAAGACCCCAGCAGACCTACAGAGTTCCCCAAAAACTAAAAGAAAATTTGAGTTTCGTCGCAGACTTTATTGGCCGTCTGGAATAGAAAACTACAAAGACTGAAGATGTCAACTGCCTGTGCGCGTGTTCTTTCTTTCACGTTAAATTGAATAAAACCCATTTACACGCTCTAACCAGCTGCACAGTGATGCAGATTTGGTCCAATCTATGATCCCAGTGATTAATTCTGACTGTTTATCACAATAATTTGAGGAACAAAATTATTTTACTTACACTTTTAGCTACCTACATCCAACTCCTGACCAATGTTGTTTGATGAAAAGCAGTGAACTCAGATGTGTAAGTGTTGCCAATATGGCAAAATTCTGATGTTATTCAACACGGAAAAACTAAAATCAACCCTACTGTGTGTGTGCATCGCTGTCTGTTTTGCTATATTTATTTTATTTACATGGCAGATGAATCACATCAACACAGACTATTTTAAATGATGGCCATGTCACAAACTATATGTCTTGTACATAGTGAATGCATACACAGTATGTATGACTGGACAAGGAACAGGAAATCAGATAACCCTAACTGTAACAGACCATACAGTACATAACTGACCGTCAGCCTTGCCTAAATGTAATCTTAGCCTTAAACCCCAGTCTGAGACTAAACTAAAACACAGCAAGTGACTAAATACCCTCACTTTTGACAAAAATGTTACATGTCAGAAGTACATCACACACACACACACCTGATTAAATGTTTTAAAATGAAGTTCTTTGAAGATGGCATCACGGTCGTCCACCTCCACCCAGCCTGTGGCCCTGAGCTCCATCACAAGCTGATCCCGGTCTGAAGGGGAGAGCCAGTTGGAGTCTGACGACTGTAGACAAGTACGCACACAAATCTCAGAATGTGTACAACATCATTTTGTTGTTCATGTTGGAGTTATTACATTGGAAAAAGCAGTGATTCTGTGTTTATTGTCTTTTCTCAATCTGCTGTGCTCTTTAAGCTGTATTAAATTGTTGTAAAAAAAAAAAATCTCACTCACATTTCAAAAACTGACATTTTAACAAATAAATACATAAAAAACTGTATTTAAAAAAAATACATAATATACACATACATGTTTATTCTTGTTTTTTTCGCCCTTTTCTTCCAACCCATACCAACCTTAACACAAACGTGCAGATTCTGCCTTTACTGCCACTGGTGAACTGTCACCTTCATTGTAGCCTAGTGCTGTTAGTGCTGCATCCACAAGGTGGAGTCCTGGCACCAACAATAAGTACTAACGCTGGCCTACTTTGTAAAGAAACAGGCAGGCCACACAGAAATTAAAGTTACAGCCATATTGCTGTGATATTCATCTTTAACTGTATAACTACTGAGCGTGAATTCTCAATTTTTAAAAACAAACTTTAGTAATTGGTCATTTTAAATCTGTTTATATTTGGCTTACTTATTTGCAAAGTCGAACAAAATAATATGAATTTAACCCTTGTAGGACTTGTCCACTCGTCTAATCCACACACCAGAACTTTATTTCTAAATCCTGAACTTTATGACATAACAAATGCTCACATAAATGAAATATACAGTGACCTTAACTAAATACCGTTAAATGTTCGGGGAGGAAAGGGCAAGGCTGAACTCAAAGATAAAATGTCAAGTTAATATTGTCTGGTGAGTTTTATATCCATCAAACTATTACGCCGAACATAACAACATCTCCGAAGGTATTTGGAAATACCACACACTTTTCTTAATACGTGTCTCCTTTTACTGGTTTTCATGTAGACATTTAATTCGCAGAGTTTTGAGTAGAGTTTGGCGTACGTTTTGTCATACAACAAACCACGGCGCGTCTTCCCTGTGGCTTGCTATTTCACAGCATACAAAATTGTGCACTTCTTGCTTGTTTCGTGACATTACGCCCACGTGTACACAACTCTAGCCATGTATTAAGTACGTAGATAAGATGCTTATAAATGCTAATGCTAAAAGACTGTCACTGCAGCACTCACCATTTTAGAGCAGTTGTTCCCGGAGAGCGGAGGCAGGAGCAGACTGCTCAGCCTGAACGGACGCTTGCAGAGCCATGAGCTGCCCGTCCTCAGGCTAAACATTAACCTAGACATAACCAGCGCTTTGTCAGCTCAGCTGTGCTCTTTCACCACCCCTATCACCTCTTCTGCTCTCTGCGTGTCCTCTCACACTTCACCATAGCTGTTCAGTTTACTGCCTGATTAAAATCCCATATTTTCGATGGGAGTATGGTTATCCCAATGTGCCTGCTCCTACAGTGACACGAATGGAGGATTTGCAAACCAGATTCTCCAGTCAGTGATGATTAATAATTATGATTAAATAAAATTAATACAAAAAGATATTTCTATTATATTTCCAGTAGTATTCGTATTAGTGCATGTATTATTATTATTATTTATAGAATATGATTAATTTGAAGTATACCATTGGTCAGTTTAATAAGTTGGATAAACTCTTGTGGACTACATTCCAATGCACGTTAATAAAGTCAAGTTATTTTGTACTTCAGGATTATGGCTGAAAGGGAATATCTATAAAAAGCACAGAAGAGAAACTACACAGAACCACAAATCTATAGCTATGACTTCTCTAACATGGCAAAAAGCACTGAAATGTTAAAAGCTACAAATCATTATATTCTTTATTATAAGTCACAATGGCTCACATGCATTAATTTGTTTATCAAACAAGTTAAAAACATATGTAAATTAGCAACTGTTGAATTTATTAACAAACTAAATTGTTCATCAAATAATCGTTTACATCCAATGATTTGCAGTCTGTGTGTGTGTGTGTGTGTGTTTTCAGTCCTGATGTTCGTGCTCCTGTCCCGGGATGAGCCAGCGAATGCTCTCTGTCCGCAGGATGGCGTATGTGGTGAAGCCCGCGATGAAGAGGATAGAGAAGACCAGCAGCCAGTCGATGCTCTTCACCGGGACGCTAGGGAGGGGGCCGAGATGATCTGAATCCATCACGGTTTTGTCGGCGGTGGTTTCAAACCCTGGAACACAAACAGTTTATCAGAAAATACAGCATGCTTGATATATGTATACACATTGCGTTTACCAGCAACAGAAGCAAAGCCAGTACACAGAGGAATGACTTAACCCCTGTTCCTGAGAAAAAGCGGATTTAACCTACTGTCAAATTGTTTTTATTTCATGAAGTGCAGTAACTGACAGGAAGTGACCAATCAAAACTAAAGCAGCATAGCGAGTACTCTGTCCAGAGAAATCCGAACTTGGCATCAATAGACAAATGAACACATTTTGACTGTCTAGAAGGTTTTATAGTGCATTTTATAGTGTCCTAAACATAAAAACAGCATTATTTCAGACTGTTTCCTGTACCTGTCTGGTTAGCGATGAAGGAGGTGAGTGTCTCCAGCGTTCTGTCAGTGTGATTGAAGCGAGCCATGGGCTTGGCACCCTGGAACAGCAGGATGTTGGGCACTGCCACGGTCCCAAACCTCGTGGAGAGACTAAAACAAAAAAATGCACATGCTTACATTTAAATGTTCAGTTTTTGATGAGACTCTTACAAAATGGTATTGATTGAAGTCTGTATTTTTGTAGTGATGCTGTGTGGATCTGCATTATATTTGAGTTTTTCAAATGTTATTCACATTGAGGGAAGGGGGGGGGGTGACCAGGACTACTACCATATGTATTTAGAGCACCAGCACTAAATACATATCAAAGGATGGAATCAAAATGCAGTCTCATCAAATCCTGAAAATGTTAAGATTTAGGTTGGATTATCTTGGTATCTTGATGTACAGTTAGCATTGTTTACATTACTTTGGAAGCAAAGCCAACAATTCTTTATTTTAGGTGGTCACAAGCCAAAAACTTTGGGAACCACTGGTCTAACTTTACAGTTTTTGCGTCATATAAAGTTTTAAGTAAGATTATTTTTGCCCAGAAACACAATTTAAAAAAAGCTTATTTTATAGTTTGTATTGTATTTTGGATCACTAATCTAATAAGCTAGTCTACTAGCAAATAAAAATGTGAGTTACAGTTCTACCAGATACAAGCTGATGTTACCCAAGCCACACACCACAAAGGGTAATAAAAAACAGAAATCCCTTAATGCCCCTTTAAAGTGGGCTTTCAAAGAGGGAGGGATGATACGCATTAATACCAGAAAAATTACCCATTCACCTGCTGTGCTGTGAGGCATCCAGCGCCAAGAAGTGCATGCTGGGAAAGACTCGGGGCAGGGCATTGAAGTGAGGTGCTAGGCTGGCTGAGAACTGGCACCAGGCAGTGAAAAACAGCACTACAGAGCACTCTGTGCTGTTAGCATTCAGGAAATCCATCAGGTCCTAAGAGAAATGAGGAATGAACGAATTTGCTCTCCTACAATTAGTCAGTCAAACACAAAGCGGCATATTGTGCCTTTTTCTCAGAACAGGAGTAAAATTTCTCTCTGCATGGCTGTAATTTTGTTCATATTTTATTTGCAAATTAGTTTGCAAACTCTGTTTTTTTATTATTAATGTAGTGCTTGACAAAGGACACACACACCTCTGCTGAGGTAGTTGTTCTTGCCCACTGAAGTAATTTGTCGTTTTGAAAATAGGTTTCCATTAAATTTTATGAGCAGAATAGCCTGGTAGGAATGAAAACCTAACTGATATATTGGCCATTTTTAGCTGAATACTAACAGTTGGGTCTTGGGTCTATTACAATGAAGCAAAATTTGAATTTTTCTGGAGTTTACACAACAATACATTTCTAATTCTTATAATAGACTTCCAATATTATGGATGAATAGTGGCCAAATTTAAAACATGTGTTAAGCACAAACTTCTTAAATGTAAGAAGAAATTCAGCATTCGGACATTAACAGTGTTGATGGCACTCCTCAAAAAGTGTGCCTCAGAGGGCAGCATGATTACCTGTGAAGCATTCAGGACCTGCACGGTAAAAGTGTCCATCCCTGTGATGTTCCTCCTATCACAGTTCACCTTGTACGTCTTGGCGGTCTCTGTGACGTTCTGCTCCTCAGTTGGTGTGTTGTCAGCATGCACTATTTCAAGGGTGACCTGGAGGTAAAAATCCAAGGAGAAGTCATCTTCTGCACTACTGCTACTGCACTCATCACTGTTTATTCACAGCTGAACAACATGGTATTATGAGACAATACGGAATGGTTTGTTAGCATGCTAACTTCAGTAGATATCTCTGCAACATAATACATACAACTGTTGAATATTTTAAATTAGAATTCTGTCCATAACTTACACATTCAAAACAATTTTAAAAATATAATAAAATGTAAAGAAGCAAAATTATCAAACATCTTTTTTAACTACATGAAGAAAACAATTTATCATTTATACAAATAGTAATGCATATTGG
This sequence comes from Micropterus salmoides, assembly GCF_014851395.1. NCBI lineage: Eukaryota > Metazoa > Chordata > Actinopteri > Centrarchiformes > Centrarchidae > Micropterus > Micropterus salmoides. The sequence goes on from NW_024044681.1 coordinate 14,801,698, forward strand.
AGATTTTTTTTCCCCCCTATCCTGAAATCATTCAACTTCCCCAAAGTTAACTTGCTACCTCCTCCTCAGGCACTCACAATAAGAACTGATCTTAGGAACTCACATTTAGTTAAAACTATGTATTTACCAACTATTTGGCAATTCACTACCTTCTGCTGCCACTGTGGATTGTTTTATTGTAAATCAGTCTGTCCTGTCAGTAGTTGTAGGAATAATTCTTTAAACATAGACATTCTCCAAATCCAAGAAATTAACTTTAGGGAGACATGAAACTGCACACATTGGTTGTTCATCACTGGAGGATGTAGTAAAACCTATGGAGTTTCAAGCCAAACTTTATCATGGTTTTCCTGAAGGCAGGTGTTCATACCTGACCTCTAGTATTTCTACTCTTTAAGCTGGAATTTATGGATTTTTTAATGTGAAAACAACCCCTATTCACAATATCCTGCTTCTGGTGAGTTACCTGCTGTGATGATTCAGTGCTCTTCTCCTCCAGAGACGCTCCTTTCAAAGCCAGAACAGGTGAACCACACTGGCCACTGCTGTCATCACAAGGCGGGGAGAAGCCTGACTGGAAGTCTTTCACATTTTTGGGGAAGAGGGACTCAATGTCAGATGGATCGATTGGAGCTTCAGTACCCATCACAGCATCTGCAATCTCAGCTGTCTTGAACTGCCTCTTTGGTAGAGAGTCCAAGTCTTCTGACTCCACAAACTTGGGAATGTTCTCCAAGTCGGACACTGCATCTTTTGACAACATGAGCTCTGGTGACTCATCATTCTCTGAAAAAAAGTACAATATAGACCAAGGTCAGTACATAACACGTTTCACTCACGGCTGTCCTACCGGTTTTCCTTTTGGGAGGGTAAGCCACAGTGCTAAAGACAAGCTTTTAACCAATATCTCTGAAGATTATCTCTTATTTCTAGTAACAGCTCTCTTTTTCTTTGCCATAAGTGTCAATTACCTGCTATTAAAATTGACTGAGTGGATCTTTGTAATTGTTGCAATTGTCCCATTAAAAGAAGGTGCACTGAAAAGGTCTAGCCTGGTTCCAGACCTCTAACTCACTACCTGAATCTCCAATTTAACTGACACTTTGTTAACACGTGAACACAACATTGTTAACACGTGAACACAACATTAAGACTAGCTTCTTGACATTAAAGGAACAGTCAGAATGAAAACCAGTTAGCTGTAAATAAACATCAGTTTTGTGCTAGCACTGTTTAGCTAACAATCACGTCTCATCGGTTAACTTACCCTGTGCGCTCACAGACGAAAACCTCGATAGATCAAAATGACACAACATACATAATAAGACATAAGAGATGTGAAGTTTGTTCAAATTCCCCGTCATATTTTTCTAATTTAGCCGGATACAAATATGAACTGTGATCACGACATGTTGAGACGTGAGGTGATGTTGTTCGGCTTGTAGGATAGGATGTTTCGAGATGTGGCGGAAGACAACAAATGCTGCACCTCCGAATTCTGCTTCCGGTGTTATGGGGTTCATCAATGGTGATAAATAATTAAGCATTTTGATATTTTATGAACGTTTAGAGTCATCAATATTTTATCACACTTAGAAGAAGTAGCCTTTCTTGAGATTCAGCAAAATATGATAACGCCGTTTGATCAATGTGCCCAGCAAAGTGTCTGAAAAGGACCTAAAGAGGTGGATGTTTCATTCGGCAGAACAGGGGCGAGTTCAATCTCAAAACGTTTTGCACCGGTTTGCAACGTTTTCAGATTGAACGGCATGTTTCCTTGAAACGTTGCGCAACGTTCTGCAACGGTCTTCGGAGTATGTTTTCTCTTGGTGGGCGTGTCTCATGTGTTACCCAATCAAGTGTAACAAGTTTGTAAACACAACGGCGTTAAAAAGCCAGGAAAATGCAGTGCGCAACAGGGTGTTCACGGGACCGCCGTTTCCGTTGAAAAAAACGTTTTGCTTCGTTTTGTCTGCGCTGAACTCGCCCCAGATGTTGGAGGCTTCCTGCCGAGATTTGCATCCACCTCTTTTGTCAGCGGGATCTGAAAACATCTTTTGAAAAAAGAAGGAATTTATTTTATGTTGCAAAAAGTAATTGCATTTTGTTTGTTTGTTTGTTTTTTGATTTTCGAAGAATTACAAGCATATGTGCTGCATGTTTCTCTGCACGGAAACTGGACAGAAAAAGCAGCAATAGCACTTTTCATACAAAGCCATGTAACACAGTTTATAGTGCTTCACACTATAAAAACAAAAGACACTGACAATAATGCCACCCCACCCCCTCCACACACACACACACACACACACACACACACACACACACACACACACACACACACACATGCACAATCACACACAAAGTGAGGGAGATTTAAAGTAAAAGACAATACAAACATGAGGTAAGAAAACGCAGAATTATATACCTTTTGGTATTTTAAAATGTATTTATTTATGCATTTCAACATGTAGGCTAATTATTTCTGTATTTCCATGTTTGTTTATTTATTTATTTAAATAAGTACTTATTGATTTATTTATTATCTAATTTTTGTCCTTCATGATGGGGAGCCATCAAATAACCTCCATTTTATGGTTGAGGATGGGTACTTTCACCAGCACAATCATGAAATGATTTTAAGTTTGTGAAGTGTTCACTCTTGCAAACAAAAATATTTTAAGACAATATTTCAGCAGAATGTGTTACTTTCAGATTTATTACTCAACTTTTGAACATTTCACAACAATCTTGCTGCAATAAAATGGGTATAATACAAAGATTTACAGGCTTTACCAATCACACTGTAGGAATAACTGAGCATCCGGTCATCTCAAAAACACTCAAAATGTGAGGTAATGTAGTATTTTTTGAAATCATCGTCCTTGTTCCTTTAAGGGTTGAGACAATGATCCATTCTGCTTAATCTAAATAAATTATTAAAACCTAACTTAGATCAGCAGGAAACAGGGCTGTTTTTCTGAGTTCTGAATTCAGTATTAAAGTACAAATCAAAACAAAGTAGTCTCTTTTTATCTGTGAGCAAGAATACAGATATGTGGGGGAAAACATTTTATAACTGCAATGTAAACTGACATATTAATCATAGTCAGTGCATTCAGCAACACATTCATGTTACAAGGTATTTACTGGAATGAGGCACAGCTTTACCCCACCAGACCTTATTCATTGGATAGGATAGGCACCTCCTGCTTTGACAAACAGAGTCTGTTTAGCTCACATGTTTGTCATTCCCTCCCCTTTAACAGATCTCACAGTTTACAGATGGGTGTAAACACCATGTGTGTGTATGTGGGCAAAGATCTCACTGGCAGTGACTGAAGTGGATGTTTTACCTCCTCCAGCAGATCCCAGAACCAGAGCTCAAATACAGCACACACACGTTTGTCTTTGAATGACAGCAACAGAAAAGCAATATTAATTGAAGTTGACCAATTATATTTGGGTCACCCAGAAAGATTTCTTGAATGGTGGCAGGTCCTGAGTAGAGAGGGTCTGACTGGACGTTGTTACTTGGAGGTGAAGTGGAGCATTGCGTTTTTATAGCAGTTGCATACAAGGATATTAACAGAACAGGGACTGTAAATGAACGTAGATTTGGACATAATGGCAAAAATCTTGGGCATTAGAATGTTACAGTGATTGTTATAATTTCAGACATAACAATTTTGTTACTTCAATCTCAGGCCCTCGGTCCTCTAGAATAGGAGTTTACCTGGATCATAGGGCAGGGACTCTGTCTTACTACAGCATCTCTGAAACCATGACTCTCCTCCACAGAGTCCAGACCACGTTCACTCAGCCTCTCTATCTTGGATTTTGGCTTCGCCAAACTGCTGTAAGCACTGCTGGGTTATGTGAGCTCAAGTATTTTCTACATAGGGAGTAATCTAACTTATTTGTTGAAATTTGATTCTTACGTTATATTTTCCAAACCCGCTCATCATGTCCTGTACATGGAAAATATTGCCCATGCAAAATGTCTGATGAAATATCTGTTTTTGTCCTACTTAAATCTGAATTTGGTTTTTAGATAAATGAGTTCAATTATATAAAAAAAAAAAGAACAGGTTAATTTTAGTTACTTATATATTCAGGAACATCATAAGTTAATATTTACTTTTTAGTACTCTGCATACTGCAGTCTCTACTGCATACTGTTCTGCTGTTTTGATGATTTTGCAAAATCACATTACTTTTTCAGAATATGTACCTGAAAAGCACATGAAAAACACCTGTAAAATTATCTACTCTACTGTAGCTTATATCATTTGTAATATTCGTTTCTGAAAAATTGTTTGCTAATCGTCTTTTTTAAGATTAAATAAGTGAAGATTGACGAGTGACGCTGTATTTCTTCACTCTCAGGACTGAGAGCCATCTGAATGATCATCAGGGCAAGTTTTAAGATTTCAATTTAAAACAATAAAAACTTGAATAAAATACAGCGACACATAGTCAAATCTCAGTTATCCTGGATGGAAATCATATTTGACTATATATGATCTACTGTATTTACAGTGCATCAAGCATGTTGTGGAATGACAAATATTAAATCAATAAATCTACTGCAACTGCACTAAATTATTTTAAATCAGCATTTCACAAAAACACCAGCTGCCCCAGCAGTCAGGTTCAACTGTTCTGCAGGGCAGCAAATGTACCTCAAACAAAATAAGACAGAACAGACATTAAAATCAAAACTTCAAAGATTGCTAAGCCATACCATTACATTACGATGTAGAAATTAGAGAATCAATTCATAATTCTTAAATTCTTACCCTTCAGTGAGAAAATAGTGAACAAATGAGACAGTGATTGAGATGATCTGTAGTCCGTCTCACATCTGTGATGGTGGCTGTAAGTGCCCCATAAGCTTCAATGTGGCTGTTAGTTGTTCTTTTCTCTTCAGACTTATTTGATGAATGTGATGGAAATGATTTTTCCATAATCTGTTCCCTGCTTCCTTCTGCTTCTGATTTGACTACTACTTTGGCTCTTTGCTCTGGAGGAACAGCGCCACCTGTCTGCACATTTCTCACCAAATATATCCTGCTGGCTCATGCTTTAAAAACACAGAATAGAGGCCAGCAGTGGCCAACAGTCTGCTTAGAGATGGTCTCATTTATTTATGATTCAGCATTAAAATACAAATCAAAACATGTATTGTTTTTTTTTTTATCTTTGAGTAAGAATACAAATAAGATCATTGAGGCTTCGGTGGATAAATGTCTGTCACACAAATATCACATCAAATAAATGTTTTTTAAAGATACTTTGTGTAAATAAGTTTTATAACGAAGATGTAAACTGCTCTATCAATCAAACTCGGTGCATTCAGCAACACATTCATGTTATGGATTATAGAAGATTATACTTTGAATGTCAATCTGCTCATTTTCTTGGAAAAAATGCAGTAATAAAGCAAAATACATATTCATTTGTACTTGAATTTTCCTTTTTTACTTAAAATAATGTAACAAGTGGATAAGATGGATAACTCAAAAGATACACAGTAATTTCCTATCGGTGACAGACTTTCACTAATGTGACATGACAATGTGACAAGGTGTCCCTTTTAAAGTAAACCAATGTACCCACACTCTTAACATATACACAGGTATATGTGTATATAAGTACTCCAGTAGTCAGAAAGGCACAAAAGTTACCTGATTAGGTCAAATTTTGTTGTAAGAGTAGGAATATTAAAACAAAAACCACACATTCCGGACAGATTTGATAGGAACAACAAAATCAACTTTTTAGAAAAAAAATGCCAAGAGACATTTGAGGACAAGATGAGTGCTGGGTGTTGAAATTCAATTAGTAGTACTAGTAGTAGCATTAGTAGTATATCTACACTGGGAACATTTCTGTAGTTAAATCTGAAAGGTACTTTTAACTAATAACTGCAACTCCCAGACTGCTCCTCTTCCTGGAATGAAGCACAACTTTTTAACCTAATCAGACTAAATTCATTGGCTAAGCTAGGCCCCTCCTGCTCCAAAGAACTCTTAAGAGTCTGTTCAGCTCAGACGTTTGTTGTATCCTCCCATTTCACAGATCTCACAGTTTACAGATGGGTGTGAACACCATGTGATTAAATGAAAGAGCTGAAAAGTCGCTACATTGCAGATCAGTGAACAAACTTCAAGGAAATGAGCACACCTTTTATCTGTTAACAGAAAGTGAAACTTACTGACATTCACTGTCGTCTGGAGGAGAAATGGCACAGCAAGTGATTCTGGATCGAGAAAAACTCAGCTGTTCAATCTGTCTGGATCTCCTCAATGATCCTGTGACTATTCCCTGTGGGCATAGCTACTGCATGAGCTGTATTAAAGACTGCTGGGATGAGGAGAATCAGAAGAAAACACACAGCTGCCCTCAATGCAGGCAGAGCTTCACACTGAGGCCTGTCCTGGAGAAAAACACCATGTTAGCTGAGTTAGTGGAGGAACTGAAGAAAGTAGGACTTCAAGCTCCTTCACCTGATCATTCCTATGCGGGACCTGGAGACGTGGCCTGTGATTTCTGCACTGGGAGGAAGCTGAAAGCCTTCAAGTCCTGTCTGATGTGTATGGCATCTTACTGTGAGCAACACCTCCAGCCTCACTATGATGTACCTGCATTAAAGAAACACAAGCTGGTTGAAGCCACTTTAAAGCTTCAGGAGAACATCTGCTCCCGCCATGATGAGGTGATGAAGATTTTCTGCCGCACTGATCAGAAGTGCATCTGTTATCTCTGCTCCATGGATGATCATAAAGGCCATGACAAAGTCTCTGCTGCAGCAGAAAGGACTGAAAGGCAGACAGAGCTCAGGGTGATTCAACAAAAAATCCAACAGAGAGTCCAGGACACAGAGAAAGACGTCAAGGTGCTTCAGCAGAGGGTGGAAGCTATCAATCTTTCTTCTGATGGAGCTGTGAGGGACAGTGAGAAGATCTTCACTCAGTTGATCCGTCTCATTGAGAAAAGAAGCTCTGAAGTGAAGCAGCAGATCAGATCCCAGCAGAAAACTGAAGTGAGTCGAGCTAAGGAGCTTGAGAAGAAGCTGCAGCAGGAGATCACTGAGCTGAAGAGGAGAGACAGTGAGCTGGAGAAGCTCTCACACACAGAGGATCACCTCCATTTCCTGAACAACTACCCCTCGCTGTCACATCTGAGCGAGATTAAAGACTCACCCAGCATTGCTGTCCTTCCTCTGTGCTCTTTTGAGGATGTGACAGCGGCGTTGTCAGCGGCCAGAGATAAACTGCAGACTGTTGTGAGTGAGGAGTGGGCAAAGATCTCACTGGCAGTGACTGATGTGGCTCCCCAACCAGAGCCCAGAACCAGAGATGAATCTTTGAAATATTCTCGTCAAATCACACTGGATCATAATACAGCACACACACGTTTAGGATTGAGTGACAGAAAAGCAACATTAATGGAAGTAGACCAGTTATATTTGGGTCACCCAGACAGATTTCTTGCAAGGTGGCAGGTCCTGAGTAGAGAGGGTCTGACTGGACGTTGTTACTTGGAGGTGAAATGGAGCGGGAACATTTATATAGCAGTTGCATACAAGGATATTAGCAGAACAGGGGCAAGAGATGAGTCTGGATTTGGATATAATGACAAATCTTGGGCATTGTATTGTAGAAGTTATGGTTATACATTCATACATAACAGTATTTCTACTTCCATCTCAGGCCCTCGGTCCTCTAGAATAGGAGTTTACCTGGATCATAGGGCAGGGACTCTGTCTTACTACAACATCTCTGAAACCATGACTCTCCTCCACAGAGTCCAGACCACGTTCACTCAGTCTCTCTTTCCTGGATTTTGGCTTCCAAATACCCCTGGAGACACTGCTGAGTTTTGTGAGCTCAAGTAAACAGGAGTTTAAAAAGTGATTTATCTGTGGTGCTGTATGTATGTATATGTTGAGGTGTGTCTGCACTGCAGAGATCAAGCCAGGGATTCGGACTGTGATATATTTTGTTGGATTTAATGTTATTTTGTTTGTGTCGATGAAACGGTGAAATGAAAAATAAATAAATTCTCTTTTAATTTACTAGATAGGGATTAAACTATCTTGTTTATTATAGTTGGTTTTGTATGTTTTATTTACTAAATGTGTTAATTATCGACTGTACATGGAAAATATTACATCTGCATGCAAACCGTTTGATGAAACATCTGCTTTTGTCCTTCTTAAACCTGAATTTTATTGTTGTTATTATATAAATTGGCTTAATTATGTCAAAAATTACAACATCAATAAAAGCATCATGTATGTAAATAATCTGCCAAATGAATGTAAAATAATGTAAAGTGTAATTTTTTTGTATATCTTAAGGAACATGACATTTTAATATTAACCTTTTTAGTACTCTACATACTGCAGTCTGTACTACACACAATATTGCAACTCACATTACTTTTTTACATCAAAAAACTACATGAAAAAAATTTGCTACTCTGTAGTAGTTTATATACATTTGAATTGAACTTTGCTTATCATATTTTTAAGAGTGTCTTTTCATGGTGACAGTTTTAGTAAACATTTATGAAAAATCAAAGCTTTACAAATAAATAAATAAATAGCTTTGTCATCATTTTATCAGCAAACTGCTATTCTGTAAAGAATCACACTGATAAAAGCATTTTTTTTTACCTTTTATTGTCAGAGTTTCTGTCATTTTCATGCTAAATTTCTTTTCAGTCATTCAATTTTCAAGATATTTTGGTAACAGAAAAACACGCAGAGATTCTATCAAATATCCTCCACTTTATGGTGGAGGTGACAGGTTCCTTCACAAGAAGAAGCAGAATCATGAAATGATGAAGTTTGTGAAAAGTTGACTCTTTTGCAAAAGGAAAAAATGTCAGGACAATATTTCAGCAGAATGTGTTACTTTCAGATTTATTATACAACTTTTGAACATTCCACAACAATCATGCAGGAATAAAATGGCAAAAATACAAAGCTTTACAGGCTTCGTCAATCACACTGTAGGAATTACTGGGCTTCACGTCTTCTCAAAAACACTCAAAATGTGAGGTAATATTTTTTGAAATCATCATCTACAGACAACAGACCATGTGTTGATTTAATGCTGAAGATGGTGAGATAAAGAAATCACTCAAAAGACAATGATGGAAAAGCAACACAAACTATCACCTCCTGTGCCTTGTGTCAGCACTGATTTAACTTGAAATATTACAGCTGAAAATGAAAGATTTTAACAATGTCATTGAGTAATCAACCTTCCATAATTATCTCCTATCCCTTCTGCGATGACCATCCAAAATGTCAGTGCCTTCTGTCAAGCGAACAATTTAGGAGAGAAATTGTTTTTTGTAATATATACGTTCCACAATGTCCCTATATTTAACAAAGTATTTTCTACATGTTGAACATGAACCTTCACGGAGCTCTGAGGTTACACCTAATATACTGGCAATCAGTCATTACACTGTTATCATTTCATGGTCGTAAATGTTTTCCCATTAACAAAAAGTGTGTTAACAATGCAGAAAGCCTAAAATCTCAGATAATATGACACAGATTTGTTGTAATGGAGAAGTCCTCCTGATTTCTTTCCAAATTTTTCATTATGTCAAACACTTACTTGACCCAAGCCATCTCTAATCCGAATCTCAACATACCATCAGAAGTCCTACTCCCGCTGTCCTAGCTAGCATCTCTTTTTATTAACATTTGTAACTCAGTGGGATTTCTTTCATCTGCCTTCATAAAATGCTGAAACATGTTTGTGGCATTTCTGTCCATATTTTACGCTAAATGAATATATACTACTGCTGTACTGGATAGTAAACTTTGTACAACTCCTTATTTGGAGACAATACAACAGTCATTTTGTTAGTGTTCAACAACAACAATATATCTCACTATGTAGAGCCAAAGTGGAACAAAAACCTCTGTGTTTTTTATATCATAGTATTATTGTTTATTAGTTCTGATTTTAGCTGCCTTTATCAAACATCATTTCCCACAAGCCCAAGACCTTTGGAATTCCCATTTATCATAATATGGACCACCGATGAAAGAAACCTTCAATAGGAGATTGCATGGCTTTAGAGACGTTACTGGTGGAGAAGCTAACCACTGTTCCACTAGCACCCTGTCAAAGCCTCATGGGAGCTGTAGTTGTTGAAGGTTGGCAAAATAATCATTATTTTATGTTTGTTACATTACAAGAGTAGATATCCAGTTAGTCTAAAATATGGACAAAAACGAGAAAACAACAAAGTAGCAGAAGCTAGTGGAGCAAGGTTACCAAGAAGATGGAGCAGGACAGACAAAAGGCCTTTGTCACAGCAGACATTTTGACTTGTGATAGAAGGAGAAGCAACAGTGTTACTAGTAACATTTGCGGCCTATTCAAGTGTCCCAGTAAGCCATGACAGTGTGACAATGAGCCAGCATGCACAATACCAGGACCCCGAAACTGAAGCAACTAAATGGAATTGAGCCATCGTTCATTTTATTATTTTTACCAGTGCTTTTCCTACTGAGACATGTCAAAATTTCTTCAGCTAACAGTGCATTCTGCCAGCATGTTTATCCCATCAGGCTCCACGGCACAATATGTACCTAAAGCCTAAAACAACACAATCTTCAGATTGTGAGACAGCCAGGCATCATGTCAGCCATAACCTCAACAAAACAAGATCAGTTAAATATCAAACATGGCTACATAAGAATTACATATAAAAAGAGAAATATTTTCAAAGGAGAATAACAATATAAATACAATGAAATCTAAGGAACTAAGTTTACATTGTCATTGTTGAGCAATTTACAATGCTTTCAAGAAAGTGGTGTTTTAATAGCTTCAGATGTGACAATTTAAAGGTTTTGTACTAATCCAAACAATCACAGTCTTTTATGGGACAGTGGTCTCCAAGTGCTTTTTCATTTACATTGTACACAGTAACTTTCATGCTAAGGTTATATTATGAGATGTTGGAATATTTTAAAAATCAAATAGCATAAATGCCTACAGTTAGATAACATCATATTCTTTGGTAAAGGAGGGTGAAAAGGTTTTTGTATGTGACATTTCAGTAACCTCTGTTAACACCACACACATCAACAAAACAAGTGACAGAAGGCCTTGTACACAAGTATAAAAATACAACCATAATAAAAAGTGATAGTATCAAAGTTTTCACAGTACAATACATACAACAGGTTATTGCACCAAATTTAACGATTTTAAATGTTGTCATGAATCAGCGAAACAGTGAAGCTGTACTATTTCTTCACTCTCAAGATTTCAAATCACTGTATATGAATAATAATAAAAACCAAATGATCATCGGGGCAAGTTTTAAGATTTCAATTTAAACGATTAAAAACGACTTGAATAAAATACAGCAACACAGTCAAATCTCAGTTATTTTGGATGAAAATCATATTTTACTTTATATGATCTACTGTATTTACAGTGCATCAAGCATGTTGTGGAATGACAAATATTAAACCATTAAAACTACTGTAACTTTCTTTTCTGTCTTCAGCCTGTTTGTACTAAATTAGCTGACATGAGCATTTCACAAAAACACCAGCTGCCCCAGCAGTCAGGTTCAAGTGTTCTGCAGGGCAGCTAATGAACCTTAAACTAAATAATACATAGCAACATAAAATAACATTAGAACATATACATTAAAATCAAATCTTAAAAGATTCATAAGCCGTACTATTACTTTACGATGTAGAAATTAGATCAGGACATAATCAATACATGATTCTTAAATTCTTACAATTAAGTGAGATAATACGTAAACAAATGAGACTGTGGGATAATTTGTAGTCCGTCTCACACCCGTGATAGTGGTTGTAAGTGTTTCATAAGCTTTTATAAATGTGGCTATAAGTTGTTCTTTTCTCTTCAGACTTATATGATGAAAGTGATTTTTCCATCACCTGTTCACTGCTTCCTTCTACAGCACTGGCTCTTTGCTCTGGAGAAGCGCCACCTGTCTGCAGATTTTCTATCAATAGAGGCTAGCAGTGGCCGACAGTCTTCTCAGTGATGGTCTCATTTATTTATGATTCAAGTCAAAACATATATTCTTGAGCAAGATTACAAAAAGATATTTGAGGCTTTAGTTGGGTAAATGTCTGTCACATTAATGTCTTAGTAAATCAATGTTTTTTTAAAAAGATAATTTGTGTAAAGTTTTATAACTACAATGTAAACTGCCATATCAATCATAGTCAGTGCATTCAGCAACACATTCATGTTACAGATAAGATATTATGATATTTTGAACACCAATCTGCTCATTTTCTTGGGACAAATGTATCATTAAAGCAAAATACATTCTTATTTGTACTTGAATTTTGTTTGTTTGCTCTCTCTCTCTCTCTCTCTCTCTCTCTCTCTCTCTGTCAGTCTCTCAGTCACAAAGGCACAAAACTTACCAGATTTATTATGGTCAGATTTGATAATAACCACAAAATCAACTTTAGAAATAAGTGACATTTTTGGATGACAATATGAGGGCTGGGTGTCAAAATTCAATACTTTTTGAGGAACCGAACAAAATGTGTCTTTAGCAACGAGAATCAAAAGCTTTCAAATATCAAAAGTTGGAATGGAATGCTTGGTCTGATTTTTAGTCTTGTTTACTTTTTCTTTGATCAGATATTTTAAATCGAAATAGTTGCTATTTATGCATCTTCACCTGCTTTCTGTTGAGACAAAATTAAACTTTACTTACTTCTTTTGATGTATTTAAACATTTTCAGTGACACCCAGCCCTCTGCCATGGGCAGAAAAAATCGGATTTTCTACTAGGAGTAAGCTACCAAATATCCCGTTTCTACAGTGAGACCACCAGTGAGTAGGGGTTCTGAACTGGCTGAGATGAACTACCACAAATTTGACTGTAATTAAGAACGATCCAGTACCAAGCTGAACACACAAACACCGTTCATCCAAACGTTTACGCGCAAAGAACGAGGCAACCACGGCCCACATTAACCAATTTTTAGCAGGTTCTAAGAAAAGCAGGAGGTGGTATGAGTTGCTGGCAATGTTTATGCTTTTATACTTTTAGTAAAAAAAATAAAACTAGGATAACAGTGTTATTTCTCACAACAATCTGTAAGCTGACTCAGTTGCTTTGATGACATTTGCATGCAAATAATATATAGACATTTCGCGAGATGACATTTAGAGAGTGAACAGTAAGACAGTATTAGCAGGAATCATGTTTTTAGTGTTTAGTGTGTTGAATTAATTGGATTTCACTTTCAGGGTGCTATCTGTACATCTAACTATCTTTCACTCAAAATAAAGAATCTGGGTGAGATGCTTCCTATTTTACAAATGTGACACATAAAAGGTGCTACATATAGCATTTAGATTTATAAATGAAAGACCACATTTCCAACAAACTTTCCTGTTGTAAAAGCAATGTTGCTAGCCTACTTGTCTCTTTTTCTACATTTCTTGCTTCACATGTGGTTGTTTAAAGAGCAAGAGCAAGAGAGAATATCTGACATAAGCTAATATTAACTTTAAACTGTAGCATTATGAAAATACAAAGTAAAATGTGTCCTTGTTTTATGCTGCAAAACAACCCAACAGATTTCACATAATTGTGGCTATCACTCTTCTCATGATGGTCTCCTTTGTTTACAGTGATTAAACATTTTAAAACGAATGTTTCGATCATTCACTTGTGTTAAAATGCTACATAAAGCACAAGAAAATTAAACTTGTCATGAACTATCACTACAGTTGTTAGTAAGATAAAAGCCTCTTGCTCAAGAAACATCTAGTATGATTTTTTTTACCAACAAAACAGATACCGTAATGTGTAGTGAAATCTTCCACACGCTATGGAGCATATCAGGTGGCAGGCACACAGATGACACCAACACGAATAATAAAAAATCTCCTCCTCTCAGCGTCACAGCAGACTGGGAAAGATAACAGGCACCCCCAGTATCTGGCAGGAAACCTGTACACATGCGTCTCTTATTCAACTGTTGGAGGGTGAGTAGAAACAGAGAAGAGCCTTCACTCATTCGGTGTCTTCTCTTTGCAGGAAGGTTCACAGAGGATTTCCTTGTGTGGTAGTGGATAGGGGAAAGCCGCCCCGCTACAGGTGCCACCATAAGCCAGTTTATTGAGGCGAGAGAGGCCCTTGATGCTGCCAGGAGGCCGTCCGGGGCTGACCTTATACCCTGCTGCTCTGGTAGTACCCAGCGGCCTTCCAGGGCTCGTCTTGAACCCAGCAGCTCTGGTGGTGCCGAGGGGTCGCCCCGTGCTGGTTCTGTATCCGGCTAGCTTGGTGGTTCCCAAAGGCCTCCCACGCCTGCCTGTCTTCCCGACAGCCTTGTTCTTCTTCTTGCCGTCATCCGTCGCTTGATCGGCGCCTTTAATGCCAGGTATTTTTCCAGGCGAGCTGGTGTTACCCCCAAGCACTTCTTGTCTCTGGCACACCATGGACTTGTGGCTCTGGGCGGGTAAGACCATGGGAGCCAGCGTCATCTGGAGGGCCGACGGAGGGGGAGGAGGATAGAACTTGTTGGACTGGGAGGTGCACAGTTCAAAGTGGGAGGCAGGGTGGTGGCCATCCTCTGCTAGGCATGACGGCCTGCTATTCATGCAGAAGTCACTGCTTGTCACCTGGCGCATCATCTTCAGCTGAGGGCGGAAATAAGTTGTGTTATCACACACAGATTAAAGTACTTGTTAATTTCACCACTATTGTACAACAGTCTATCTAAATATTTTATTTTATTGTTTATATACGGACAGTCAGGACTGCAGAAAGATCATCAGTGCCAACCTCCATTCAGGACTTATACATTTCCAGTGTCAGGAAACGGGCAGGAAACATCACTGCAGATCCATCTCACCCCGGACACAACCTGTTCCAGCTCCTCCCCTCTGGTAGGCGCTACAGAGAACTGTACGCCAAAACCAACAGACTCAGGAACAGTTTCTTCCCACAAGCCATCACTCTGATGAACAGCTGATTTCTGTCTCACAGTGTCAGGAACAATTCCTGTGCAATAACCCAGTAACTCTGTCTCTAATCAGTCACCTGTTTACTGACTACCACCTATTATTTATTCATCATTCTCTATTTCAGAGCTGTTCATACTATTCATATTGTCATATATATATATATATATGTACCAATCCACCTACCTCACATAACACCTGCACATAACACTTATTTATTCCAGCATCCTTTGCACTATGCTCCATCACACTGTGTGCATGTGTACATGTATGCATGTATGTGTATGTGTACCTGTATATCTCATCCACCTCCGTCATGTACAACAATAATAATAATAATAATAATAATAATAATGGTAATAATAATTTACTCCTGCATCCTTTGCACTCTGCTCATTGCACTAGTCTCAATCTGTCTATATTGTTTTTGTTTATAGTGTGTATACAGTATATGTGTTCTCTATACTGTAGCCTGTGTCTGATTTTATTATTGTATTATTGTATGAGTAAGCTCATCGTGAGCAATGTACGATCCGGGGTCACATTCCTCGTATGTGTGCACATACCTGGCAATAAATTCAATTCACAATAGATTCACATTCACAAATTATATTTTTAGATTTTAACTTATGCACAGTTTATGTCATTATCTTCTCAATTTACTTGTGTTAATTTCTTTATACATTTTTGTATGAGCGCTGTGGGAGGGAGCCTGAGAACGACTGCGTCACCATAATTGAGTATATGACAAATAAATAAACTGAACTAATATATCTGCGTAGAGTCAATGCTGTTGTCCGGGTAGTATGATGCCAGGTGAAAACAAAAGGAATCTGGGGCCAGGGGCTAGCCCCATTGGGGACTTTCTTATCTACTGTCAGTCTCAGATGGTTCAAGCAGAAAAGCTTAGAGAAGACGCTGATTGATGCTCTTTACTGGAGGTGGGGATGTTAACCAGATGTGCATATGCATATACTCTTTATCCATGAAGTATTTTCTCTTGTAAAACGTACACTTTTGATAAAGCATAAATCTCACCTTTATACTGTCTAAGTAAGTTTTCTAGTGTGGAGTCTTCTTCACCTCATTGTCGTTAGTGTACTAACTAACTAATTAACTAACTAGTACTACTTTCAAAATAAACCAGTCATCAAATTTACTAGTACTACTTTCAAAATTTAACACTAATAACAGTTTGTTTTCTTTCATCTTTTTTCCTTTGGAATCACATTTTCCTTATTACCAATGTATAAGTGCTTGTCAATAAAATGTTATTTTGTGAATTGGGTTTTGTAACTTGTCACTCTGTCTTGCTGTAGATTTTGGTGTCAGGAATGAGTCAAAAACAAATCTCAATCTAATTATGAATACTTTAGAAATGCACGTTTTTTTCCCTTATGTTCCATCAGGGTGTCCAGATGTGTGCCTGTATGTTGAAGAATCCAAGTTCACACTCAGTTTGTTGGGTTAAGCTGGGTATTTCCGGCCTGAGTATCTAAACCCATAAATTGTGGTTTACATTCAGACTCCTCAAAAGCCAAAAATCAAAACATGACAGGAGGTCAAAGAGTTCAGTTGACCTTGTTTTAACTAGATCAAGAAAACAATTCTAATTTTGTTGGGGTAGTGATTATGGATACAAAAAATGCCTGGGTTAAAGACCTTGATAACAAGCATAAACCTTATTAAATTGGTGCTGAAGTGCCTTTGAGCAAGATGCTGAATCCCAGCTGGTATTCTGCAGCTGACTGTGACCTCTGACTTCCATGTGGAGGGGGCAAGTATAATATACACAATAACCTCATAATTACAATTAGTTACCCTTCTGGCTCTTTACTTCCTGCAATACAATGCTCACAACTAATATAAGGCTATAAATACTTTAAAGAGGCGATGGGGAACAGACTGCTGCTGATTGAGATTTCTCTTGCAGAGGACACAGGATGCAAGAAGGTGTGGACTTTACTATCACATATACTCCACTGTTTGTAGTAATATTCATTCACACAAATAAATATGCACATGGATTCAGCATCTTTGCGTGCAGAGGACAAAACCTCCTGCTCCCCTTGTCACTTTATAACACAATCGGCTGAATTTAGCCTCGTTTTCGCACCGTATTAAGGGTTTAACAGCTTGACCAACGAGCGAAAAGTGCGCAGATAACCAATGTGGCTGCTCACATCTACGGCCATATAATGAATATACAAACACCCTCCTGCCACCAACATTAGCGCTAAGGTTACTGTACCTCGATTGTTCGCAGATCTCGGAGCAGAAAGGGTTAAGGAGAAAAATGATCTTTCATCTCTCAGCGCCTGAGTCGATGCATTTTCCCAAATATTTTCGCAGCGCAGGACATCGGCTAGCTAGCGTTTAATCACCACATCAGATTGTTTCGGTGTTAACGAGGCGGCTCAGCTGGACGGATTTTTATTTCCCAGCTCCAGAGGTTTGGTTGAGAAACGCAGCCATTTTCCATTAAAAATTAATAAGACGGGAGCGCAGTCTGAGCATGCGCAGAGCACCAAACAAGGGACGTCAAGGTTTTTCTCCTTCCCCTCCTGAACCACTTTGACATCCAAACGCTGTTTTCACTTTAAAATACAGAAAACAACATCCAATAAGCGGCAATAAAGCTGCAAAAAAACTGCGGTTTTTTTAATGTGTTACTGTCCTGAAATTGAGCCACAATCCAGTTTCAGTGCTTACAAAACATCACATCACTACTGATGAATAATATACAAACGAAAAGCCTTTTGAATAATTCAAACAGTCAGAAAGGGTACACAGAATTGCCAGATTTGTTAATGCAAACAGCTCCACAAATCAAGTTTATTTCCTTGGCAACACGTCATTTTATTGTGAGGAAAAGTAAAAACATCTTTCATCTGAGGATCCCATCATAAGGACTAAAGGTTGGTATGTTGTTTGCTCCCAAAAAACAACATTAAAGAAAATATGTATTATACCTAAAACACATGTTGCAGATTGCTCATTGTAGAATTTTGATGTCTCATGACAGTGTGAATCAACACACAACCAGATATTTTGGTTTTAATGTTCTGTAGGTATAAAATCATTGGAAACTCAAGTGAAGCACAGAGGACACGGAGGGGGAGAAAGGAAAAAAACAAAGACAAAACAATACACTAAGTTTACATAACTGAAAGGAACATTTTTAAAAATATAGACTAAAATATTATGCAACCACTTTGATGAAACTGTAGGGATGAGAGGGACACTCCTCCAGCGAGCCTTGCTTCCTCCTCTACAACACTTTGTAGCGGCCTTTGCTCGTTGGCTGGTAGGAATTTTGCTGGAATGAAAAAAAACGGGCAGGACAATGAGCGACATATTTCATAAATATTTGCAGAACAACAAACCTATCATGTTTCATGTTTGTAGTGTGTCTTAATTCGGAAACTTCCATTAGTACCGTTACATGAGCTACACTATGTACTCCAGGTACTTATTTGCGTAATTCAGGAATTTCGATAGGGTAGTGTTGTCTCAAATCAAAACACTGCCGTTGTGCACTAACCGGAAATGATGGCAAGATTCGACAGATTCTTCTTCTTCTTAATGGTGAATTATAAAACGCAGGATCACTGTCACCATCATTTGACCGTGATTGGCGCCCAACAAAATATCTGCTGGCTTGTTTGCTCACTTTACTTTTATTAAAAAAATAATAAGAATTAACATTTTAATTTTACAGTTGCAACCGCTTCAGGTTCCTGTGCTGCCATTTTCACATTTGAAAATACGTTGGCGGTCCCTCCCCTTCGCTACGTAGTCAATATGGCGACCCTTGGGGGTGAGAGTTGTCCTGTGTTCCACTCAACTTTTTGATCCTTATGAGTACACCATCCGGGTAATCATAGTGCCTTGCCATACTTCTCAGTATGCACTCAAAATGGTCAGTGTATGTATGGAGGGGCACGAATTGAGACACACTACTAGTACCATACAAAATCTGAAACAGGCTCCTAATTTAGCCTGATATGAGCACGATATCCACTACTGGTAATTGATTTCAAAAGGCAGAAGATACTTACTAATCTGATGAGCTCTTCCTTGATTAGTCGTGTAATCTCTGTTTTGGCTTTCTGTACAGCCAGTTCATTTGCACCTAGAAAACAAACCCAACATTAATATACAGTATATCAAGTTGATCAAATACAAGACAACAGGACACTCCAGTAGATGTAAATTCAGAGATGTGCTGTAGTTAAAAGGCAGGAGTTGCATTATTAAAGAGTAAAAATTCTTTAGAATTTAATCTGAAAAACAATTTCCCTGAAACATACTTTCAATAGCGAGGTAGATCTTGCGTTCCCCCTCCTTGGGCTCTTTGCCTGGAGGAAAATAGGTTCCTCTGATGGTGATGGCGGCTTCAGAGTATTCACCAATTCTCTGCAGTGCTTCTTTAGATGTCACCTTCCACCTGGCCGTCTGGGAAACAACAGAATGAAGAACATTTTATGAGACTTGTATCTTGATTCTTTCTTTATTTGAACTTCCCCCGGCAAAGGAAATACCAAAACAAAGATCAAAAACAAAAACAGGAATGTGCTGAAATGTTTAGTGCACTGTGTGCTGCTGACCTGAGGGAAGTCGTTGATCTCCAGCTCCTCTTCGTATCTCTTGATGGTCTCGGCCTGTTCAGCCGCCTGCCGCTCCTCCTCCAGCTTCTCCACAGGGGTGTAGTTCAGCTTGGCATTAATCTTCTCAGCCAGTTGCTCTGCGATGGTCTTGGCTGACACCGAAGGTGTCATGATGGTGCCGCCCCTAAGGATGGCATTGGTGGCCTGCTGCATTACATCCTGAACATGAAGGGAAAAAAGGGTTTGACTTTAGTATTACTTTATTTTGGCTCACATCAAGGAGGGAACATATTCTGCACATCATTCAGATTTTAGTGTGTTTTTTTTTTTAAATCACCACCCAGGCAGGTGGCTACTCATTTTGAGTCTAAATGCTGGTGTTAAACTTACAAAAACTTTCAACTTTCTGACTGATAACTGCATTTGAAGTCATTAATTACAAAGTACATTATGTGATCATTTACAGACATGATATTTAGAGATAAAAATCCCTTTCTGTCTTCTCTGTCATTTCCCATCTTGCAGTGAACACAGTCACACCTGCGCACATATTCCATCTCTGTTTGACGTACCTGAGCCTCAGCGCCCAGGTTCTTCTGAGCATTAATCTTGAGCGCCAGCCTCTTGGCCATCTCCAGTTTCTGGATGTTTCCAGCAGACGTGGGTCCGAGGCCTGGCAGCCCTCCAGGGACGGTTGCTGTGGTGGAAACTCCTCCCGCAGCACCGGTGGCCGCTCCGGGAGCAGACAGATCCTTCACCCTCTTCTTGGAGTTGAACATGCTCTCAATTTGCTCCTCAATCTGAGGAGTGGGAAAAGTAGGAGAAATGATTAAGATGGGATGGAATGGTGAGATAAAAATTAGTATTATTTTGTAATTGTAACTGGGAGGCCAGCACATGTAAGTTACTAAGAAGTTAATACATCTTTATTAAGACAGGCCTCAAAACAGGTGAGTGCTGCATTTTGTTCTAGGAACATGTTGCTGATTTAATGAACTCACGTCCAGGGCTCCGTCCTCATCATCAGAGTCCTGCAGTCCAAGGGCAGCTTTCTGCAGCTTCTTTCTCTCATTGGCCAATGCATGTTCTGTCTCGTCAAACTTGAAGCCTTTTCCTGAGAAGCCGCTGCTGCTCTTAATGATCTTACCCTCCTGCAAACATGGAGGAAGGGAGCAAAAGAGGGACAGAGGACATAAGATCTATTTGTCACATAAACCATTTTTACAGCAGTCCAAGAATGCCTTTTTAATGAGTTTCTACCAAGGTTATAATTGTTAGTGAAGACGAATGAAATAACAAAATCTAGAATAACCTTGGTTTCTACATTACCTAATTAGGTCTTCTTGCTAATTGAGACATCACAGATTAGATTAAATGTAGCTTTAATGCACACTCTTAACTCAAATGCCCCTTTCCTTCATCTTACCGCTTTCTGTTGGTCTTTGAAGGACGCCCAAAGCTGCTCCAGTTCAAGCGGGACAGGAGAGCCGGACAGCTCCAAGGCTTTGATGATATCACCAGCATAGCGAACCTGATCCTCTGTGATGAAGGTGTAGGCATAGCCCTGGAACAAGGAACAAGATGTAGAGACGTGTGAAGATAGAAACTTCCATGACTTCCAAGCCATTTACAGAGCCTGATATTTTAAATATAAGAACAGAAAACCCACTAAACCCAAAATTCAGTTTTAAGTAACTGACCTTGTTGCCTGCTCGGCCTGTGCGTCCAGCTCTGTGGACGTAGTCCTCGTAGTGGTTGGGACAGTTGTAGTTGACCACCAGAATCAGCTGCTTGACATCTAGGCCTCTGGCTGCCACGGAGGTGGCCACCATCAGACGACATGCTCCATTCTTAAAGTCGTTGATGATGCTGTCTCTGTCGTACTGGTCGATTCCTAAGAGGATGACAGGAAAGGAATGTATGAAGGACCAAATTTTAGACATATCCGGGGCAGAAAGCCGACAACAGATGCTATTCAAAATGGGTTATGGGAAGGTGGGAATCAGAGCCTCTGATATTGAATATAGTTATTTCCTGTATAGTCTACATACTTGGATCATAATTATAAAATCAGTTGCAAAATGTCATACTTGATTATAGTTCATCTTATGTTCCTGTTAGCAGAGCAGAAAATCAGAAAGTGCTCTCCAAAAGATTTGGTCAGTACAGGTAATAAGATGCCACATACCCCTATCAAAAACAGAAATCATTTTAACCAGGTCATTCTAAAGTATTTACCCTGAGATTAATACATTTACATGTATGTTGAATATACCGTCACAAATGTTGAATTCTGGATTACTATAGTTAAGTTATCACCAAGCTGTAATCAGTGCATCCCAAATGTTAACCCTTACCTCCGTGCAGTGACATGCAGGGGTACGAGGCTTTCATCAGGTCTTTCAGCAGTGAGTCTGCATGCTCTTGCTTGTCCACAAAGATGATGACCGAGCCCTTCTCCTGGTAGTGACCCAGAATCTCCAGCAGCTTCAGGAACTTCTTGTCCTCTTCAATAACTAGCTACAGAAACAAATGCAAAAAATAAAAAAGGAGAGGGAGACTGTGAGAGACGAGGGATCTGGACTGGGTTACAATAAGAAAGAGATGAAACATAGATGATTTACCACATGTTGCTCCACATCAGAGCAGACGACACTGCGGCCTCCCACCTGGACCTCAATGGGCTTGGCGAGGATCCTACGAGCCAGCGCCTCCATGGCTCTAGGGAAGGTGGCCGAAAACATGACCGTCTGTCGATCTGGACGCACGTTGTCCACAATACGCATCACCTGGAAGACAAACCAGACAGCACCTGGAGGTTAGTGAATTTTGTCTACTCATTCTCATTTTTTACCTTACTGTCTTTGAAACTGACACTGTTATAACACAGTTTCAATATAAAATGAAATACTTCCAATTTCTTATCTAGTTAGTAACTGTGTGAGATAACTCTTAACTCTTAAGTAAGCAGAAACCTGCCAAATATGGAAAATTGACAACAGCCCCATAAAACAGAGCAAACATGAGTAACTGTGTACATGCTAATGTATAAATCTGGGTGACACCCACCTGTGGCTCGAAACCCATGTCAAACATCCTGTCAGCTTCATCCAACACCACATATGTAACTCTGCGCAGGTTGGTGACTCGACCTACAAACCAAGGGAGAGGAGCATGAGGAAAACGGTTAACTTCCAAATAATTCTGTCCTGCCTTTAAACTAAAATTAAACAATCAAACACAGAACCTTTTTCTGGTTTCTGGGACTACACATTACTTAACAACAAAACAAGTCATCCTAACATCAGCACACTCTTCAGAGAACTAGTTTCAAGTGGCCAGAGTTTATTTGATTTCCATTTTTAAATGTTTTGGGTTGTCTCTGGTCTTGCGTACCATCTCATGGGCATGAGGGACCTGAAAAAGTCAGAAAACAGCCTCAAGATACAATACAAGAGATGGAGCCCCATCAAGCATTATCTGACCAAGCGCCTCACCTACAAGGGAAACATATTACAGATTACCTCGCATGTGTGGAAACAAAAAACCCTTCTATTATAATAACTGCTCATAAAAGATTTACATCATACACAACATAATAATAAATGGTCAGCAAATATAATTCAATATTTCTAACATATAAAATTCCAGTATGTCTTTATATTTCTATGCAAATACTCAGTACTGGACAAATAACTGGAAAAACTCTCCCTGTGCTTTAAATACAAGATGCAAGTGTGTGCCTTTTATATCTTCTAGGCATAATTTATATACGAGACTATATTTACTAAAACAACACTGCAAAACCGTTGAGCATTCAGGCTACTCTTTTTTAATACAAACACAATTACAGATCCGGATACATCCATGTTACAATACACTTATCAAACATTTTGATCGTCTCTTGCTTGGGAGTTTGAAGAACCACGGAGGCAGCACCAGGTCCACCTACCTGTACTTGCCCTGATCTTCAGGAAACACACCATTGTCTTGTAGATATGACTGATCCCAAAAGGTGCTCAAATAATGTCAACAGTTTAGTAAGTGGTACTGACTTAGTTCATTATGCACTTTATCATTTTGTAATATTATTCCATGCAAGGTAATTAACAAAAGGCTCACAAGGCATCAAAGATGCTTATTTGCATATTACCAGAATAAAGAAGTGAGAGGGTCAAGGTGTATGAACTCACCGCTGTTGGCCCCCAACATGTCAATCATTCTTCCCGGGGTGCACACGATGATCTCTGCTCCTCTTTTCAGCTCAGCAATCTGGAAACCGCCAACATCAATGGATAATGTTAATGCATTGTTCAAAGTTCAACTGTAAAAGAAACAGCGGCGCTTATTTATTTTGCAGACTGTGTTGGAGTATTCCATATTCTACATTTACTCTTACCAAGCGAGAGGTGCAACCAGTTGTTATTTTCATCAGATCAATCAGTTGGAGAATTTTTTAATGAAGGGATTAATTGTTCCATTTAAAAAAAGTACACCACCAATTTAGCATTGCTCATACTATCCCTTTTTTAGGTGACAGCCAAATAATAATCTAAGCGATTTAAAGAACTATACTCAATGAAAGGAGAGATGTATTTGTATTATTGTGTGGTATTTAACTCTACATTGCTTCTGTGTTGGATGGACTGTAATTGAAATAGCCCTTGGAGGGAAAATAAAATCAACAGGCAACATTAGTATGTGTGTTTACCTGTTCGCTGATACCCGTGCCTCCATAAACACACACTACACGGAGTCCCAGCTGTTTAGAGAACTTCTTACACTCCTTGGTGATCTGCAGAGCCAACTCTCTGGTCGGAGTCATGATTACAGCTGTGGCGGCGGAGGAAAACAGGATGAGAATACAGATTCCATTTCCTATGTTTTACTATTTTGAGCACTCCAGTTTTCACACTAGGTATAGAAACATTAACTGAGGTAAAACTGAAGATCAGAAATGCTATGGAAGCATAACAGCCTGCGGTTTATTGTCCCACAGTGAAAATGGATCCAGTTTTAGTCTTCCTTTGTCCTATATTTGGGCCCTGAACCAAGTCTTTGAAATGCACAGGAGTAGGACATCACTCCACTTCCACATTCTTACTTTCTGTCTTAAACCACTTCAGTTATTCCTTTTTGTTCTTATTTGAATATTTAATAGACATTAGAGTAAAGCCTAAACAAAGAATAAAACAATCTATTTCTTACAGATCGGCCCCTCAGACTCCTCCAGGGGCCTCTGGTCCATGATGTGTCGGAACATGGGCAGCAGGAAGGCTATGGTTTTCCCGCTGCCGGTCTTGGCGATCCCGATGAGGTCTCGGCCTGACATGATGGCAGGGATGGCCTGGGCCTGGATGGGGGTGGGCTTCTCGTAGCCATGCCTGGGTACATTTGGGAGAAGAAAGAAATTAATACAAATACATGTTGGTCAAGTACAATCTGAATATGATTGTTGGCTGTTTTAGATACATTTCAGGGGCATCCTAACTAGGATATGAGTGGTTATATGTCTTAAAATGAATTAATTTCAAAATTAGAAAATGGGAGCTGCTCTCTGCACATGAACCTAAATAAGCACTTGAGCTATTTACACACAAGCTATCTTTTCATGAAATGAATAATCTTTTTCATTTTCTATTGGCAGGATTGTTGCTACATTTCTATATTGCCCTCAAAATTTGCCTAATCCATCACACCAGCAGTTACCATCAGTCACTCACTTCTTCATAGAACTGAGGATCTTCATAGACACCCCACACTGCACCCACGTCTTGATGGGTTTGGGACAGCCCTTCCCTTTAACGATAATGCCTTCCAGTTCCAGCCTGTACGCAGTCACATCTGTATTGATTTTTAAAAAAATTAGATGTTATATGGTAGCTAAGGTTTACAAAGACAGATATTCTGATTACTACAAGGCAGTAATACAAGTTACTAAAATTAAATATGTGTGCTAAAGATACACAGCACTGTATTTTCTAGAACTGCTAGAAAGAAGTGTATTTTGCACCTAATGATTAATACTATTCCTTACTAATACTGACAGATATAGTGTTTATTTTAAGGTTGACAAAAAACATGTCAACATAAAACATCCATTTAATAAATGTATTGACCTAAAATCTGGATAAACAACACTTTCTTTGGGTTTATCTTAATATCTGATCGAAGAGTTAGTAAACAAGCATAAGAATGTGATTAAGCATTTATCTTAAAATTAAATAAAACTTTTAATACTTGACATTTTTACTGCCATGGCCTCTCTCGATACTCAATCACATTTCGGTCAGAAAGGTTGAGGTTCCACACACAGCCCAAACACTTAACCAATATCAGCCTGGTAAACTGGGAGGCGTCTCATTGTAAGCCCTGACATGGATGTATACATCCAAAATAGGTAGGTATGTGATATATGGCAGTTTTTGTTTTCAAAGTCTCAGCAGTGATAAGAGCTAATCGTCACTGAAATCTCCCTTCCATTTACTGACCTTCTGGACTCATTC
Organism: Micropterus salmoides; assembly: GCF_014851395.1. NCBI lineage: Eukaryota > Metazoa > Chordata > Actinopteri > Centrarchiformes > Centrarchidae > Micropterus > Micropterus salmoides. Next base: position 14,827,840 of record NW_024044681.1, read on the forward strand.
TGGCGAGCTCAGGGACCTCCACGTAGAAGTTTTTGCGGTAAGGCTCGTACTGGATTTTCCCATGGTCAACAGGCTCTAGGACCTTTCTCTGTTTGGTCTGGAAGCCTGTCAGAGCTGTCTGCAGATCCACTTCCTCCTCCTCTGAAGAGTACTGTCGAACAAATAGATTACATTTGGGATAGTTAGCTGTGTGTACCATCAGGGGTAACATGATGATATTGTCAAACTTTTTGTCCGACGAGAGTCTAAATCAGGATCTGTATTTCATTCATGAAACACCAGGAAAACTGAAATATTTTTTGATGGGTACACAATTTAAATCTGAGAGAAGAGTAAGTAAAAAGAAGAGCACTTCCGTACATTAAAAAAAGCCGTACATATTGAAGGTGAACATGTGACCTTCACAAACAAAACAGGGATGAGGCTTTAAAACTCACTTCCATAGCATCCTGGTCATTCTCCATCAGCTCACCCTTCTTCTTGTGAGTGTGAATTCCCTTCTTGGTTTGAACAACTGTGACCACTTTGGTTACGGTCATTGATCCTTTCTATTGAAGATGAAAAAACTTTGATTAGCATTTGACAAAACAGAAGAAGAAAGCACCCACAAAGATGACATGTGAGCACTGCCAAAAGGTGCCCTCAAGGAAGGCCCTGAACCCCTGACTGCTCCACAGGCACTGTGCAGTGGCTGCCCACGGCTCCTAATTAGGATAGGTTAAATGGAGATATCAAATTTCGCATGCATTGTGCTGTGTTTAATTGTATGTGACCAATAAAGTTGGTTTACATTTACTTTATGTACTGCAACACTAGTAGAAAATCTGACATTGATAAATGACATTGGACAATAAAAAAAGCATTTTTAACAGCCAATGCTAAACATCAGAAGACTTGGCTCCAGCTGAAGTGAAGCAGAATCTACCTCTCGTGCTCACCTTATCATTTCCTCTCATGGCTCCCATGTTGAACTTCTTCACCTCCTGTTTCACCTCCTCCATGTAGGCGTCAAGGGGATCCACGTCATCCTCTTCTACCTGCTGCTCCATAGGAGTCTCCTTCTCCTCCTCCTCTTTTTTCTCCTCCTTTATCTCCTTCTCGTTCTGCTCCCCCTTTTCTTCCCCGTCTTCATCATCGTCTCCCTCCAAAGGAGCTGAAACATCCTCGTCATCGTCTGAAATGAAGAGTCAATTATAAAGCTCTGAAGCGCTAAAGCTAAGATTTGTACCTGTCAAGTGATCGGATTGCTGATAAAAGTATAAATAATCAGTGAAAACTTGACTTGAATGGAATGATTACTTATTAAATTATAAAAAAATTAAACTTACTTATCAAGTACAAATACCTAACTGATTGCAGTTTCACAATGCAAACAATGCTTTTACTATTTAAAATAAGCAAAGAATACATAGTAAAATTCTATACTTTACTAAAAGTAAATGATGGTAAAACATCACATCAACTTGTGATGGAGTATAATAATGGTTAATTGACAATTAAATTCCTGGAGACGGGGATATTTTGTGACATTTTTAGTTAAGAGAATTTGTGAGTTAGATACCAAGATTTCTCCACAATAAAACAACTGGTTTTATTGGTGGCTGGTAGCTTCTTTATTGTGATAACTCAGGGAGGTTTTAAATGAAAGTGTTGCTGGTTATTTGTAATAGTGCTTCCTCACCATCGTCATCCTCCAAGCTCCACTTCTTGCCCTGTTTCATCTCCTCCAGTTCCTTCTTGAGCTCTCCGATGTTTTCGATTGCCTTCTTCCTCTGCTCTTCCCTCCACTTCTCCACACGTTCCTTCCTCTTCCTCATCTCCTCCTCCAGCTTGTTCTGGTCAAAGTCTTGCTGCATGGACACAAAGGAAACATAAACAGTCCCCTTTCCTGACCTATACTATATGGTGATCAATTATAGATGAGCAAGAACCGAATATGTGGAACATAAACACAACACTTACATCCTCAACCTTCTCATCCTCTTTCTCCTCTTTAATCTTTTTCTTTTCAGATAAAGGATCAATTATGTCTTTCTCCTTGCTCCTTGACCTGCATGGAAGATCACAATGAGGAAAATAAGAAAAACAGTAGCATGTTATTCTTATGAGTTAATTGAACGGTACCGAGAACATTGTAGTGCTTGAAAGAATCAGCAAACCAGGTCCAAAGCCACCTCCCCGACACCTTATCACCGTCAGAACTAGGGGAGCTCTGTCCAACAATTTACCATTTCTAATGATGGTGACTATTTAAGATCACAAACCTACTTTTTAGATTTAGATTTTAAGGCCTGCAAGACCTCTGACAGAAACCCGACCAATCATAATCATTTGCCAGCATGTTATCTAGCAGATCACTTTTGTTTAGTACAGAAGAGCAAACTACCTGTTTCTGCTGCCTTTGTTAACTGTACAGAAAGTATCTGGTCCTACTATGCAAAGCTGTTTTGACATACAAGAACCTCTGTACTGCTAAAATACGAAAGATACACCATAAAGATGCATTTGTTTACACATTATACTTGATGATTCCAGGGGTTTTGGTTACCAGAGCCGTAAATTATGTTTTGAGATGTTTGGTTTTATTTTTAAGAAGCCTCACTTTTCATCTGGTCTCTTGCTCTTGCTGGGGCTACCGGATCGGGACCTCCGAGCTCGGGTCCTGCTGCCAGACCTCCTCCTCTCTCTGCTTCTGGACCTTCTCCTTTCTCTGCTCCTTGAGCGCCTGGACAGCAAAGGCAAACACGTCATATACCACTTTCACTTCTCAGGACAATTTCACACATGGTCCATTTCATTATCTCAAGTGATCTCAAACAGCGATTGAAACCATGGGTTTTGGAGCATATACAAACCCAGATCCTCCTCAAAATACACTGCAGTTGTTTTATTGAGATTTGTTATTAGGTTAAACCGGTTTGCCCATCGTAAACACAACACAGACCCAATACTCTTTGTTTTGCCTTTACAATTTTAACTGGAACAAGACATGCATCTAAAAGTAAACCTCATGATAGCAGCTGAAAATGATCATGTTAATATTATGTCAAATGTTCAACAAACACCTTAAATCTAGTTCTGATGGTGCTGCAGCAAGAGGATTCTCTCCATCTCTCTTCTTCTGTCTTTTCATAGATATACCTTTACTATAAGGCTGCAAATGCAAACAGACCTGAATCCACTTGCAGCTGGTTTACTTATCAATGCCACTGTATAGTTCCTTAAAGTATAAACAGGTGTACTCTTCTCTTCAACACAATAATATTGAAAACCCACCTGGGTCGTTTTCTGTCTCTGGACCGGGACCTGCGGCGGTCCCGGCTCCGTGATCGCTCCCTCCTGTTCCGGTCTCGGTCGTCTTTCTTGGAGCGTTTGTCCGGGGATCGACTCTTAGATCGGCTCCCTGACCGTCCCCGAGACGCAGACCGTTTTCTGTAGTGTCTGAGGACCAAGCCGTGTAATGCACATGTTAGCTGGCAGTTAGCTAACTGTCGATGGAAAGCATTAACACTAAATTTACAAAACGTTTTAATTCATATCCCACGGCTGTATGAGATTATCTACAACTGACTAATTATCATTAACAACAGGATGTCGCAGCTAGCATGCTAATCGAAATTAGCCATCGAAATGAGTACAGCCGCAGTCACAAGAGTTAGTCACAAAAGATTCAACCGAAGATAAAAACACCAAATTGACCTGATCATTCTGGCATACCTCGACTCACGTCCCATCGCTATTCCACGGAGTTATGTCTTATAAACCACAAAAGTCGAATTACTTCACAGATAACGACGACTCTTGTGCGGTGAACGTTTGTTTGTGACTTTGAACCTGCGCGTAATAAAACTGCGACCGTTCAAGTCACAAACTCGCAACGTGAGCAGCACAGTGCGCCACCCCGCGGTGGGAGGTCAGAAGGTCGGCCACAAAGGTGTACTGAAGAGAGGGACACCGAAGAGAGACACATCAGAAACACAGACCTCTTTAGGATCTTGCAGATGTTGGCAGAATTGGAACAATTTTCATATAAGACGTATACAGTTTATACAGTATATATATTCTTTTTATTTATAAGTACCAATGTTTTTATTCTATCAAATATCAGAGGAATATGTTGTACTTGTTCACTCTGCTACATTTATAATGATGTTTAAAACATTTTGGAGAATTAATAGGGGAAGACAACTTTATCTATTTGGTCATATTTATATACCAACTTAATAATTAATCTTAACTTGTGATTGGGTATTGGGTTAATTTGTATTGTTTTCTTTTGTTTAATGTAGGGCTCGGGCTGATTTTTGTGCTCAAATGTAAGTTAAAGAAACCAGATGGTTAATTGTAGTTTTAAAAATTTATTTATGGTGAGAACATGACACATGATGCCAGACAGTGGATCTCTTAACAAATCTGAAGAAGAATGTGCAAAACAATTATGATAAAGTATTTCAACAAATGAGTAAAATTAAGTAAAATCTGTGTCAGTCCTTTTTAATAATAATTATCTTATTAGTAAAATGAAGCACCAATTGTGATTCAAATTAATTAAATCAAACATTTATTGAACATTTGTTATGTTGTTGATGAAAATTGTATCATGAAAATTATTATGTTTATATACGGTTGTATACTGCTTTTAACAGCTGTAAACCCTACTATTCCCAGAGCTAAAAGTTAAAAGAAACACTCCTGTCTTCCTGTAAATATGGCTGGGCAATACAGTATTATCAAAATTAATATCATGACGTTAAAGAGGAATGACACGTAAAATGTCCGAAAAATTACATACTGTATATTTCATTGGCCTGCATTTCATCAGACAAAACCCTTCAACAATGATAATACTGAATTATTACTCAGCCGCACCTCTAAAACCTCTTCTAACTGGAATATTATTTGATAATGAATTGGAATTTAGTTAAATTGTTCTTCATTTGTTAATAGTAGTTAAAACATCAACTCAAGCTTGCATGTAAACTATCACAGGAAAGCAGGTTTTCAGCAATGTTTGTTAATGTCCACTGCCCCTATTACGAAACCCAATAAATAAAATAAATGAAGAAAGTCAAAACAGAGTACATCACACAAGTAGTATTTATTTGGTATGAATTGTCTGGTTATTCATTCCTGTGTATGTTTTTAAGCAGAAACTGTTTATACAATGTCAACACTAAATAAAGATACTGTAAGAGCCATTAAAAACAGTTATTCTGTAAACCTTATCAAAAACAATCATGTAGGTCAGACAAGTCATAGGATAAATCACACCAATTCATTTACATAAAAATAAAATATTCACACTAATAAATTAATTTGGATGACATTTGAAGTATGGAGAGAGGACATAACAGCACAGAAGTAGAGTATATATATTAAGTAAGTATGAATGAGGCATGGACAAAGCAAAGCAAGACACGTCACCAGAATTACTCAGCACAAATAAGCGTACAAACTGCCACTGCCTCACATTAATGTGCAGTGACAGTGCTTTCCAGCAAATCCTAAAACATTCCCACCAACCACACTTCTCATTATGTACATACACTGTGATGAAGTTTACTGCGTTTTTTTAAGCTCATAGCCGTGCAAAATTATATACTCCACGTTCAAGGACTAAATGCTTCTTCTTCTGCCTTCACAACTTATAAGAAGGAAGAACAATTGTTCATTGTTCTTATGGACACTGGATGACAGATCACAACAGAAAATATCATTTAAAAGCATGTGAGGAAATCTGCCACAACACAAGCACATAAACTGCCTCACGGTTATATTTTACGGTTTAGAGACTTAATTTAAAGCTAGAGAAACTCAGCTTTACACTTAGTGGTCCTGCCAGCAAATTTGAGTAAAATGCGGCGTCCCTTCCTGGACTGCGCTGAATCTACAGTCATCGTCATTATTTTAAGAGACACTGCATCAATTAATATTTTCATATTTAATTCAAAAACAACTTCTAAAGTTTCTTAACTACTCAAACTACATTTTTAATCTCTTACTAACCGAAAGCTGGAGGGGCATGTGTGTATTTTTAAAGTTAGTAGCCAGCACTCTGGATCACACAGCTGTTTCTCCTACAGTTAGATCATCATGAAGATGCAGCCATGATGGTCAGTGTGAAACTGTGGCTCTACTTTTCTGGCTAGCTGATGTATACATGGCAGAGAAGTGGGCCAGATTTGAAAGAAAAAGGTCAGATCTCTAAGATTAATTCATCAAGTCACTGACTGCTTGAGGTGCAGATGTTGCAACAAATCAGCCAAGGTGATGATATTTATGAATGAAAAGGAAACCACCTGCTTGTCAATCCTACTGATACTCTGTCTTCAGTTTTCTGCTTTCTGTCATTGACCGTCAATCATAACGAGTCAAGAACCCCAATGAACATTTTCACTCCAAAGTCATTTCAGTTAATTCATGTGCTGAGCAAGTGTTTGCCTTTATCCAGCAGGCTATCAGAGTCATGTGAAGTTTAGATTGAGGTTTTGAATGGCATGAACTGTAATTACACTGACCCACACTGAATACACTGAAATGTAAATATACTGTATATACTGACCCCAACCCTGCCTGACGCACTGCAGGGCTGACTAATCTGACAAACATATATTCAGAGGGGTGCGTACTAGTTCAGCTTCTCTACTCAGTCGTATTAGCTGATCCTGATGAGTAAGTTTGCTGACTTTGTGACTCATCTCTAACATGTGCCACTGTTGGTACATTTGAGCATTTAGCATTAACCAGTACTTGCTGCTTGTGGCCACAGTGGCTGCTGTTTAAGAAATATTAGATAATCTCCCTTTAGATTAATGATTCCAAGCAAACAATTTTAGTTTTAAAGAACTTAACAGCAGCTGAAAATTATTTTATTGTAGCCCTCTATTGGCTTAACGTTTCACCTTGTTGCAGTGATGTAGAAGTGCAACCCTCAGTATAATATGACATTTCTGCTGGGTGTGGTTACAGGTGCAGCACACTTTAAATGTTCAACCAGAGAGGGCAGCAAAACACTCCTTTTTTTATGTAACGCATAGTACTGGAAGACAGTTCTTTGCATTGAATATTTTGTGTGATTTGGCATACATATTATTAAAAATGTGATATGCATCAATATCAAGAATGTAAATAAATTATGTGATGTCAGTTTTCTGATGATGACCTGTACTGTTGTCCACTCTTGAATATGACAAATAAATATAACTTGGTACGATAAATGCATTACATTTAGTGCATTGTTCGCACAAGCAAACACATACTATCCTTGTTTCTCAGGTTCAGTCCAGAGCAAAAATGACGTAACAAACACTGCACTGTCTGGTCACATGTAGCTTAGCCTTATTGTAATCCTGAAGCGCTGAATTAATGAGCACTCATCCAGCTGAAGCTCGACACTGATCATAAGGCAGCGAGGATTTGCTTCCAGACGGTCAACAACAAACCCACGTCGGCCGATGTAAATGGCCTTGCTTTGTTTCTATGGGAGACAAAGGGAGGGGACAACAAGTAAGGGGAAGCAGGGTTACTGACATCCTCCGGGTCCATCAGGTAGTCTCTGAGCCAATGAGCAGCAGGATCTCGTGCGAGAGAATGAAGGTGAAGAAGTAAACGCAGAGGTCGGCAAAGACGTCACCCATTCTCCTGTAGGTGTCCATGGAGCGGTTGATGACCTCAGCGGGGATGCCAGACAGCAACAGGGCAGCGGTCAGCACAGTGGTCTGGGCCTTCTTCTCTACCTGGGGGAACAGGAGTATCATGCAAAGACGCTGTGATGCATGGCTGCCACTAATGATGGTTCTCTCATTATTGATTTGTCCCAAATGTTTTACAGTTAATCAACCAATTGTTATAAAAAATAAAAAATAAAATAGTAAAAAAAAAAAAATCTTCACATCTGAAAAGTTGGAGCCAGCGAATAAAACACATATTTTTGCTTGTTAAATGACTTGTCATTGTTTGATGTTTTGGCTTAGCTTAGCACAAAGACTGGAAGCAGGGCGGGAGCTATCCTGGCTCTGTCCAAAGTTAAAAAATACACCTACCAGCACCTCTAAAGCGCACTACTCCACACGTTATACCTCATTTGTAACAAATTCAAAAACAGCCATAAAAAATAACAAGTTGTGGTGTTACAGGGAGTTAGTGGAATTCCTGGACTATCTGTTGGTTGCCTGAGATCCTCACAGTGATGACAAGACACACATCCAGGTGCCTTGTGTATTTTGAATATTGTACAAAGGCAGACTGCAATTTCTCCATGCTTCTGGTCTTAATGCTAAGCTAAGCTAAGCTAATCACCGGCTGCTTCTAGCTTCATATTTGGCCACACAGAAACAATGACGCTATCAAAATTGTTGATGATTTCTCTGTCAATTAATTCTTTCATCCATACTATTTGCCTTTGAGATATACCTTTTATCGCAGCAAAATACTTTTTTGAAAAAAATGCCACTCAAATGTAAATACTTAAAAATTTCTATAATTAAAAACAACATTTTTAACTTTGCTGTGTGTGTGTGTCTATGTCACCCTTCAGGTTACATGAACTTTCAATAACATTCACTGTAGGTGTGGCCAGCAGTGACATGGCTACTAAGACTGGGCTGTCAGCTAAAGTACAGCACAAGGACGTCAGAGGAATAACAATGGTTCATGTCTACAGGAAACACAACTTTGGTCAAAACTGTGAACTGGCCAAGAATAAATAAAGAATAAAAAGTTTAACACATTGACAAACCATAATTATGACAAAACCTTACTTAACATTTTTCAAAATCATGTATGTCTCTGCTTTAAATGTCCCACTCCAAAGTGTGTCTTCACATCGATTAAAGCAGTTTTACTTCTTGGAAATATTGGCTAAAATATAGGAATCTGAACATAACAGTAGAGAAGGGATCATAAAATATTTAGTGCAAACTCACCTTTGGAAAGTATTTGGACAACCCCATATAGGCCAGTTCAAGGGTCAGAAATGGAGCAAATATTGACTAGAGTGAAACAATACGAGAGTCACATCACAATAATATCATGTTTCTGGTAGTCAGATGTACTATTATTAAATATGGGCTGATATGACAATCCTACAAAATGAATGCATGCAAAAAAAAACATGTAAAATGTCTTGACACGTTCATTTGTTTTGCCCTTTTCACACCTGAAAGGATCTCTTATTTTCATGTAATGACTAAAAATTATGATCTGTCTGTACTGTTAAGTTTGAGTAAGTGCACACAGATAATATGAAGACTGGAAGTGAAAACACGGTGCTGGTGTGTTTCTAAGGATTACACAAAGTTTACGACTAGCCTGTCGGTTAGCTAACCTGGTAGTAGAGGAGAATATAGACAAACCATAACTAAAAGCTTACTACTATGAGCCACAGAAGCAAAGGGGGCTTAAATATGTTTTATATGTAAGAATTTGTCATTCCACCAAAACCATTACCAACACTGTATCTGGGAATGGTCACTTGTCTTACTTGGATACTGCTAATTATCACCTACTTCACTAACCTTGTGAATGATCTATCAGATGCCAATGGATGATTTTAGTGTCTACATTCTCAGCACTTTAACATGTAAAATGCGCAACGGGCCAATCTCAGTTATTACAGCCACATAGGGTATACAGCGAGCAGACTCACCAGATACTTGCAGACAAAAACCCTAACAAAAATGGCGAGGAGGATGCTGCCGATGAGCCTGAAGATTCTGAAAGGATCAAACTCCTCAGGGTCAGACCCCCCGTCCTGGGCCGGCTTCTCATTGGCCAGCTGGCCCCGTAGTTTCATGGCATCGTCAAAACGGGACAGGTACTTCTGGAGGCCTCGGCGTGGGGAGCCGCTGAGGTCGTCTGATGCCCGCTCCCCCCTCGGTCTCTGTCGGACCCCTCCGATGTCATCTTCCAGAGAGACTCCGTGTGGCTCACTACAGCCTGGTAGGGGTGAGCCCCTCCTCTCGGGGGTGGCGGTGTGGGAGCGGCTGCCGAACCCCGAAGCCTCTGGCAGGAAGGGAGACGGTCTCGGGGAAGATGAGGATGACGACCACGGCTCTGTTCTGTCGAGATCGAGGTGGAAGCGGGGTTCTGTGGGACGCAGGGATGCTCCAGCTGTGGATGTAAGACAATATCAGTGACATCAGATTTAACTAGTGCTGAAATAATATGCATGATGATTTTATGCACTTGTTATTTATCTAAGAAAAAGACTAACATCTAGTTGAAGACGTCACATTGGGCTCTGAAAATGTTTCACTATTTTTTGACATTTTATAGACTAAACAATTAATCTTAAAAATATTCGACAAATTAATAACTGCAACCGTACGTTTGAAAACAGGTACAGAATGTTTTTCTTCTAGTTTAGAAACAACATGAACTGTACAGTCATGGTCAAAGGTTTTGAGAATGACACAAATATTCATTTTCACAAAGTCTGCTGCCTCAGTTTTTATGATGGCAATTTGCATATATTCCAGAATGTTATGAAGAGTGATCAGATAAACTGCAATTAATTGCAAAGTCCCTCCTTGCAATACAAATGAACTTAATCTCAAAAAACATATCCGGAGAAGAAAGGTGAGCGCTATATCCTGTGCATCCTGAGACCATTGATGTGAAGGGTTGCTTCAAGGTCAGCCAAGGGAGTGGACTCACTCACAATTTTGCCTAAGAACACAGCCATGAATAAAGAATGGTACCAAAACATCCTCCAACAGCAAATTCTCCCAACCATCTAAAAACAGTTTGGTGATGAACAATGCCTTTTCCAGCATGATGGAGCACATTGCCATAAGGCAAAAGTGACAACTTTGTGGCTAGGGAAACAAAACATCAAAATTTGGGTCCATGGCCAGGAAACTCCTCAGACCTTAATCCCATTGATAACTTGTGGTCAATCCTCATGAGGCAGGTGGACAAACAAAAACCTACAAATTCTGACAAACTCCAAGAATTGATTATGCAAGAATTGGCTGCCATCAGTTGGGATGTGACCCAGAAGTTAAATCGACAGTATGCCAGGGTGAACTGCAGAGTTCTTGAAAAAGAAGGGTCAACACTGCAAATATTGACTCTTTGCATAAACTTAAATTAATTGTCAATAAAAGCCTTTGACACTTATAAAATGCTTGTAATTATAGTTCAGTATACCATAGTAACATCTGACAAAAATATCTACAAACACGGAAACTGCAAACTTCGTGAAAACCAATACTTGTGTCATTTTCAAAACTTTGACCACGACTGTATAATGGCAAGCAAGTTACATAGGAAGCGTCTTTGTGACTGGCCCCGTGGACTAAAGAGGCTCTGCTGTATAGTGACATCATTTTAAATGTCAAAATCCTACCTCAGTCCAACTTGACAGAAAGGGTTGCCCAAAAATCTGATTCTGGCACACTGCCTTCCTCTGTACCAGCATGACACAACAGTTCAATGTAGGGCTAAAAGATTAATTGCATTTGCGATATTATCGCGATGTGATAAAGATTTTCTAATTGCAAAGGGCACGATTACACTCTGGTCACATGACACCCAAGAGTAAAGTAGTCTGCAGAGGAAGCATCAACTTCGCACTTTATTATGTAACTTGACTTGTTGTTGTACAATGGCCTTAAGCTTGACAGAAGCTAACATTACAGAAACCTTAGTGTCACAGAGGAAATGAAAGTAGCACCCGCCACCCGCGGGTAACTTGGTGGTGGTGGTGGGTGAAATCACCAGGCCATCCGCAGCTTTGACAGACAGGAAAATGCACAACAGAAAGACACGTGTAGTAAGGTAAGCGTATTGTGGCGATCGGCGCCTGCGTCACACACACACAGCCACCAGTCAGCTCAGGAAATACAGGTGCTGGTCATATAATTAGAATATCATCAAAAAGTTGATTTATTTCAGTAAGTCCATTCAAAAAGTGAAACTTGTATAATGTATACATTCATTCCACACAGACTGATATATTTCAAGTGTTCATTCCTTTTAATTTTGATGATTGTAACTGACAACTAATGAAAACCCCAAAATCAGTATCTCAGAAAATTAGAATATTGTGAAAAGGTTCAATATTGAAGACACCTGGTGCCACACTCTAATCAGCTAATTAACTCAAAACACCTGCAAAGGCCTTTAAATGGTCTCTCAGTCTAGTTCTGTAGGCTACACAATCATGGGGAAGACTTGACAGCTGTCCAAAAGTCGACCATTGACACCTTGCACAAGGAGGGCAAGACACAAAAGGTCATTGCTAAAGAGGCTGGCTGTTCACAGAGCTCTGTGTCCAAGCACATTAATAGAGAGGCGAAGGGAAGGAAAAGATGTGGTAGAAAAAAAGTGTACAAGCAATAACCGCACCCTGGAGAGGATTGTGAAACAAAACCCATTCAAAAATGTGGGGGAGATTCACAAAGAGTGGACTGCAGCTGGAGTCAGTGCTTCAAGAACCACCACGCACAGACGTATGCAAGACATGGGTTTCAGCTGTCGCATTCCTTGTGTCAAGCCACTCTTGAACAAGACACAGCGTCAGAAGCGTCTCGCCTGGGCTAAAGACAAAAAGGACTGGACTGCTGCCGAGTGGTCCAAATTTATGTTCTCTGATGAAAGGTCCCCGAGTCTGGAGGAAGAGGAGAGGCACAGAATCCACGTTGCTTGAAGTCCAGTGTAAAGTTTCCACAGTCAGTGATGGTTTGGGGTGCCATGTCATCTGCTGGTGTTGGTCCACTGTGTTTTCTGAAGTCCAAGGTCAACGCAGCCGTCTACCAGGAAGTTTTAGAGCACTTCATGCTTCCTGCTGTTGACCAACTTTATGAAGATGCAGATTTCATTTTCCAACAGGACTTGGCACCTGCCAAAGCTACCAGTACCCGGTTTAAGGACCATGGTATCCCTGTTCTTAATTGGCCAGGAAACTGGCCTGACCTTAACCCTATAGAAAATCTATGGGGTATTGTGAGGAGGAAGATGCGATACGCCAGACCCAACAATGCAGAAGAGCTGAAGGCCACTATCAGAGCAACCTGGGCTCTCATAACACCTGAGCAGTGCCACAGACTGATTGACTCCATGCCACGCCGCATTGCTGCAGTAATTCAGGCAAAAGGAGCCCCAACTAAGTATTGAGTGCTGGACATGCTCATACTTTTGATGTTCATACTTTTCAGTTGGCCAACATTTCTAAAAATCCTTTTTTTGTATTAGTCTTAAATAATATTCAAATTTTCTGAGATACTGAATTTGGAATTTCAGTAGTTCACAATTAAATGAAATACACATTTGAAATATATCAAGTCTGTGTGTAGTGAATGAATATCCAAGTTTCACTTTTTGAATGGAATTACTGAAATAAATCAACTTTTTGATGATATTCTAATTATATGACCAGCACCTGTATCTGTGAAACGGCGTTTCAAACCAAACTCAAAAGTCCGAAAGAGGCCCAGTCTGTCCCGAGTTACAGCCTGGTTACAGCCTGGTTACAGCCAGTGCGCTGCGGCATCGGAGGCTGCGGGGGAACTCGAGTAGTATGTAGCTGCAGTACCGGTGTCATGGAGGCTGCAGTTTCAGGACCGCAATCCTAGGACCGGAACTGCATTTCTAGGACCTTGATACTGCCAGCTAGCTAGCTATGTTACTCTTGACAGCCCCCCGAAGCCAATTATCCTTACCATAACATCACCGAGTGTGTGGCTAACCTAAGTTATATTAAGTTATAACGATATTTCTCATATTATTAAAATTTGATACTTCTTCTCCACCATTGCTCATAATAATAATTCGTGCAATTCATGAATCACCTAATTTCATCATAACACAGGCCTGACCCACAAGAAAGAACAGTGTATGTTCAATCTAATATTGTGTTGGTCATACCATACACTGATTTACTGCTTGTCCGTTTTGAATAATACAGAAGGTAAAGAGCTTAAATTAATCGTATTTTAAATAGCAATCGCAATATTGGTAAAAAAAAAAAAAAATCGCAATTAGATTATTTTCCAAAATTTTTCAGCTCTAGTAAACTTGTGGTATATGTCCATAACATGTCAGAAAGTTTCTTTCCGACACACTACATGCAATCAAGTTCTGCTCCTGGAAAATAAGCTTTTTTTTTAAGTATTGCCATTTAAGTTAGTTTGATAAGTTACAAGAAATTGCAGCGCAGTAATGCCAGAGATGAGAAGATAATTTAGTGGTTTTGAAACAGTGTCAGAGGTGCATTGTGCAAGTGTAAAATGTCTTAAAAAATAAGTTTAGGTGGTGTCATGGTGGGTCAGTGGTTAAAAGGCATTTGTACAAAGGAAACCAACAATTGCTATTATGTGGTAGAATAACAACTGTTGGTTTCCTTTGTTGCATATCATTCCCCTCTCTGCACTTATACTGTCACTATGAAATAAAACGAATAAACAAAAGCAACATTGGCCAATCCTTATCAAAGAGTGAGTGAGCTGTCAATTAACCACAGGAGATTCAAATCAGCAACAATAAATGAGTGCAGGGCCTTTAATCCTCAGATATGAACACTGACAACATTTAAGAAACTGGAGCTGCAACTTGCTGTTGCAAATTAGCTTTAAAAATTATGGTTTATCAACTATAAATTAAATTTTCTGTCCATGCCTAATCTATAAATCCAGCTGTTTCAGGTACAGCAGCGCCATCTTGTGTTAGAGTTTCATTGGGTAGATGCTGGTTTGAATCTCAGGCTGTGGCCACACATACTTCTGTTCATACATTTGTACTGAATATGAATACTGAAATGATGATACTGATGGTGGACAAAGGTCAATGTGCTGACTGTTCATACAACAGCAGCATATAAAGCAGGCGATCGTCACGAACAGCACTGTAGTGTAAACTGGTTAAATTATCACAGCATACCGTTGTTTTCAGACTCGTTTTTAGTGTAGCCCACGATTCTGTTCATCCTGTCCTCTGAATTCATGAGCAGTTTTCTCCTCCGGATCTCTGCTCGTCTCTGCGCCGCCGACAGAGCGGCTGTCTTCTCCTCGTTGGCCGCTTCGGACTCCATGTTGAAATAAATTAGCGTTAACTACAAAGTCTGTTAACAATAAATACAAAACAATAGCGATAGAAAAGCTTAATGGCGACAACACAAAAAGCCTCGGATCACTGAATTAAACGGTAAACATGACTGAGCGTTGTCTGAAGAAAGGGACGCACAAAGATGATGTCAGCGCCGAGCGCGACAAAGAAGCTGTGCGGGTATAGAGCCCTCAACGCTGACTTGCAGGGGAAAAGGGTGAAAATAAAATAGGGGTTCCCTCCTAGTGATTTGATATTGGGTGTCTAGGCTTGGCGAGGGACCACCCTAAAAAAAATGGCATTTGCCACATGTAAAATTATATTCATAAAAGAAGAACGTGTAGCCATAATTAGAGCTGCAACTAATGATTATTTTCATTTTGGTTTAATCTACAGATTACTTTCTGAAGTAATCAATCAATCATTTGGTTTGTATAATGTCAGAAAACAGCGCGAAATGCCCACCACAGTTTCCCACAGTCCTTGGTGACACCATCAGATGTCAAAAGCTCAAAACCCAAAGATATTCAGTTTACTATTACAGAAGACTGAGCAAACCAGAAAGTATACATTTGAGAAATTGGAACCAGCCATTTGCCATTTCTTGCTTTAAAAAAGGACTCAAACAATGTTCTTTTAATTTTATCCTTTTGAAACACAAGATTAGAGAAAAGTCCGAAAAACACACATTTTGTGTAGAGTTTTGCATTTTGCTTTCCTGCCCCAGTAATTATCTCTTGACCCCTTAGATTCATCTTGCGACCCCTTGTGAGGGTCATGTCACCCGGGGTCAGAAACTACTACTTTAAGGAAATTACATTTCCATAAGCACTGTGGTTCTGTTCGGATTAATAGAAAATGTACACAATCATAAAAACTGCAGTCATTTCATGCAGCAGAGAGCACAGTGATGGCTTTCTTCTGTCAAACTGCAGAAACTGGTTTTAAGCCTACAGCACAAAAAAAATAAGTCTGGTGCCAGTAGTTTGGCAGGTCCAGTCATACAATATCATATATATATTCATGCTGAGGTAGAAAACAGATGCCTGATCTAGATCTGACAAAGCCTGAATTAAAACACACCACACATTACACTCATTATACCTGAACTACTTAAGTTTAAACAGCAAAGAACTTTAAAATCAAACAGTGTCCTGATAAGGTTAGTAAATATCGTCTGTTACTGCCAATGCTCAGACTACCCTGCAGAGCAGTGGGGACGGGGACTTATCCTCAACAATCAGATTTATAAGAACATCCAGCTCTGTTTTGTACTAAAGTTTCTGTTTTAAAGCAAATGAGAGGCATTGTATACAATTAGAATTAAAACAACAGCATTACTTTGGATTCACTTCACCTAGAAGTAGAATTTATATTAAAGCAATGCAGCCAGTTTATTAAAGGTCACCTGAAAGTAAAGTTGACATTGTTCCAGTTTGATAGGACGCAACTTTATATAATCCTGCCCTTTGGATATAAAAACAGAATTCATAATAAATATGTTACTGGCCTTTAACAGTTACAAATAGCAACAATTTTGATCAAATATGTTTAACGTATGTATTTAATATTTATTTTCCAGGGTCCAGGTGTGTCACTTAAAGGTACAGTTAAACAATGATAAAATGTAAAACTATCATGGTCTTTAAAATTAACTTTGTGTTTTGCAGTAACTACAATTTCAAAATATGCACATGGTTGTGGCTGATGGGGCTGGGAAAATACTGATTGTTAAAAACTGTATCTATGGGGTTTTTTTTTCTCTACCTGGAACTGCTGTGGTTCACAATTTACCAGAGGTGGGACAAAGCAGTTGTTTTGCTAATGAAAAGTAAGTCTCAAGTCAAGTCCAAGTCCTAAACAAGTTATTGTGCAGCAACAGTTAATTTACCGAGATAATGAATGCTTTTAAAATATGTATTAATTTCAAATTAACTCAAGCAAAATGATCAGATAAGCCTTGGTCTGTTATTTGTGTCACAATTATAATTTGTTATTTCTGACCTGATGTTTTGTATAATCTGAGGAATATAATCTGTTTTTTGTCTGCTGGTTGGCACAGCCAAACGCGCCTTGACTGAATTGATTCAAAACATATCTTTTGTCAGGAAAACAAGAAGTTGATATCCTGCACAATTTTAATAATTTCAAATGTTTTAATAACATTTTAATCTTGGGGATTAGGGAGGATATCAAATAGTCCAAGTGGAGTCAAGTTGTTTAGGAAGTCCATACATTCCATCTCTTGTGGACTGGTGAAGTCACAAATCATTGGTTAGTTTGAGTTGTAAGTCTACCGGTATTTGATTAAAGACTTATGTCCAAGTGATGTGACGTGAGTCCACACCACTGCAGATTAATCTGTACAAACCTCTGGTAATAAACACAGGCTATTTTTATTTTCATATATATATTTTTTTATGAAAGACAATTTTGTGCATGAAGACCAAAACATATTTGTCTCTCCCTAAATACATTTGTTTATATTTAGATTACAAACTGTATGAAATCAGACCAAATCAAAAACCTTCAATTCACGCTCAGTCAAGAGAAAAATTGACTATATTGGTCCATATTCAGTTTTGTAGCGTTTGTCGTCACTGAACAAACACCCGCCAAAACACAACTACATTTAAAAAGTCCCAAAGATTTTATTCTCTTAGCGTCATTTCACCTTAATGTTTATACTAAAATCATCAGCATTTCTTCACCTTTATATAATGCATTCTTTTCAATATACAAGTATCAATAAGCATGATTAAAAGATCACAATGGCTTTGTTATGTCTGTGTTAAAATTTCCCATATCCTATTATATTAAAATATTTCATATATAGAGTCTGTATTTGAACAGAGGTTTAATAATAAAAAGTGAGTTCCCATACAAGGCAATTATAGAATTTAATCAGATTGGGAGTCTCATAAATTATTAGATTATCAGAAAGAAAATAAAAGAAGAAATAAACAAACAGAACAGTGATGTCGTCATAGTTGTTCTGAATGTCCGGACACAAAAAAGATGAGTTTCCGAAGGACAGATCAGGAAAACGACTTTCCACTGCAGAGTCCAAGTATTCAAGGCAGCGACAACGGCGAGGTCGAGCCGCCCTTCAAACACCTTTAACAATTCTGCCTTTTACAACAGAGCCTAAACAGATTTGTTCGACACACAATTATAATGACTGACAAATAAAAAGCACACGTTCTGTCCTTCAGGTACGATATTAAGAGTGTTGCTAGAGCTCAGGTGTTGTTGTTGCAAACACTCCTGGTGACACCCAATAACAGTCTTTGAGCGCAAACATACTAAATATCCTCATAAGCCTATCCGTAAGCATACACAATCACATATGTTTGACTTGTTTTAGTAAAGACAACTGTGCTTTTTGAACAAAAACACTTCACACATCCATTTGCCTGGACTGTATCTGAACGATACCTCAGTAAGATAACATTGTTCTATGAGAATAAACACTGATTCATCCAATCATTTACATACATTATCGTTATTTTTTTTTTCCTTCCAACACACTGCTTCAGCTGGGTAAAAAGTGCTAAATAAGCATAACAATTGATTCTTTGTCACTATCCGTTCTCACACTGTCTGTCACCGAGTTTGATTTAAGTGACGCTTCGCACCAGTTCAGTTCAGAAGCTTTTCCTCAGAGAGATGGTGAACCACACCTGGAGATGCAGCATGAGCCATTCCTTCAGTCTGCCTCCCACTGCTTTCAGACACACACACACACACACACACACTATACATACAGATACACACACATACGCTGATGCACATCCTCACATTGCCACCAGTCCCACTGGAGATTATTTGGAAATTTGCTGTTGGAGGTGAAGCAGGAACTCGTAGTATGACAGGGCCGACTCTGTTCGGTCCTCGATCATGTTCTGCATAAAAGTGGCTTTCAGCTGGCTCTCGTCCCTTAGATTCAAATGAGAGAGAGGGAAAAAACAAAACGAGTCAAAAGATGTCAGTTTTAGTTGCTCATTCATTTCAAAGTGCTGACAATGGGAATTCAAGCGCACACTCTCGCTCCTTGATTCTTTACTCTCTTATACAGGATGTTGTCTGTTGCCCACCTGACGACATGCAGGGATGGAAAGAACGGTCTCTGATCCCTCAGCCAACCAATAAAAGCTCTGGTTCTCTGGGACTCGGCAGTGTCCAGCTCTGGGAGCAGATACTGTGAGGAGAGGGACAGTCAAGTTTTCATCATCGAGGGGGGAGGATGCATTTAGTCAAACTGTAGCTGTACTGGATGGGCAAATGTGACCATTTTGCCAGTTTTGAGGCAAAGTTAAGGAGTGAACAGTGATAGCAGGTGGAAACAGTGTTTTATAGGTACGGCTGATGCAACATTAGGTTTCCTACCAGGTTATCAGGCACAGCAGCATAGCTGGGAACTCCTAGGACTTGTGTGAGGAAGTTGGGGTGGCAGTTCCGTCCGATCCACAGGTACATAACCTTTTGGAACAGTATAAGGTTTACAATAAATACACTCACAAATTAATAAAACAGTTGCATACCTCATTACTCGGGGCTCGAAATATAAGAGATAAAAACCAAAGCTCGTGAGGATGTTTTAATTAAAAGCCATACTGAATAACTGGGCAAATTATGCAACATGTTGCAGAGAGGTTGATTATTAAAGCCATTGCCCATCATACTATAACCCACATCTACAGAGAGAAGCTATATCAAAAGCATTTTTGGGGCTGTTGATAAAAATACTTAGGGAAAATGTAGTGAATCATTAAATGAGACAGACCCTGAGTGCAATCTCAAGTTAGATATTTCCTCAGGATTCAGCCAAGTTTGAGACATCAGCTTTGTATTTCTGTTAGCTTGTTATGAGTGCTAAAAGCAGGGCTGAAAGCTTTGTACCGTTCCAGCATCCATGAGGAAAGCTCCCTCCCTGCTGAGTTTCTCCACAGACAGCTGCAGCAGTCTGGGCTGAGGGATTGTCCGCTCGTTGATGTTCAAAGCTCCCTGAGGATGTAGGAAACAGATGGAAAAAGATTACTCAGGGATATATTTTTTGCAGCTTCCTTTTTTTGGTAACTTCCCTACCAAAACAGTGTTTTCCACAAATTCCTGTACAAAAAAATTCATTTTTTACTTCAACTGTGTAATATTAATCATAAACATTAAATAATAAATCACATCTCTTTTGCTTCTTCTAAAAACTTCTTTCAGAAATCTCTCTGCACTAACTGAGTAGTGCAGGCACAAATGGGAAATTTCATCCTCTTCACCTCATCAGTCAGATCATCAATACGGTACAGAGCAGGGTGGATCATCAGCATGGTGTAAGCCAGCGGCTGGTACTTCAGCTGACACATTGCAAAGACCCGGTCATCCAGCCTGGTACTGGTGCCCGTTCGGAAGGCTTTCTGCGGGGTGCACACACAAACGCATGAAACTGGATCATTAACGGCTCGATGGGTCAGTTTACAAAGCCAGTCATCAACCGCTTATATGGATCAAATAATCTTGGGACAGAATCATTCCTATACAAATTATGTTTAAATAATTCGCTTATTGTGATCAAGCAGTCCACTTAGTGTTCATTTGGGGTCTTTTTATCAATAACATATGGAAAAAAGTATTTTATAAATATATTTGTTTTCAAACTCTGCAACCAGTTTGGCATTGATAGCGAACAGTTTTCAGGCCTGTTTAAAAATTTAGAAATGCACTGAAACCGCCAAGCTGTGACTGAGCAGCCTATTTGATGTTTCTGTAACAGC
Organism: Micropterus salmoides; assembly: GCF_014851395.1. Taxonomy (NCBI): domain Eukaryota; kingdom Metazoa; phylum Chordata; class Actinopteri; order Centrarchiformes; family Centrarchidae; genus Micropterus; species Micropterus salmoides. The sequence continues at coordinate 14,848,653 of NW_024044681.1, forward strand.
ACAATACCTTTTTAGGCTATAGGCTATTGAAACTACAGTATGCTATATTTTATATAAATTACTGTATAGTGTATTTGAATTATACATAGTGCAGTAACTGAATTTGTACAGTAACTTGAAAAGCTGCACTGTATTTTGAAACAGTCAAAATTCAGTAAATAACAAAGCTGTCCGTTTCATTACTTTGTATTCCTGTAATAACTATACATTTGTCAATTAGATGGAAATCTGCATGAGAAATAAAGAAAAAGAAATAACTATTTGTATATAATAATCATCCACTTATTGTGAATTTTACCTGGACAGACGTGATCACTATAAGAGGTCTCCCCACTGTGTTTTAGTGTTTATTAATATAGTAAATAAGCAAACATAATAAAAGCCAACCTGTTTGAGCAGAGCCAGGATGAAGAGGGGAAAGAGTCTGAGGCAGGCCGGGGCCAACAGGCCAGGCTGTTGGATGGTCAACACAGACTGCCGGTATGATGACAGCGAGTCAATGGCAGCGTTGGTCATCGCATCTCTGGCATCACTCAGACTGGCCGTCACCGAGCGGTCCACAGCTGGAGAGGGGGGGAAACATCTGCAGTTGTCAGCAGGAGGAGTCGGAATCTCATTCTTTCAAGCCTCTATGCATACGATTTTAACATTTCTGATTTTGACAGCCCCCTGTAGTAGTAGCAAAACCCACATAAACACATTGACCTCACCAGTTTTGTATTGTATGTAAAAGGTATACATCTACTTTTTCACAAAACAATAACGGAGAATATTCTGAGAGATGGTATGATAACATACACATTCTACATATAATGACTTTAGGTGAGACATAAAAAGACAATTCTGTTACTTACTGTATGTTAAGGGAGGGAGATGTTGTGAAGTATTTACAGGTTGAACACTGCTCTGTACAAACTTGTGAGGTTGCCAGTTTGGATTAATCTTTAAAATGAATTCTAACCATGTGGTGAACGGTCTAGAGGAAAATAATCTGTGATGGTATGAATGGTTGGACTTTGTAGCCCTTTGAGATTTGCTTCAATTGTAAATAGCATTTATTTATTTATTTTTTTTAAATGCAGCCTAAACCTTATGCCATGTAAGAACCCAAAACATTTAATAAATAAACCTGAGCATGAAAGTTTATTCTTGACCTCTAAGTTTGACAAAATGTGATTTCAGAATTTCTGATCATTTTAAGACACATTAATAGTAAATGGATTTCTTTTATGTCAATGCAACTTTAACTTTTAGCATTGCATACAATAAAGAGCAGTTTAGAACATCAGTAAAAGGCAAACCAACAATGGTAGTTCATTCTGTGCCATATTTTGAAGAAAGCAAAATATCAGCGTCAGTTATCTAACTGAATGTGAAATGAGCCAGGACAGATTTGACTGCTCAGTATGCGATGGTTGCGAGGTAACCACAGCTGTCGACACTCATCTCCATCTGTCAGTGCTAATGACAGAGTAGTGGAGGAAAACCCTGCAGTGATTTAGTATGTGGCCAATCGAAGCACTATTTACCGCAACAAAGAAAAATTATTTCAGAGTGATGCATGTCATTCAAATCCAAGTTTAGGCATTTACACACACACACACACACACACACACACACACACACACACACACACGTTTGGTTATCGTTACTTCACTTGGATGTTTGCACATACATCGCTCTGCACAGCGATGGCCCAACTCTAATACTAGAAGAATGTTTTCACATTCATCTGCTGAAGGCAGATTCTTAAATCAGAGTTAAAGATGTGAACATATGAGCAGGATTTTGTGACTTACAAAATAGTTGTTAAACCAATCATGGTGCATTATATAACTTACACAAGTGTGATGTGGAAACTTGAAACCTCCAGTGCACATACAAGGAGAATGGACTTTTCAGTGAAGTAAAAGCATCTTGTGTCTAAATGGTTTAACTTTTGAAATTATCAATATATATCAATATTCATAGATGCTAGACTTTTGAATGAGGGAGAAGAGGTAGGTGTAATATTTGTAACTGGATAATGGAACTTAAAAGCACATTATTTTTCTGTCTTAAAACAAGTCTATAGGGGATTTCAAAAATGTGTTAGATGGTGTGGTATATACCCATGCAAGCCAGCAGTCCCGTGATGGCCTGAACATCAGCCCCAGCAAAGATGTCTGCCAAAGAGTTGACCACAGGGAGACACAGAGTGTGGACACGGATCCTCCTCTCTCCTGTAAGAAAACATATGTTATTTAAACAAAAGAGACAGAGATGATTATTTCTAGTTTTCACTCAACAGTTTTGGCTGTGTATGTATGTATGTATGTATGTATGTATGTATGTATGTATGCATGCATGCATGCATGCATGTGTGCGTGCACCTTTGCTGGATGTGTAAAGCAGCGCCGCCTGGAAAGAGACGAGTTGCATGTCGTCCAGGTTTTCCTCAATGGACATCTGAACTGCAAAGCCAGCGTCTGGGTTCACGTTGGGAAGGGACAACAGATCTGTTGAGCGCACAAAGAAGTTTCCATGGAACGTGTGGATGGACAGACCTGCAGAAAGAGACAAAAGTCAATCAATCTGGACACCAAACTCAACTGCAAAACAATAAGCCCAAAACAACAACAAAAATGTCCTAGAGAAATTATATTTTCTTGAAAAGCGACAGACAGGAGTTCAAACTTTAAAGTCAAATATCCATGCAGAACATTTGAATGCTGTGTAAGTATTGTTTATAAATACTGCATCAAAATTATTTAAATAAATCACAATTAAAACAATGATGCAGAATTCATGATAAGATGAATAATAACAAAAAAGCAGTAAGGGGGATAATGCTCGACCAAGCGACAGCTCTTGTCCCAACGGACCTTTGGTGCAGCGTATCCTCATGACGGCCTCAAAACCGATCTTCCTGGTTAAGTATCTCTTCAGATCCTTCTGGAAGCACTCCACCTGAGCGGGGTTGTGCTGGTGGTGGTAGGAGGGGTAGTAGTAAACACTCCCTGCCGAGTATCTGGATATACAGCCTGGGAGAGAGAGAAGGCACACAGAGGAAAGATGAGGCAACAATAACATGCGGACTGTCGTTTTTATTTTTGGGTTGTTTTTTTGTTTTTTTCATACCCCACTCTCTCCAACTGTGCTAGCATCTGGTATTATGAATAAAATAAATACATCTACTAAAATAAGTATAAAGCCACCCTATAATAAACACATAATAATACATTGTTATAACCTTAAATTATAAGTTTGACCTGTGAAACCCAAATTAGCAATGCAAAACCAAGTATTCTGTATTGAGCACTAGACATGTGAACAACATAAAAAAAAAAAAAAAAAAGGTCCAGTAAACCCTTTCTCCCTCTTTTCTTCTATCTTACATCCATTCAGTCCAGGACTTACCAAGCGATGCCAGGTCGCAGTACTGAGCACTGAGCAGGAATAGGTCAACAGACACCTGCTGGCCGGAGCAGTCCAGAGCCAGCTTCTTGTAGAAGTCTGTTGCTGGGGATAAGTGCTGGATGTCCTGAAGGAAAACACACCAATAAGGACCATGAGTTGAAAATCTGAACGCCATGCAACTACTCAATGGCTTATTTGTATTACTATGTTACTCTGACTTCCCCAGAGAATTCTGACTTTTACTTGTCTGATATGGTCCTAAAAATTTGGTGATTAATAAAACAGCTCTTGAATCCTACCATATGAAATTCCAACATACGTTTCTTTGGAGTTCTGGAGAGCTCTTACCTTGGCAGATGCCCGTTGGTTGGGGTCCTCTCTGGAATGGAGTGTCCCCACACCGAGGTTAGGCAGCTGGGTCTGAAAGACAGACATGCGCCCTCCGGTGGGCGACAGCAGCTTAAAGGCTGCTTGGAGAGCTGAACCCAGGGCGGACTGGGTCTCCATGGTCTTTTCAAATAAATTTGGCAGGCTCTTCAGTAGATCCTGCACAAGCTGAAAAACAAATGCAGGAAGACTTATTTTTGTGACCCATTATTGATCTCTGAGGGAAAACCTTCGTTTCACATTTCATCTTTCTTCCATCTGGGTGATTTAAGTTCTCGCTCATTCAGTGTGTCCACAATGTTTAAATGTACAGTAGTTATTCATGTAAAATTAAGCTTAAAATTCACAACTATGACAAACTTAAGAGGTTTTGGACTGTTATTTGTGTATTATTCAGCTTTAAATCAAGGTAAACGTTCTTACCTCTTTGCATTCATTGAGGTTTACTAGAAGGCTGTCTGGTGTTGGTAAAAAGATATCTGTGGAACACAAAAGTTATTACAAAAATATACAATCACACTAATCATATACACATTGATATTAAAATAGTGATGAATCTACCATGAAGCAATTCATGTTGTGTTTGTGGTGAAGCTTCCTTGACATCAAAAATATATTAAATTATAAATTACAAAATTGGATCCACCTGAATGTTTAGATTTATTTCACAGAAGTTTGACCTAAAGCAGAAAGCAACAATCCCCCAAAACTGCTAACACTCATATTTACTGACCAAGCAGTATGTGATCTCTTGATATCTTATATATTTAATAGTTCTAAATTCTTGCAGTAAGTTTGCATACAGCTTGTGTCAAGTTGTTGAGTTGTAATGAGTATGTGGCCTTTTCTGTCAGCTGCGTCTCACCTTCAATGTCAGACACGATGAGCATCTGAGGCTGCGAAAGTCCCTCCTGGAGGTTGTAGAAGTGAATGGTGCTGTCAAAGGTGATGAAGCCTACCTTTGTCCGTGAGTCTCCAGGAAGCCTAGGTAACACACACCCACACACACTTAACTAAAGCTAGAACTAAGCTACAACAGATTATCCACTTTCAACTATATTTTAAAAAAGCCCTGTTTCTAACCATTTACCTATATTTTGCCACTTTCTGGCAGAAATATTTACATGGTGTCCCAATGCTTAACTAATACAGGGAAACATTCTATTAAGCAAGTTTATGTATAATCGATGAAACACCCTCATAAGCAATCATAAATTAGGGACTTATAAAAGTATGTCGGTTTATCCCCACATTAAATGTCAAAACAATTAAACTGAATTTGTGTATTGACCCTCTGTACAGTTTAAAAGCCAGACCCTGCTGTCATTTCAACGTCTCTAGTAACTGGAAATGTATTGTTGTACATACGCATTGATGTTGTCCAGCAGTGACTGGCAGAACACTTTCAGGTAGCCGGTCTCAATTGCATTGTGGGATACATCAAGAAGGAAGAGGTAAACAGCCGGCTGTGGTGGCCTCAGCTGGGTAAATCAGGACAAACATGTAAAATAACCCAGGGTGAATAAAGACACACCATCACATTCACACACAGATGTATGTACAATGCGTCACATGTAACAATTACATGTAGTAAGCATTTGTCTAATTTACTTTGTTAGCTTACGAAACCTACCATGTATTCTGAAGGAGCAATAAATTCGATGGTGGCGTTCTGGACCTCGGGTCTTTTGTGTGGCTCTCCGTACGATCTGCTAACTGGGTTGTACATAAACTCCTCTGGAACTACACATAGACACACACAAAACATTTAGTGAGGTCATAGTATTAAATAGTGTATACTATGTACTAGTGTGAGTAATTCAATTCTCAATCGTAAGTATGAAGGAAAAGTAAGGCAGGAGGATCGTTATTAATGTAATGACCTTAGAACTTAAACATTTTTTTGAGCTGTAAAGTAAATTGTATGACTGTACTGTGGTGAAACACATCGCCGCTGGTGTTAATATATTGACATTTGACAACTACTGTTTTAAATCATCCTGAAACTTGCAAGGCCAATGCTGACATTTACGCCATATTATTTATAATTAAAAAAAGAATGTTAACACCCTCTAATCAGAGGTGGCCGGCCCACCTCCACCAGCCAGTCTGTGAAACCATGCTTATTTTTAAATATATGCTGATTGAGACACAACATTCACATGGGCTTACACTTTCTTTTGCTAATCCTCTTATAGTTTTTCCTATTTGGGCACAATGGTTTGCACTTGTGCTTTTGACAGCTGTAGAAGGATGATCGGATGATCCCATGATAAACAGCAAGGATACAGCTACATACAGACATTCCTACGCAGACGCAGGAGAGCCTCTCTGAAGCGCTAGCTCAACACAGGTACCACACAGAAACTTGAATGTGCTTCTAGTGACTGTCAAAGCTCCGGCCAGCGGACACTTTGTGTTTCAAGCACTTAGCACAGAGATTCTGACGGGAGCTGCTTCTGGCTGGTTAGTGCAGACTACAAGATCCATATGGCTGTTCCTGCTATGCTGAGCGGTGGTCAGTGTCACACTGTCGGTCATTCTGGTCGGTGACCCTTACCTCCCGCATCACACGCTACGCAGCTACAAGCTGATGTGCCCTACAGTCTTTCAAATATTCTGGGTTGAGAGAGCTAGCAGAATATGGGTGTTATGTAATTACTATAAAAATGTTAGCCACTTGAAATGCACCCCTTTATGCACTGTATCATTAATTATAAAATAATGATAAAATACTGTATTGTTATTACTACCACCATAATAAATGATCATATAACACAGCAGATATCTCCTTTCTTTTCCTTTTTCCTTAATCTAACCATGGAAAATGCTGACAATCAAAGCAGTGGATTATTTAAAATGGAATTCAGTTCACCAAAAGTAAACAGGGCTGTACCTCTTCATTTGCAGCTTCTAGCCCTGCTGGAATAATTTAAAACACAAATTTCTCCTGTTACACTGGACCTGTCTATCCTGAAACTCAAGCATCAGGTTCAGTGCACGTTCTCTGGTGTTCATAGTTAAATGTGGGGTGGTGATGGAGCAGTGGATAAGATAAAATTCAATTCCCCACTGTGACACATCCACCAATGTGTCCCTGAGCAAGACACTTAATCCCTAGTTGCTCCAGAGGTGTGCGACCTGACATATATAGCAATTGTAATTCGCTTTGGAATGAATGAATAAATGTCAGCAAAATGAATAAATGTAAATACAAAAAGAAATAAAACACCCAAGTTTGTCCACACTAGGGTTTTATCTTAGTTAAGTGTGCCAAGACGAGATGGTGAGATGATCATATCTCTTTCATCACTTCCCCCACCCCTCTTACCATCATTGACCCTATAGCACAGGTTGCACTTCCACCTCCTCTGATCCAGGAAAGTGACGAACGGGTTAATGTAGGTTCTGCAGGACCGACACCTGACGATGGTGCTGGATGTCACTACGGGAAGTTGCTGCAAAACCACAGAACAAAACCAGCCTCTGTGTGAGAAGTGCCTCCAGGCAAACTCATTTACTTGTTTGCAGCTGGCTGTAACTGGCATTTCAATAAGACTTTCTTGTTGCTGTCCAAGTTGTGCAACATCTCTGTCGTCTGTGTCCTCAATTAACACAGGAACAAACACAAATTCGTTCTGACAGATTTTGCCAACAGGCGTATTTAGTCAAACCCTATTCTGAAAAAAGTATAAACAGGATTCTCAATGTAAAAGTTTGATGTAGTTATTTTATCTAAATCTAAGAAACATAATTAAGGATGAGGCTGTAGATGATTTCTAAACTCATTCGGCAAAGACTTCTGTTATAAATAAAATACAGATTAATATCTACATTCCATTATCCAAAGTCTTTCTCATGCTCAAACCAGTCTGGTTACGCACATAGATAGTCTGGAAAATGTAGTTGTTTTCACCAAGTTTCTCTTAATCCCTTACACCAACTTAGTAAACCAGTTTTCACATTTACATGACATCTAATGAATTAAGGTTATTTTAGAGAGCAAACAATAACGTGTTTATTTAAGTTCATGCACTGAGGTGTGTGTGTTCATTAAATATTGAACCGAGTTGTTACCGAGAGGTCTTTGAAGGGATGGAGCAGCAGACCCATTGGCATCTTGGCTTTATTGAGCAGAGACTGGGTCTGAGGGATGCTGGTTAGCGTACAACGAAAAACCCTGGAGAGACACACAAACAGAAGTTTACAGTACTTCAACTGCATGCAGAGATCACTATCAATAGTTGTCCACCATGGCTTACTCTGGGTGGCAGTTAATCTTCTGCAGGTCCTGTGGGAGGCAGGGTGTTGGGGCAGGGATCGGGTTTGGTGGTAGCAGGTTTCTCTCCTGCAGCAGGTTGACCACTCTCAGGGCCTCTGGGGTGCTGGACTGGAGGCTCATGGCTGCCAGGGATGGGCTCAGCTGGGCTGGCCCTGCGCCACCACGTGGCTGAGAGAAGGGAAAACAACAAGCTATTCAGCTGATCTATTTACCAAAAACTTATGATGGCCGAATCATTTATCGTGGATGGCCACCCATGCTTTTTCTACTTTAAATTCAAAAGATCACATGGATGTCATATTTCCTCCAGAATTTTTATCTTGTCGTGGTGCAGCCAAATAAAACTCAATATCAATATTGAGACTAGCCATGTAGCCAGACAAGCAAATTTTAAGCGGGACTTGAAATGTTGCAAAACAAGAAGGAAAAAAAAAAAAGGAAATGCGAAATAGGTGCATTTCCATCAGCTGGTTTGGAGCGAATAAACCAGGCTATGGCAAGCAAATTTATGTCAGAAGTTGACGTTACACATGGCTGTAATAAACAAGATGTATGTGTTCCAAACCAGAAACAAAACCAGCTGCATGGAACTGATGGCCATTGATCTTAGAAAAACGGAGAGGTCCTCAGGAATGTGTTTCAAGCGAGCAAGTTGCTACCGACCATGTCTCCACACGTTATGGGAATATCCGGCAAGACGCTGACAGTAGCAACAGCTGATCAGACGTGAGTTATAAGTTTGCTATATCAGAACTTTGTCGAAAAACTGTTAATGCGCTAAATGGGAGATGGAAACACTTTTTCCAAATAAGGCAAAAACCACCTCAAGCAAGCGTAAAAACCTTTTCTAAGGCGATACTTTAAAATGCGCATAAAAAAAATGTTGATGGAAACACAGCTACTGACTACCATCCATTATATAACAAAGAAACAACAATCAGTCCAATACAGCAGCAAACCGATGTATCAACCTGGTTCCTAAAAAAGGGCACTTGTTGCCATAAACTTTTAAAATTTGTTGAGGTGCTTAAGTTTGTTAAAAAATAAAGGTCTGTTACATAACAAATGAAGCAAACCTTATGTAGGTTCTAACTGCTCCTCGTTTTGTCAGCTTTGTCATAACTCAAGTTTCCACATAGCTTAAGTTTTGCATGTGTAATAGGTGAAAAGCAAATGCATGATAACAATGGCAGAGCACATTGTTCCATAACCATTAGGAACAAGCTAACAAGAGGTATATGCAAAATGCTCCAACAGTACACACTCAGCGGATGGCTGTGACTTCATTCTCACCTGCTGGTATGGCTGAGGTGCTTGAGTGTAAGGCTGCGTGGCTGCCTGCATCGCAGGGTGCATGGGAGAGGTGGTATTGTGGGGAGCTGGGGTGTTCTGGTACCCAGGAGGAAGGGAGGGGTAGTGGCCCAAGTGCCGACCAGGTGTTCCGGGTTGGGGCGGACCAGCTGTGGAAGAAAAGGGAACAGAGATGAGTTCAGTTTATATCAAAGATCAAACCCCCTGAGTAGCAGTGATTACTGAAAAAAGTGATGCCCTTTATATGTATTTGACTGCTGTGAACAAAGTCCATGACAATACCAAACACAACAATGCATTAAGTCCATCTCTCCACATGTTCCAACTTCCCTGCTCTGTGGCACAGTGTCCCAAGCCTCTACTGAAGGATGCAACTATATAGTTTCACTTTTTAAACATTTCTTAAAACAGCCAGGCACTGTGGTTTTGAGCAAACAAGAGTAAATGGTGCATTTGGTGGGGACTATTTTTAGCTGTGTGAATACATATTTGGTCGCTGATGCGTATTGCAGCAGCATAATGGTGTATGTGGGATTGACTTCTAAATGAACAACAGTGGTGGTGTTACATGGTAATGAAGGAACAAGCCACTCAGTGAAAATATGATGCTCAATAATGTGTTTTTAATAGTTTGTGGACAACGATGGAGCTCTATGGCACAGAGGATTACACTACATCAGGCCTGTGGATGCACAGATAATAGCTTTTAGTAGGTTTGTTTGGTTTTGGATGTTTTTTTGGGATTTGTTGATAATGTGGGAAGTATGGAATTTAAACCTGAGAGACTTGCAATTGGTTACAGCATGCCAGAAGTGACAGTAATTTATGGGCTTTGTGGGAGATTTACTCTTGTAACATTGCGTAATTAGTGCAGAACCATCAATGCAACAGATCATAATATGTGTTACATAAGTGTTAAGTGTACTGTAGAAGAATTTACTATTTTAAAGTGTGTGAAATAAAAGGTAAGGAAAATAAACACTTTTTTAGAAATGCTTTGCCTCATCTGAATATTGTGATGTGAATTGAAAAAAAGACATTAGCCCATTGACTACCCACTGTGTAGCTGCTCTAAAAACCTACTTGGTAAACCTAGACTGTACATGTGGTTAGTGTGAAAAGAATCCAATATGTGGCAGAAAATGGCCTTACCCATTTTGTTGTCAACATGATTATAGCTGTCTGGTGCTTGTGGGCCATTGCCAGCCGCAGTTCCTGTTTCAAAGCAAACACAGATGTGATGTGAATAATTTTAGTGACACTTCTCACTATTTCTTTCCCAGTGTGTTAACCACAGGCGATGGACATGGAATGATCTGATCTACAGTAAAATATGCATGTAAGATGGAGACAAAGGAGTGCTGAAGCAAAAAAACAATACGAACAGTGATGCTGGGAATTGATGTACGTTGTTGTAAAGAACTATCTGAGGTCATGTGTGTGATATGGTGGGAATGGATGACGGAGAGAGGCGAACAAATACCATCAGGAAATATGTTACCAGGGATGCACTGATGCTAAAATATACGGGGCTAAAGAGGCACTTACACCCAGCTAAATAAGCGCAAGTTATGGAGAGCAAAGCAATGAATCTTCACCAATATCTCTTTTCTGCATTGCTCTCAGTAAGTAACAGATTGGAGCTCTGTGACAGCTTATTCTGTGGACTTTATATTTGGTATCAATTTGAAGGATGAAAAAAATAAAGTGTGCATCCCTAGATACAATGAAGAACAGCACCGAGAGGATAGGATAGGCATCACAGCACTGACAAAACATCTAACAGCTACTGACAGATTTGGCCACACCTGGACATTCAACATCCCCCTCCTGGCAGTCGGGCTCAGTGGGGGACACAATGCTGTTAACTGCCCTCCCACACTGAGCTGGCATGTAGAGGAAGGAGGGGAGGAAGGGAAACAACGGAAGGTGATCAGAACAAAAGGGGCTGGCTTATAAAAGGACATACAGTTACAGATCCTAAGTAATACAACATCATGATCATCACTGACAGCATTCTGATTTCACAATCGGTACACACCTTCATAATGTTTACTTCAACCGTCCCATTAACACCAAACTATTCTTGCCCAATTTGTGGGGGAAATGTTGTGCTGCCCCTGATTTGACCTCCAACATTTCCCCAAACTTGCTAACCTAGTTAAAACATACCACTATCTGACCATCTGCAATCGGTCTGAAATACTAACACTACCTAGGTGACTGGTCATGTTGTCACACGGAAAACCGGCTCCACTTTCTTTTCAAACCGCTCAAAATTAATCAGACAATGTAAAATGTAAATAAACATAAACTTACCATCTGCCCCGGGGGGTGGAGGTGTGGCATTGGCCATTGGGGGTCCAGTGGGTGGTGGTGTGGGTTTCAAGGTTGGAGGTGGGCCTGTAGGTGGAGGGCCATAGGGAGCCCTGCTTGGTTGGTAAGTGTGGGGAGCCATGGGGTTCACTGGTGGAGGTGCAGTGCCTGTTGAAAAACAATTCTTAGGGCTGCAACTACCAATTCTTTTCAAATCATTACATTCTTCCGATTTATCAATTACATGTTTAGTACATAAAATGTGACAAAATAGCGAGCAATGCTCATCACAATTACCTACAGTGAAAAAGCAGCAAATACTCAAATTTTCGAAAGCTACAACAATTTTGCATTTGTGTTTGATAAATGACATACAATTAATCATTCATCAAAGTTGTTGTTGAACAATTTTCTTTCAACTGACTTTTCGAGAGATGACGACACACCAACACCCTCCACCATCTCGGGTGAAACGGCATTGTAAGTGAGGTCATTTAGGCTGAGCTATGATCATATCATGTAGAAGAGATCTGAGCCATCGCTGATGTGTAACATTATAAGCTCTGACTAGAGGCGACAACAGCTGGTGGCACTACTGACCCTCAGCCAGCTAATGTCAAAACAGAGATATAGACGTGTCCATCTCTGACAAACCAGCCAAATCAGAGATGTGTCTGGAATCAAATAAACTCTCTGACTACATTATAAATTAATAAACGTGGGACACTTAAGTCCTACACAACACCATTTTTATAAATGGTACTTGCACTGTTCATTAAGGGCATAATGAGTATTACCATTGTCAGGTAGGTTGATAATTCTTACAGTGATGACAGAAATGGTAAGTGACAGTCAAATTATCTATCTATAGGGAAGAATTTATTATTATTTTAGGGACACAAGGCGGTTAAAGTGTAAAGACTTTATTAGATTAGACTGATCTGAAGACGCATGATAATGACTAAAATGATAATCCTCTTTATTTCAAATCTAATCTACTTCACACTGCATAGTACATAGTACATTTTTGCATTATTAGCACTGTGGCATGTTACACTGATATGAAAACATTGTAATGACATAATACTTTGTGACTACTGGAGACTCAGCTCAGATTATTGTTGCTGGTGGTGAAATGAGTTACATTTTAGAATCGCTAGTGACATTTTAAAGCAGTCAACAGAGAACACACCTCCCACAAAGACCTACATTTATTTATTAATTTTAGCTGATTAACCTAATAATTTCTCCAGTTAGCTGCTACTTTCACTGACACCATTGTACTGGGAAGATATGCTCGGATGGTGCTGCTGGGGGAAAGGTCACAAAAATCAAGTAGACTCTTGTTGCGAGTGTGACCGTGAACTGCAATTTTCAAGCCAATCTGACTTTAAGATTGAGAGAGATGCTGTTAACAGACAGACTGAGGTCTGTTCTGATCTTCTTCAATGCAGAAGTACTGCGCTATATATAGCTGAACGAAATCAAGGTTAATTTACACAATGCTATGACAAATCATTCAGACACTGTGGCTGCAGATTACACAACCAACTTCTATCATGCTCATATCACTTAACAAAGCCACTTCCTCCAAAGAAAATGTTAATGACTAGTTTCTTTAAAAAGTTACTGACATTCTCTATGAGTGGTCTTTTGTTTTTGACACTGTGAGCTTCTCTCAGTAGACAAAATCCTTAATCTCTGACCGAAAGGAATAAAACAACTACTGAAATCTGTCAAAATTGCATAAATGCCCAGAAGATATGGTGGTGTGCATTCTGCTACTATCGCCAGTAATTCACCAGAAACCATTTTAGCGTTACGACCTGCATCAGGACCTGAATCAAAATTTGTCCTAAAGGCCACGTCATACCGCTTCTTCAGAATCGCATTGGAAACAATAAAATTCTTATTTGGACTTTGTACCAATTCAAAGAAAATGAGGCTCTGGACCTGGGAGGGAGCCAGAGACAGCAGTCAGCCAACATGTTCATTGTAGGAGCAGAGGGCAATGTCCAGCTCCAACATATCAGCATTCTAGTATATCTGCAGCACATGTCAGTGTAAGAAGACAATGTCGGTCTATAGAGACAAGACACAGTAATGCTATAGAAAAGTTATTAGAAGGGGACAGTCATGGTTTAAAAAACGGCTCATGTTTTCTTTTTATTAAAGTGATCTGGACTCTAGAATTAATTGGCTTAAGTTCACTGGCCTGATTTTATAGAAACCTGAAAAGATGATTCATCCTTTTATTGATTTGAACCAAGGAGTGCCTGCATCATTAGTGTCTCATGCGGTCCTTCATTTGAAAATAAAAATTGGAAGGTATTGTTTGGACTTCAGTGGAGCCTTTGTGTTCCTACCTTGATGGGTGTATCCATGCAGAGAGGTGGGGGGCATCCCTGGGCCTGGGGGCTGAGTCGCACTGTGGGACGCATGGGCTGGTGGTGCAGAGCTGTAAGTTGATGATGATGGTGGTGGCGCCGAGCTTGCAGCTGGGTGTACATGATTAGCCATGGGGCCGCGGGGAGGTGTGTTCATAGAAGTGTGTGGTCCCATTAGCGGTGGAGCTGTGTTGTACTGCCATGATGGAGCCATAGGCTGAGGCTGCTGGGGGTTTGGGTAGTAGTGACTAGAAGACATAGCAGGAGGGGGAGGTGTGGCCTGTGCAGGGGGCAGCCTAGGACCAGGGCTGGGGCTGGGGCTGGCAGACTGAGGAGGGGTATGGGATAAAGGACCTACCATTTGAGGCCTGGTTAACAGAGGCTGGCCTGGATGAGTTGGGTAGGAAGTGAGTGGTGGGCCAGGCTGGTAGGAGCTGACTGGCTGGTATTGCCCAGAAGGGTAGAGTCCAGGGCCGGGGGGTGCGGGGGCTTTGGCCTGCACTGGGTTGTAGGTTGGTTGGTGGGTCATTCCATAGCTAACCCCTGGCAGCTGCTGCAGGGCAACTGGGTTCTGTGATGGACCTGGAAAGTGAGAAAGTAAAATACAGGCATGTAATTACCCCATCTGTGATTTTTTGTCTTTTAATTAAAGCAAATCCTTGGGATTAAGTCTGAAGCACAGTTCAAAAAGGTATATGAAAAACAGATGGCAAAGTACTGGTAGTGATGACACCAAGTGAAAGACACTCAGATCCACCCAATGACCAATGAACTGACAGCCTGGGATCTAATCTCTTTACCTGGATTTAATTCACAATTATCTGTGACAGTGAGTGTGGGGCACTAAGCCAAGTCTGATCTTACTCAAATGAACACAGTAATAGTAAAACACAAGACACTTGCACAATTAAGTATGCTACACAGATATCATCTATTTCTCAAGTTCCTGAATGTCAAATATGAAATCAGGGTTTCACTCTTCTTGAATTAGTAGATGATGCAAAATCTTGCCAACATCAAAACACAAATGCTTATCTACAAGTCAGTAAGAAATAAAAGGAGAGAAATGGGTAGGAGTAGCAATTCATGTCAATGTGTTACTTAAATACAAATCTAATAATGAACAGGCAACAGTACTAAGACTGCACTATCAGCGTGTTAGTGTTTGCTTCCTAAATTATTACATAACAGATTCACTTCTGTCCACACTACATAACAGGAATCAGAGCACAATCAGCAGCGTGAGTGGGATTAGAAAAAAACTCTTCTCAATGAGAAAAGATAGATGAAAGTACACAACACACATCAAACCTTAGCCCTTACGGAGAGCAAGGAAATCTTTTGAACTAAAGCTCATAGTCAGTGACAGCTCTTGTCCAGTCAGAAAGAGCCCGGTGTGGAATAAGATTTCTCAGCCAATCACAAATCAACACAATGAGAGGGGAAATTAAGTTTAGTTTAAAAAATGTATTTATAATAATACTGATTGAGAGAAAGGTTTAGAATAGTGAGCATTTGGTTGATTTATGTCTTCAAATAACAGCTGAGAAATGTATCTCCAACCTTTTAACTGTTCAAATAGGAGAGCTTTCCAAGGGGAAGGAGGATAGCAAAATTATTACCAGAGCTTCTTCATACTAATAAAGATGTACTGCCAGTAAAGCTGTTCTTCAAAGAAAAAAGAAGTAGTCTCTCTCTGTCTTTGGTCCACACCCATTATTACTATTGGCCTCACTAACATCAGGTGGGAGTATGATAAGAATATGCAAGAAAATAAAAATCAATCAAGAGACGACATCCTGAAGTGTGAGTTAATGTAAAGTTTACAGTAGGTAAGTTCACTACAGTTAACTGCAGTCTTTACACGTAAAGCTTATGGCCATACAATATCCTTACTGCATGCGCATCACCTGTGGAAATATTTTAGTGTAGCAATATAATTTTTTTTAATGATTAATTGCGATACTTAATTCCATTTGAATTGTTCATTTGCATTACAGATATCCCATGATAAGAATGAATTTACAAGCATTGTCCTGAAAACTCATCCCACCTAGCTTTAGTGACATGTTGTCATTGTTTGTTGACACATTGTTTTCATATTGATCAGACTTTCAAGAACAGAGCTGAATTAACCTCCCATCTTACTCAAGGAAAAAAGGAATAAGATTAACAGGTAATACTGTGAACACTGAGCTTAGGAAAACCACAGAGGCACTATAAACTCGAGCTGCAGTTGTTTCATTTGTACAGTACAAGAGATCCCCTACATGTACACAGATAAGAAAAGCTACTGAAGGCTGCACACAATCACACATTTGTCAGCTGTCACAGTGCATTTAGATTGTTTACCAGCGTTCATGGGAATCCAATAGCCATGTGAGTAACCTCAAACTGAACAAAGTAATTGGCTGAGCCTGGAGAAAGTTCTGCAGTAACCTATCTGGATCATTCCCAATATGCCACATGTACAGTACAACGTAGAACGCGATTTATGGTTAAAAAAATAAGTATTGCACAACAGTGACACGAACTAATAAACCTGCAGATAGGATTATTCACTGGCAATGAAACTACACAGAAAGGCCCCAAGGAGACACATGCGAAAAGACAAGTCAAAGCTCGTTTAAATATGACAGGAAAAGTTCTGGCTAACCGACGAGCTTGACAGAAGAACAAGTGCTAAATTGACAGTGTGATCACATCACCACCGTTTTGTTTACTGAGAGAAGACAGGACAACTTAACACGTTTCTTAAAAGTTAGGATGCCTATTGACACTATGGTTTGTCAACATGTTTTTGCCACCTCGACAAACCATAGGTAGCAAACACTGGCTAATTTAGTTAGCAAACATATATATTTAACATACAGTAGTATCGATAGCAAGTATTTTTGTCATCTTATGTCAGTAAGGAAACACAGGTCAAGATTAACCGCAGGTATCCCGCCGTCGAACTGTAAAGTTACCTGACAGCTTGCTCTTGCTTGGCTACCTTAAGTTACAGCGTTACTAAGCAAGCTAGTTAGCAAATAGCCATACAGACACAGATCCAAGAAATGCTGCTAGGCTTTTAGCTTGTTGCTTGGATTAAGCGAGTATGCTAATGCTAGCTACTTTGCCTTGAACTAGCGTTAACTTTACCTACATTTAAATGTTACTCACCATTCGCATAGGCCTGTCCTGTCCCTGTCCCGTTCTGAGAGTTGAACCCCGCAGTTGACATCTTGAAACACACACCAGGATCAAATTTAGAGGTGCTTGGTTGGCGAATAGCTAACCTAGCTGCGTCCTTAGCTAGCTAACTAGCTGACAGTCGCGGGGTAACGTTTAAACCTGTGGCTCTGACGATGTGGCGTTTAGTCAAAGCGGAGTCAACGGCGACGTCTCCTGATTCCTTAAAAAAAGTTAATTAGCTGAGTTTATTGGCGATCACAGGGCCATAGCTATTACCGAAACCCCGTTCAACTACCTACGGGTGAGTAACGATAGGCCTCGTCAAGAGTAATCGTGTGAGACACTTCTCCTCTTTTACCGGAAGTTGGGATCACCCAGAAGAATCGACGTAAAAATCATCGGGCATGCGCAGTATGTACACGTGGCATTTCCTCCTGTGCTCTGGATTTTCGAGTGTACTGGAAACAAGAGGAGAAGGTACAACCACTGTGTTTTTAAGCATTTTCTCGTTTAGTTTGACGTGGCAGAATCAGTAAAATATATGCTAATCTTTACATATAGATTTCAAACGATCACCAGAGTTATTCTAGGGCGATATGGCCAACAGTGTCATCACGATAATTGCCAAATCTTTATTTCTTTCAAGATTAAAGACTGACTATTTTGCACTTGAGTAAAAAGTAGTGGTTTTTAAACTATTCTTTATGGTCAGAACATGACAAACACATCATACTAAACAAGTGGATCACTTAACAGATCTGAGGTAGAACATTCAAAACAATTATGATAAAGTATTTTTTTCAACAAATATGCATGAGTAAAATCTTTTTCAGTCCCCTTTACCTCAACAAAATAAATATCTTATTAGAAAAATTAAGTGCTAATTTGTTTGTGATTCAAATGAATTAAATCAAACATTTATTGAACATTTGTTATATTGTTTTAATGCCCAGCCCCGCTGTCACCTACATGAAAAGGGACATTTAAGTGCCTAACAAGATGTTTTTCATGACTTCACAGGCTAACGTTAGATACTATGATCTAACAGGCTAGGAACCATCGTTCTGTGTTGATCGTTTTGTTCGATATGAATCCAGTCGCGGTTACATTTGTAAATTACTGTATTTAAAAAAAATATCCAGTTAAATATATGTTTGCGGAAAGGGTAAAATAAGAAAAAGACTAGACCCTGTTTTATTTCAGTTCTCCTGCCGGAAAGATGATTGTGAAACATAAACAGGAAGCGGCTGGGCAGAGTTTTTGGACAGCCATTGCAGTGTCGTGGCTCAGTAACAAAACAC
This sequence comes from Micropterus salmoides, assembly GCF_014851395.1. Taxonomy (NCBI): domain Eukaryota; kingdom Metazoa; phylum Chordata; class Actinopteri; order Centrarchiformes; family Centrarchidae; genus Micropterus; species Micropterus salmoides. The sequence continues at coordinate 14,867,213 of NW_024044681.1, forward strand.
GAAAAAAGGGAGAGGAAGACCTGGCGTTTCGCAGGCTCTCTTTTTTTCCACCAGGATACTAAATTACATGACTAAAAGAGCGAACGTCTTCTGTAAATTAACTGCACCTAAATAACGGGTAAGTTTTTTAAATACATTTTCTTAACAATGATCAGAAAGGATTCTTATGTGACTCGTTCGGCATCTCGGCTAGCAAATTATCCCGGCTCCTAACGATGCTAGCACGTTAGCATTGCTAAACCCAAGTTGGCTAACTCGGCTTATTAAGATCCTCGAGTTGGATTTAAACTGAAGTTGATCCGCTGTTATATTTATCTTAACATTAATATTTATTATTGGAAGGTCAATACTCGCACTATTACAAGTCTCCGGTGTTTGGTACGCCAGTGAAGTGTTTCTATAACGTTAGCTAACTGCTGATTAGCTAACGTAGCTAGTAACCCCTCGATGCAACGTCGCCTTCTCAGAGAATATGACACGTAGCTAACGTTAGTGGCTTCCTGCTAGCCAGCCTACTAGCCGGCCTCACCCAAGCTTTATAAAATCACACTTACCGTACATGTGTAACTTTGATATAACTTGTTTTTATTCTGATATTTGAGACGTTTTGTTAGTTTTTTTTTTTTGCCAACTTGGAACCCGTCGGAGACCAATCATCCATGTAACGGTAGCCGTTAAGGCAAAGGTTAGCTAACTTTGTTGCTACGTTGACAGTGGTTGTGAAAGCTGGACTTGTTTGACACTGCTGTCAAACCACATCCAGTGTCTTTAACGTTAGCCTATTATTGATTCACAGTTTTCTCATGACCTCTATGTTGATTCACAACACCTGCCTGAAATCATTTAGTAGATGGGAATTGATTAGAGACCATATCTCCTACTATTACTGATCATCTTACTTTGTGAGCTTAAACACATTTCTAAATGATCACTGATATGTTTGCATAAACAACCTGTAAATAACTCTTTATTATCTGAGTGAGAACTTATTTTCTGTTGTTTCTGAGACATGGAAGGATGAGAGCGTGGAAGCTGTCAAAACATGGCGGTTTTTGTATATTTACTCTTATTCAGTCATAAACAACCCTGTACTGAAAGTTTTAACTTGAAATAATGGTCCTTAACTCATTTGATAGATTTAATTCACTGCAGATGTCTCATTGAGGGTGAGTTCAGCTCTCAGGGCTTTTCTTGCTCCTCCTGTGTGCATTTTTTTCTTTTATCACTGTCACTTTAGTGTGGTTTGTCCTGCTTGTTTATCAGTTTGCTCAGTTATATCCTGTAAACAACCCCAGATCCTTTGAAACAAGTTGAACTTTTGCCACGTTATATTTTTTTTTTGGCTGAATTTTAAAAACTCATGAATGTATTGGTCTTGAATGAGCCCATATTTGCTCGTGATTATTGTCAGTAACTGTTACACTGTTTGCCATCCGCAGCTGCATCGCGCCACACGTCAGAGCATCACTCTGTAATGCCAGCCCACCGTGTCGTAGCACCCAATGGGGCCAAGCATGGGAGCAAATGGGACTGGACTACAGCAGCAGCCGACTCGTAGTGTAGTTCAGCTGTATTTGCATAGACTTGAACTTTGGCTACCTTATACTTTAGCCCTGGAGTTGTTTGCAAGTTACGTAACTAGGGCAAGAGGTCAGCACCAGCTTACCATGTTCTGATGCCTCCTGTTCATGTCAAAGAGAGAGGGCTAGGAAATGTAGGAAATCAGATGAAATTTGAAACGGCATGTGTGTCTGTGTCTAATGTAGCAAACATAGTGGTTATATACGGGGGAGGACTTTTTATGCGACTAAAATCTTCTTCTTTGGTTACAGGGTTATCACGCCCCTTTTCTCAACTTTTCATGATACTTAAACCTTTGATCACATGTCACTTAAAAGAAGGGGGGAGTTGCGTGAACTCAAATAACAAATGAACTATACTAAAGTTTTTCCAGTATTAGAAGCTGTTGCGTGTAGTCAGAACTGTTGATTACACAGATCACACAGTTATAGCAGGTCTTATCTCAGATCCATTTTGTTTTAATGGAAAAACAATCTGGCTAGCTTATCGTGAAAGGCTAACACTAGGCTTCGTCTCCAAGGGCCTTGCAGATGGTTTGTGTGGGACAAAACACTCATGTTGCCCGTCAAGGAGCTGTCAGATGGTATGTGATCAGTGCCCTGTATCTTCTGTCCTGCTGTCCAAAGACTCTTACTGGAACAAGCTTATCATTGGCTGTGTTATCACCAGTTGCCACAATCTATCTGATAGTTTGAGGCAACATGCATATTCTTAGAGCTAAGTGCCATCACTTGTATGAGGTTTGTGAAGAGGGGTGCTGATTGGTTCCTATTGATCTGACTGTCTGTCTCCTGTTGGATGATACTCTTAATTGTGTCTATTTGTCTCAGTGATTTCACATGCTCTCCCCTGTAGGCTATAGACATGTAATAAATATTAATATTAGGCCATTATTTAGTCCAACAATGTGCCATTAAAACAGTTCTGCCATCTTGACATCTGGATATTATTAAACAGTTACTGTTGAAATTGCAGCATTAAGACACTAGGGATGAAACAATTACCGGTTTAACGGTAAACCATGGTAAAGTTCCCGACAGTTATTATTACCGTACACATTTTAATTACCATGGTAACCAGGTACAGTTAACCGTGCTGTTATTATCTCATGGCAAACACTGTCCAGCATCTCCCAGAAGCAGGCGCACATGCGCTGAATGCAACGTGGGTTTGATTGAGTCAATGACAACACAGCGGAAGACAACGCTGCAGAGATTTATCAGTCACTCTGAAGTCTGGTCGTATTTTAGTTTTTATGAGATCGCTGAGGGAAACTTGATTGAAGAAAATGACCTTATAGTAGATGCAGGGTGAGTTAACTTTTAGCTTTGGTTCGTCTCTCTGACTTGCGAACAGCGTGTAAACTGAAGCTCTCAGTGTTGCTGCTCTTGTAAAAACGCTACATGTTGTTCTGCTGCTGTGTGCGTCATGTGTCGGCAGACTATTCATCCACTGCACATGATAACGCGTTACGTAGTTTAGTCATCCAACCAGCATATGTAGAAATGCTACAGACTCCTCTGTATTTATGTCAGTTTTTGGGCTCATTGCAGTAACTATCACTGTCTTCTAAAGACTTATTTGTTTTTATGTAATTGTCCATGGGGTCATTGTATTACCTATATAATAGAAAATAGAAAATCTTGATAATGCCTACTGATGATTTTCATATTTACAAAAGGTATTTGCTATTATTTTATTTTTTATGCAAACAAAACGGCAGTAGTATTTGTAGTTTTCAATATAAAACTTGTTGAAATGGTTTCAGTGTGTGCATCTTTTTCGGCACATTTTTACAATACCGCGATAATACTGATAACTGTGATACTTTTGGTCACTATAATCGTGATATGAAATTTTCATACCGTTTCATCCCTATAAGACACTGTCCTTATATGGAGGATAAAAAGTAATTTTATGTATAGAAATTTGCCCATTTTTCTTCATATTTACTCTCTTCCCAATATCTCTATTTGAATCTCAATATCATATATTACACGATAAATCAAAACTTCCATCTTTCTTTACTGTACAATATATTGAGCATGTTAACTTTAGAGCATAATGAAGAAACAAACAGCCTGCAGTCTCAGATATTTTACAGGTGTGTCATATCAGCTATTGTGACAACTCTTTGCACTTCAGTATCCTGTCCATGCTGGGGATGAAGGAGACTGTCTTAATGCAAATGTGTAAATCCCCTTTGTCGCATAGATTTGCTTCAATTATGTCCACTCGCTGTTTGACATTGATGGATTTTACAGCCTAGCTCTGTTTTTCTCATTCTTTGTGCATGCATGTCTTCTTATTTCTGCTTTTTCCCCGTTTGTTTTTCAGGATTCAACAGCTCCGGATATGTCATTCCTAATTGATTGGATTTATAACGGTTTCAATAGTGTACTACAGTTTTTAGGTGAGTACTGGTGATCAAACACAAATTCATATTAATTCAGTGTTGACAGCTTAAAAAGATTGCTGTCAACATTGCAAATTAATTTTATCAATCAAAATGTTGTTGCCATAGTGTCAACCACAACACTTTAATTGTAACGACGACTGGTTTGTCTGAAGTGTTAGTGAAAAGAGGGGCTAACTGTGCATTCAGACTAAACGCGAATTCAATCCTTGCAACACTTTCCTCGCTGGAGGTTTATAACTGGACTACTGCCAAGTGTTGATTACGCAAATAAACACAACGCGTGATTACTACAGCAGTATGAACCCAAAGTAAATATTCTGCTGTGATTTCATTGCAATAAACTGATTAAACTGATGCCAAAATAACTACAGTATGATGCAGATTTGTTAAAAATATAAATTCATGCTTTGTCAGGTCTGTCAGCAGGACAACAAATGTTTGTTTTCTGAATAGAGTTCGGATCGATCAGGGCACTTATTTTCTGAACTCACTAGGTAGTTCAACTTTCTTTTCTCCAAGTAATGTCCAGTTTTGTCTGTTTTTTTAAAATATAAATATGAAGTAGTAGTCCAACAGAGCTCTGGGTGCCAACCGACGCTAACAACAACAGTGGAACCGGATGTGCATGGAAGCTAGCTGCCGAGAAGCTCCAGTGAAGATAAATCAACGTTATAATCTCAAAAACTAAAATAAAGAGCTAATTTAATAAAAGCAGTTTACTCCGAGCTCCTCCAGCAGGTAAACGGCGTAGTTGTCAGAGCATAATCCAGTCCTACTACGGGTGTTTATTTGTCCAAAAGCTGCAACGCTGCTCCCGGCTCTGTCCTCGGCATCTTCCCGCAGCTTAGTAGCTCTCTGCCGGCCAGTGGCGGTTTAGCCACCCCACTCTGCCTGCTACTCTGCAAACAACACTCTGAAGTCGTTAGTGACGTCTGGACAGTCTCAACCCTGATAGGCTATTGCGACTCAGCGTCATGCGACTTTCTCGCTCGGGTTTAAAAAATTTTAACTCACGCGAAGACCTTCGCGTTGCCGGCAGCGCCCCCACTGCACCACCCAACAGGAAATTGATGCTCTCTGCGTCTTTGCATTGACTTTGTATGTAAGCGCACCGCCCACAACGTTCACTTCAATTTTGGTCTAAAAGCACCACAAGGGTGTTGTTCACAATAGTGAGCTTTGTTCCTTCTATCCCTGTTGTTGTAGAAGTTGATAGGAAGAAACAGAGTTTCTGTACTGGTGTTAGTTTATGTTGTGCCCCACGGACTCAAATCTGAAATACAAATACCCTGACCGCTCAGCAAGCACCACTCCATAACTGTTAATCCACTTCCAGGATTTCATGCAGTTAAACATTTTCAGCACAGTTGCCTCCTCAGTCAAAGCCCTTGTCAGTCAAAACACATTAGTTTATTTCATAATGAAAGACATCACAAGCCCTTTCACACTGACCAGTTTCTAATGTGGTCCATGTAGTAAGACCACCATTCCTTAAATGTTTCTGTGTAGCTTGAAACGTACCTTTATAGCTCCTTGGTAAGAGCACTAGCACATGCTGGCTTAAGGCCTTTTCACATGGGAAGCGACACTCCGCCTGCGTAGTCGCCTGGCCCCGCAGGGTCGCTCTGCGCTTCTCATGTGAACAGATGGGCGTGTGCTTGGGACGAGCAGTTTCACGGGAACACGCCCGCTTGTCGCAATGCCCGTGCCTCCCATCCTACACGCTCGCCTCTTATTGAAAATGAATTACGAAGCGCATAATTCGCTTCTCGTGTGAAAAGGCCTTTTATGGGTTCAATTCCCATTGGAGCCACACGTGCTTATGTTCCTGTAAAGTGGCTCGGCTAAAAGCATCCACCAAATGGCATATGTTATGTAGTCTTGTGCTCACTGCCCATGAGTTTGTCGATATTTCTTTCCACCTGCGGATATTAAGGAACTAAATTGTTCCAGAAAATAAAATCTTAAATCTGCTCCCCCCCTGTTTTTTTTACAGGAGATGTTTCTGATGGAGTGGCATGTCTGTGCGCGGTGATGGTGATCACTGTTAATCAGTTACTTTGCTCCTTAATTTAAAGCAACCCGTTTACAATCCCTTTTGCATCTGGCACAGTCTCAGACCAGCTTGCATGTTTGGAGTGTGAAAACAGTTGTGAATGCATATAAATACCTGTAGTTATTGAGAGTAAAAATTCCTTTTTAATGATTCATTTAATTTCTCACTGACTTGTCTCAACACACCCAGCAAAAAATTTGTGTTTGTCAACAGACTATTGTGACAACCCTAATGTAATGTGAACATGAAAGGCTCAATAAGGAATGCTTTTGTGTCCAATATGATTTTGTGACAGATACGATTTTGTGTCCATCTGAAATCTGGTGTACCTGGTGGCTGTGTGCCAGCTGCTCCTCTCCACAAAGCGTGCTGTTTTAGTTTCTATGTAAGAGCTTCTCCCGTAAAGCAGTTGTTCCTGTTCTCCCTGTCAGACAGGTAGTATAGTGCTGAGAGTAATGACGACGTCTAGTAGAGCTGAGTCAGTCAGAAACTCGACTGGGTAACACTGCATGACTCAGAGTGTAATCTTGTTAGGAAAGTCGAGGAAACCGTAGTTGCCCTTTTTCTCCTGTTTTAAGTTAGTTGGTACACCCACCACAGAGAACTGATAGTAAGAGAAAAATCTTTGAAGAGTTACAAATAAAATACTACTTACTACTTACCTTACTTGTTTCATTTAACATTTATAATGTGAAGTAGATATTATAAAATGGCAAACTCAGTAGGTGGAGCACAGCCGCTTGTGCATGTGTCATCAAAGAAACTATTTGTGTGAATGAAAGATTTAGTTGCATGCCTGAAAATATGTCCGAGCTTGGCAACTCTTTTGTCAAGTGTCACCTTTATGTTTTGAAGATTAGTTTGTTAAATTCTTAAGCCATAACAGACCTTCAGTACCAACTAACTTAGTTTCCCCACATATAGACTATAATTGGGCGGCTGTCCAGGTGTATTAATGGCCACCAAAGTATCTTTGGCTCCTGTCAAATTTTTGCAGAGAGTGATGTTCTGGTATCTGGTATTATGTTGCAAGTGAACCATGAACACACCAGTCCAGATGTCATTTGGTACAACGTTGGTTTCAATCGTTTTGAAAGGCTGCGTCCCCACAACAGTTATACTGTCATTCTGTGGGGATTCTGTTACTGATCACCTGAGTTCATGTGGTGACGTTTTCTTATGATCCGTTCTGAAGTGCTTCTGCCCTTGTTTCAGGACTGTACAAGAAATCCGGCAAGTTAGTATTTCTTGGGCTGGACAATGCTGGCAAAACGACGCTACTGCACATGCTCAAAGATGACAGATTGGGACAGCATGTGCCAACTTTACATCCAAGTGAGTTGGTGCTACACTCTCTTTCTTACACACATTCTCCTTGTTATGTGTTGAAAGCCACCCGTGCAAAAACATTCAGGCAGATAATTGACATTATTCATTTAAGATTGCCCTATTTTTTAAACAAACCACTATTGGATGTGTGTGAGCTGTTTTTCTGTCTTTCTCCAGCCTCGGAAGAGCTGACGATCGCTGGCATGACTTTCACCACATTTGACCTTGGAGGCCACGCACAAGGTGTGTCTGTGTGTCTGTGTGTGTCTGTGAGTGAGTGAGTTTTTTTTATATCACGGTGGGGAGTTCACCCTCACTGCCCACTAAACAATAGGGACTTGTGTCACCAGTGGGACATAAATTAAGGTCCCTGCTGTTAGAGACTGCTTTTTGATGGGGTAATACTTGGTTTTAGGGTTCGGGTTACAATTAGGTTACGGTTAGGTAATTGTTAAGGTTAGGCATGTAGATGTGATGATTGTGGTTAGGGTAAGGGGCTAGGGAATGTATCACGTCAATGAGATGTCCCCACAGGGATAGAGGAACAAACATGTGTGTGTATGCAACACTTTTGGCTTTCATTAGTCACAGTATGTATTAGTGATGCTCCAATGTCACTTTTTCACTGCTGAAATGATCTAGAAATAAAATGATTGAGATATTAGCAGTTTCCTTCAGAGCGACATACCTGACCCCGATGAGAATGCAGCGTGTAAAGTAAAGTAAATTCTCCCCCGCAGTACACTTACTAAAATAAGGCCAATACAATATATCACAGTTTCAGTGAATGTAAAATGTGTCTAACATGAGTAGACAGACGCCTGCCGTGCTGTAAAACTTTCATGTTTGTCTGTTTGTTCACACAGCCCGCAGAGTGTGGAAAAACTACCTCCCTGCCATTAATGGCATTGTCTTCCTAGTGGATTGTGCAGACTTCACCAGATTGGCAGAATCAAAAGCAGAACTTGATGTAAGTACTTGCTACCTAGTAGGTCACCGGCACACTGTGGAGCAGTATTTTTGACAGCTTTCAGAACTCACAGTAGTGGTAGGTTAGTTAGTGTAAGAATTTACAATGAAATTGATAAATTGTAGTCTCCGTCTTGTATTGTTGTTTTTTTAACTGAAGAGAAATTCTTCCCACCCAAGTAAGTTATAACAGAAGTAATGCAGTGTTCAAACAGCCTTTGAGTTAGACATATTGAAATTATAGCTAATGTGCAGTATATTAGCTGTTTAATGTTACAGATGAAGTAAAATATTAAAATAATTCATTCAGACACATTTAACGATAAAAACATCTGCACTATTTTTGTGGCGGTTATATCTATGCACAACATAGTTCGTACAAAAAATATATTTTTTAAACCAGACACAGAAACGAAGCATAGTTTGTTTTTTGTTGTTTCTTCAGTCACCTTTCATAGCTAATGTTAAATTATTATGCAAAGAGGAATCCATAGCAGAAGGGGCAAAGCTATACATTTCTGCTCTCACAATAGCTCACGAAATACAACTCCCTGTTTGATGGCATTTTTGTTGAATAAGTAGACACAGCTCATGACAGCACACATCACTTTCTGACTTCTGGAAGGCAGTAAATATATTTTACATCATAGTTTCATGATGTGTAATATTGCAGTATCTGAGGGTAGAAGTTTTTTTTTTTATCATCTTAAGAATAAAAAGGAAAGCCACATAGTAATACCTATTCTACCCTCCCAGGCATTAATGACAGACGAGACCATCGGAAACGTGCCTATCCTTATCTTGGGCAACAAGATCGACAGACCAGAGGCCATCAGCGAGGAGAGTCTGAGGGAAATGTTTGGATTGTACGGACAGACGACAGGCAAGGTGAGTAGACTCAGAACTCTGTCGGGACAGTGCATTATACCGTTTTCTGGACAGGCAAGTACACTGCTCCAAATAATTAAGGAAACACTTTTTACACATCAGATGATGATGATAAACGAAATAGTTCAAAGTTCAAAATCTTAACTGTAAATTGTATAATTTGTTGAACAAAATGAGGTAACAACGGTTATTGGAAACCAAAATTGCCAACCAACTGAGGGCTGCGTTCAAAATCACACTGAAAATCAAAGTAAAAAAAATGTAAATCACAGGCTGATCCAACCTGCATGACTTTCATCACGGTAACTCATAATGTGAGTCAGTATTGTGTATGGCCCCCACGTGCCTGTATGCACTTCTTACAACGTCTTGGCATGGCTCTGATGAGGCAGGTTTGGTCAGAAACATGCACACCGGTAGCTTGAGTTCATTTTGTAGGGCTCTGGCAGTGCTCCTCCTGTTCCTCCTTGTCCAAAGGAGTAGATACTGGTCCTGCTGCTTGGTTGATGCCCTTCTACAGCCCTGTCCAGCTCTCCTAGTGTAAAGGCCCGTCTCCTAGTACCCCCTCCATGCTCTTGAGAATGTGCTGGGAGACACAGAAAACCTTCTTGCGTTGGCACGTATGAATGTCCTCCATTTTATTTGCACATTAAAATCCAAAAAGTAACGTCTCCTCATTAGCTTAAAAGGACTAGTTTGCATCACTAATTAGCTTTACTAACCTCAGCTCCTCCAGTCACCTCTGTCCTTTCTTTTCCAAAACCACTTTTTCAGACTGAAAACTGAAAAATAATTTAATCAGTCTGTACAGGACAGAGCTGCAGGCTACACCACTTTAGTCTAAGTTTGTACCTGATGTTCTCAACATTGGACAAGTAGGCAGTAATAAAATACAGCTTCCAGTTACTTTCTATAAATTGAGCTAATGTTAAGTTACATAGTAGCTATGTAGCTACTGTAGAAGCTTTCCTGCTGAGCTGTGCAGTCAAAAGGGGAGGGGAGATGTTAGCTAACTTAGCGCAAACCCGCTTCACTTTTCCAGCAGGTGGTCTTCAGAAGCTAATACACTCTAACAGACACCGTACATTTACTGCCAGAATATTTTCCTCCACTCGCGTTCACCGTAACTTTTCAGAGTTTTCAGAGTTACGCTGCTCTTATAACACCACATTTCACATATGTTCTGCATAGAACAAGGAGAGGAAGCGAGCCAAGCATTGAGTGCTGCCGTGCTTCAAAACGCAAGTTGTCTTTTTAAAACTGCTGACAAATAAGGTCACCAGTGCAGACAGATACAGGGAGAGAGAGACCGAGAGGGACCTTTTTTTTAAAACATCGGGAACCGTAACCATCCAGGAAAAATGCTATCAGTGCATCTCTAGTGTATATAAAATGTTCATATGATGTTGGTTGAGTCCTCACCCCAGAAGACAGTGAAAAGTTCTTCAGTTATGGTGACAAAGCAGACCCAAATCCCTGCAGTCATAGTGAAATCAAATACTGCTGACTGGTCCATTTGTCAGCATAACCTTTTAAAATATCAAGTTAAGAGTTGCTAGGTAATCTGTTGTCTTGCAGAAGTTGCCTTTACCTATTTGCCAAGTTAAAAATGCATATTTACAATTCAATCCAGTGCTCACTCTTGATCTCCTTGCAAGTTCCAAACTCACCACAGCAGAAGAGAAAATGAAGAAAGTGGGTTTAGTGTGACTTTCTTCCTGCTTTCTCTCAGGGTAATATTCCCATGAAGGAGCTGAACACGAGACCACTGGAGGTGTTCATGTGCAGTGTGTTGAAGAGGCAGGGCTACGGCGAGGGCTTCCGCTGGCTCTCCCAGTACATCGACTAAAGCAGCCAAGCCCAGTGACACCACCACCATCACCACCATCGAAGGGGGGGGGGCGCGCTAAATCCAACCACTCAAGGCGCCCACCGTTGCCACCAGTACCATCATACTCAGCCCCGTGTTTGGTTTAACAAGTCTGTCCACCTTCAGAGAAACCAGTACAACTTGATCCCAATAGACTTTTATTGGTCGAACATTTGGTTCAGCACTTACAGAATTCATACCTGTACGCGCACGCACACACACTCGTTTCCATCTGTCTTTTTCTAAGAGAGTAACATAGCATTGGTTCCACAGCAAAGGGTGTTCAAATTCAAACTGATGAATCTTTTCTATATTGTGTCTGTCGTTTACTGCCCTCTCCCCCTCCCTTCCTGCCATCTGTTGTGTGTGATGATAGATGCATTATAACTGTAAATCTGTATATGATTCCCTTGGTATATCAACAATCCCTGATGCCTCTTTCCCCTCTTCAAATCATTTCGAGCAACGAGAGCAGCATAGTTGTATACATTGCAGTACACTTTTTTAACAGTTAAGTTCATTCAACATTATATTTAACCAACACATATTGGGTTTTTCCTGTTATTTTTTTGTTATTCATGTTTTCAATAAAATAAAGTGTGTGGCCACGTATACAGCCTTCACCATAGACGCATGGCTGTTTCACCCATTTATTTAAATGGACCAGTGCATTTATCTTAGCGTATCAGAAATTAGATCCATTTCTTTAAGTAACTTGGAAGTTGAAATACTTTTGGTTCCAGACTTCTAGACTTCTATATCGTGGGGTACAGCAGCATTGAATAGATCTAAGTACTCTGTGGGCCCCCCTTTTTAAAGAGAAGCATGGGGTGGATAGGGTGGACATCGTAAAGCAGATGAGAGAAGATTTTTAATAGAAAATGATACTGGCTATAACCCCACCGATGTTTGATGAAATTGTGTAGATAGCACAATGGTCAGTTGATACAAAGAAAACTATTTAAGTAAATGAAACCTTTGGATAAATAGCGTAACAATAACATGCAGTACGAGATGAAGGGAGAAATAAACAGATGGTTGTAACATCTTGTAATCGTCAATATTAAGTCCATCCTGCAGATGTATTTCCCAGTGCAGACCTTTTTACATGGTGAGTCTAGTGACCAAGCGTAGATAACTGAGGGCACTGTCCCACAGTGTGAACAGGTAAATAGGCCTGAGACACCTCTAAGAAAAGGGACCATATATGTATGAAATGTACATGAACATCGTACATGGATTTTGTATTTATAAGTGGTATCCTTTGATCTATGTGCTTTACCAGAAACTATTACGCATGCCTTGTTCTTTTGATTTGTAATGACCATTATTCCAGAGTAGAACAGGAGGGGGGAAAAGATGCCAAAATTTACAATGAGAGCTGATTGTCATGTTTTTTTGTTTTTTTTTTAACGAAAACTATGGAATTGTGCTTAATACACATTTTTTTTCTGTCCCTGTCCCTTTGTGTCTCTTTCATTCCCTCATGACTACGAGATGAGCTGTTCCAAGAAGGGTGGGACTTGCTGTTGTTTGCATCATAAGAAATGTAATAAATGTTTTCAATGAATAACAGGCTTTAACATTGATCTACAATGCAGACTGATTGTTTTGTCACTTTTCTTTAGTCAGATCACCTGTGGAAGAAGTATTGAATTCCTTTACTGAAGTAAAAGTACCAATGGAACAGTATTCAAATGCTCTACTTCAAGTAAACCCTGCATTCAAAATCCCACTTAAGATGTATCAGCTAAATATACTTAAAAGTATTAAAGTAAAAATAGTCATTCGGTGGGAAAATAGCCCCTGTGACATATATTTATACATATATACTACATAATCAGATTGTAACTCGTGGACATCTGGCACATAACAAGGGGCACCAATTATACTGCATTTGTAAGCAGCCACAAGACAAAAAAGTTGGAAACCAAAAACACTGGTTTAATCTTTAATAACGCATACAATGGACATACTCAAGTAAAGTACAAGTACCTCAAAATTTTACACAACTATAGTACTTGAGTAAATGTACTTAGTTTCCACCACTGGGTGAAATAACTAATTTAATTCTCTTGATCTGACTGATAATTTAAATACCTACCTATTATTTAGCTTCAGTACAAGCACTGTACTATCAGGCCATTGGGTGTCGCACGTGACACGGAAAAGTGTATGTTTAACTACTGCACAACAATTTTATCTTCATTCTTTAAATTAATGACTAATATTTAGTATAAAGTAAACAATATTGCTGAGTATCAATTACACATTAAGCAAAGTTGTCGCACTGGATCATACCATCTGCTTTTATCCCATTTTACTGATGTCAACAGTTTTTCAAAGCATCTCAAGCATGTTCTTTGTCAGTTAAGTGGTTTCATTTTAGCATTGCACAAAAACCACATTTAAACACTGATTTACTGGAGTTATACAGTTGATTTGTCGGCTGGTGTCACTGTTTGTCTTAAAGATTTCCTATTCCAGCAACAAAACTGAATGCAATAATATTGGACAGCCACTATCAATACATACATCTATTGTAGTGTATTAGTTGTCAGTTATCTTACCTGTGTGTGTGTGTGTGTGTGTGTGTGTGTGTGTGTGTGTGTGTGTGTGTGTGTGTGTCTGGTGAGGAATCTGATGCTGCTTGTCCTCCCTCACAGGGATTTAAGCATATGAGAAACCAGAGAAGGTGACGTCCCTTTACTGGTAACTTAGCCTCCTGTGTCTCTTCTCACTTCCAATCAGCGTTCAAGACACACTTGAACCTAGCTACAACAATACACCAGAAGTTAACAAGAAGGGGGTTAGGCATCTACTGTACAAACTCATCTATTCAGAGGGAAATGCTATCTGATAGTACTGTGCTGTCTCCAACACAGCTGTTTCAGTTTCAGTCAATAATTTTGACTGTGTTTCAATCTACATTTTAAATTGGTGATCAACCGCAACTGTTTGGTATAATTGTTTAATCGTACACCTGGTGATATGCCTGCAATATCCCTGACTTTGTGGAAGTCTACCTAGAAGATTTAAGGCAAAGTGTGGTGACACCAAATATTGATTTGATTGAAATTCTGTACACTCAGTTTGGATTTTGTTAATTGATAAATATAATATATTAACATGTCTATTGTTTAAAGCATTCTTACTTAACTTAATTTTCTTCACCTGGCTACCTAACACTTTACTGTATTGTACTGTATTTTTTAAAAGAAGTAAACCCTTTTAAAATGTGCTGTACTATAAAAGCTGGATAGCTTAAAAATTCAACTGCAGGTGTGGGTTTTTTATGCTAAGAGTATGTTAGGATTTCCCAGAGATGAAATTGAGTCTTTATATGTACAGCCTCCTCTTGCAAGGATGACAAATTTAAAATTAGTTTATTAAATGGTTGTGCCTTATCAGATGATGGATGAGAGGATTGTAATGAAAAAATGTGACTACAAATAATCAGCATTTTCAGAATCAGTTCAGTCAAGTGTGCTTTATCTGCACAAATGTTTCATTTAAACCATGTAGCCAAAGCAGTTTTCAAAATAAAACAACAAAACAAAACAAACGTTTTCATTTGAAAATGACATAACAAGATTAATCTAATCAAGAACATTCAATTCAGCAGTTTTAAATTACAAAAACAAAAAATACACTAACACACTTTGTTTTGACTAAATGTATTGCCTTGCTCTTTACATTAATCAGCACAACTTAAATCTTAAATCCACATGTAATCAAGCTGTAACCTCTTGAAGAAGTGGATTGAGACAAAAAATTAATCGCTTTGCTAAAAATGTCACAAAGAGAGCTTAACGGTATAAATCAAAACAGAATATTTCCTGAATATTCCATAGACAAAAGTAGCAGAAATTCAAGATGATGGTCATTTAAAAAAGGGGGCAATAAGTATTACTTGTAATAATGGTTCATTTGACTGCTATAGCTTAACAACATTATTGACAGCTTCCTGTTTATAGGTTTCTACTGTTGGAATTTTGATTAGTCTGTAAGCAACAGAGAGGAGCAAAAGAGCATTTATTTAAATATGTGAAAATGCTAGGTAGGTAGGTACATTTATTTGTCACAATATAACAACTTATATAGTGAAATTTAATTTTGTAACTCCCTTCTGCTACAAAGCAGACAATATACATGAATACAGGAGCAATTATAAAAATGGTAAACAGAAATAAATTATATTCAATGGAGCAGTGCTGAGAATGAATTTGAGCTTAAGAGTCTGATAGCTTGGGGAGAAAAGCTGCTCTGCAGTCTGGTGGTGTGGCAGCATAAAAACCATTATCTCTTCCCAGAAGGCAGCAGGGTGAACAGACTGTGGCTGGGTAGGTACTGTCCTTTACTATCCTTTGGGCTCTGCGTAGGCACCTCGCCTCACCGATACCACTGATGCTCAGGAGATGGATACCAGTGATCTTCTGAGCAGTTTTAATCACCCGTTGCAGAGCCCTCTGGTCCTGGGCTGTGCAAATCCCATGCCAGTTAGTGATGTTTCCAGTCAGGATGGTTTCTATTGCTCCTCTGTAAAAGCTGGCAAGAACATGGCACCGGAATTTGACCTTCTTAAGCTTCCTCAAGAAATATAAAATGTTATAGGTTCTTAGTTTAAAGGTCAAAAAAAGTTTTGTGAATGTAAGAAGCTGAAAAACAGCCTACTGAACAAACAGTTCAGAGGAATAATAACTGTATTCCCCTAAAGCACCTTCAGTTTTTATTTTTTTCTGTGTGTAAATATACTGTAGCCATTGCAATGTAGCCACATAAACCAAAGTATTGGACAAAGAAACTTTACTTTACCTGATGAAAGTGCTAGATGAAAAGTCAGAGGATCACCAAAATTATTACAATTCATCTTCAAAGGGACTTTAACACATGTAATTTAGGTCTATCAAATTATCACGCTCCAGTAGTTGTAGTCCAGAAATTTCACTCAAAATCACAAATGTGAACCTCATGGTGGTGCTACAGGAAAAGTCAGGGGATCACAAGAGTCAGTAGGATTCATCCTCTGGGCCCCTTGCATGGCTAAAAATATAAAATAAATGTGATAGTAAAAGTAGAAGTCCACATGAACATCATTATTTATAGTGCTTGAACCTGACATAAAGAACTTCGCCCTGCGGGAGCTGAAGCCCTCACACTCAGAGGCATTTTCAGTTTATAGATTGAATGTTTTAAGTGCAGATATGTTCAGCTGAATCTATTCTTATAAATCAGGTGAATTTATAATTTAAAAAAAGAGGTACATTAATTTAAAAAAAGAGGTACATTCAATCACAGGACATTTTAACATATGAGGCCCATGGGCCCTCTGCTCGCAGTCACTGGGTTCCCTTTATCAAGACTCTCACTGCAGGAATACTGTTTAAGAATATTAAACACTGGCAACTAAACACTCGCTCATTCATGATGGAAGTGCGTCCCTAGGAATAATCAATTCTTCAAAAATAAAAACTGTTTTCAAATACGGCTTTCCCCAAAAAAGTGGACTCTTGGCTCAGTCTTGCCCCATATGAGGGAAGTTGAGCTAAGGGAGAGGATAAGTTTGCCACATGGGGTTCGGGGACATCAGTGTCATTTCATCATGCAAACTCAAACGCCAGGTCCTAACATTCAATTGCACTTAGATAAAACACTGCAGCTGTGTGTTCTAGTTGTTTCATTTCAATGTATTGCTTTAAAGTCATCCTGTTGATCGTCCTGTCCTGATGTATCGAATTCCCATATCTGTACTTCTCCCACTACTCTGTCCAAACCCACAACAAGAGTTGAATCCTGTCTGTTTTCCATTTATAGAAGCATGACATGGTTTCTGGTCTAAAATGCATAATGTCACATCATTTCGATGAGGCACAGGAATACAATGTAAAATTATAGTAAAATAGCTGGCTCAACTTCCCCCAGGTCTTTTGGCTCAAATTACCCCATTTCTGCCATTTTAACTAATTTATTTCATCCAGCAGTTTAAGGGTAATGTCATGCTAAGAATATAGCCTCATATTGTAACTTCCTAAAGCACTAACACATGCATAAGATTTTCTCAAATATGTCTGTAATTGTTCAGACACAAGAATCATGACTCTAATAATAATAATAATAATAATAATATATTAAAAACAAAGTAAATAAAACAGTAAAAGTGTCTGTTTATGTGTGTAAAAAAAATTTAATTTAATTAAAAAAATTAAAATTCTCATCATATTTGTTGCAACAATATCGTTTAAAATCGGGTTTAAACCAAAACAAGAGCAAAACAGGGACTGACTGATGCTACTGAGCTCTCTTCATATATTCTGGTGAGTTGGCTACTTTATCAAATTAACCTGTTTATCTGAGTAATAAATGCCATAAATTCTGTTATTCAAATAGTGAATTAGAAGTAGCCAGTATAAGTATAAAACGTATTTGTTAAGTATGTCGATACAGCTGGTTAATGTCACTTTGTTTTCTTTTAGCCAACTACACAATGGAGAATAACGTTGCTGAGGAGCATCATGTCACTTCCAGCACTGGATGCCCTTACAACATGAAGAAATGCTGCGATGGTTACATTCAGCATAATACATATCTGGCTTCAAGTCTGATAGCTGTTGGGCTGGGCAAGTGATTTCTTTTTACCTATTGTATGTTAGAAGTTACGTCCTAATAACACCAAAAATCCACTGTCACAATATCCTGCACTGACTAAAACTAGAAAGAGAGAAATGCTGTTCTGGGAACATGTTTGAAATCTAATAAAAATGACACAATCTGTTGCCTGGGCTACCAAACCATCCATTCATTCTGCAAAAGTAATTGAAAATGCGCCGTCGCTACTGTTGCACCAGATTCTGTGACCCATCAGTTTTCGTGCCCTGACGTTTTTATCATACTATCACATAAGCATACTTTTGATTGCAACTGTGTTTTGATTGCAACGTTGTGCCTGTATAGCAGTGTTGGGCAGTAGCGTCGCTACAAGTAGCGCCTTTATTCCTGTTTAACTAGTGTGCTGGCAACATGTTCGGGTAGTCACATGACAGTACAACAGGGTGTGCTTTTCATCATTTCATAATTAATAAATATATGGGACTATTCTATGACATAAGGTAAAGTCTCTTGTACACCATGTCTTAAAGCCATTAGGCTATGTGTAGGATTTTATGTATTTCTTTGGTGCCATCCAGTGGTAGTATCAATAATAACACTGTGGCTGACTGCAATGTACCGTAACAGTCTAAATGTATTTTAAGCACATAAGGATTCACATTGCACAACTTCAAGACAGAATTGGTCTATAGCAGTGGTCGGCAATAGGCGGCCCGCGAGCCAGAACCGGCCGCCAGCAATAATATCTGGGGCCAGATTGCTTTGATAGCTGAAAAAAATAAAAATCAAAAATTGTTAGTGGCTGGTAATGAAATAGATCTCAGGCATGACAGCTACAGTTACTCACACTTCCTCTTAAGTGATTGTGCCTTCAAAATAAAAGTGTGAGAACATTCTTTGCAGCAATGCTTTATGTTGAGTTCATTGAGAGCTTTTACTTTAAAGAGTTCTCTGAAGGACATTCAAAAGAGACTGGCTTGCTTTACACACCTCTGAAAAAGTGTCCTTATAATCAATTTGTTTAACAAGGGAGAAAAAAATATCCACAGTTATTTCGAATGATCGTACAACCTTCCTAACGTTAGTCACACACAGTACCGACTGTGCTACACATGCACAAAAGTAATCTAGCCTATACAAAATAATTTGACTTTGTTCTGGCCCACTATGTAACGGCTTGAAAAAAAATTTGGCCGATGCCAGACTTATTTGCCGACTCCTGGTCTATAGCAAATACAGTAACAGTTAACATGGAAGCAAAGAAAAAAAGTAATAGATTGTGTAGACTATATATTATTATGTGACATCTGTTTGATGTGCATGTAGCCTAATTATT
Source organism: Micropterus salmoides (assembly GCF_014851395.1). Classification (NCBI taxonomy): domain Eukaryota; kingdom Metazoa; phylum Chordata; class Actinopteri; order Centrarchiformes; family Centrarchidae; genus Micropterus; species Micropterus salmoides. The sequence goes on from NW_024044681.1 coordinate 14,886,267, forward strand.
AAAGAGCCACGCTTTAGCGTAAAAATGGCATTCGGTGTATTGGTCAATGTGCTCAATGAATTTCCAGTACACAACTTATAGTTGGCTAAAATTATGAAAACCCTTTCCCAGAAAATGTTTGAGTTTTAGCATTGTTTTACCTCTAACACATCCCTTTTCTTTCTTTATTAATGTCTTACAGGTGTTTCCCTGGGCTTGATTCTCAAAATTTTTGTCCCTTTGTCTGAATTTGACGAACTCCACGTGGGCTTTCCGGGAGAAATGCTCATGCGGATGCTTCAGCTGGTCTCAATTCCTCTCATCGCCACAAATGTGATAAGAAGTAAGCCACAGGAACATTTCTCACATTGTTAACTGTTACATTAGGATACATATTATACACACAGCATTTAAAAGGAACACGATGGTGGTTTGGCAAGTTTAAGCTTATTAAACCTAAATAGAGGGTGTAAATTCAAAAAATGCCCTTTGGAATGTTCTGGATGTATTACAGTTTTAAATAACTGTTCTATACATACACTGCTCAAAATAATTAAGGAAACACTTAAATTACACATCAAATCCCGATGATCCTGATGAACAGAATAATTGGAAGTTCAAAATCTTTACTGTAGATTGTATAATTAGTTGAGAACAAAATGACATAACAAAGGTAATTGGAAACCAAAATCAGCAACTGACTGAGGACTGTATTCAAAATCACGCCGAAAATCACAGTAAATAATTTTAATCACAGGCTGATCCAACTTGCATGCATTTCATTAAGGCAACTCATAATGTGAGTCAGTATTGTATATGGGCCCCATCTGCCTGTATGCACTCCTTCAACATCTGGGCTTCTGAGATGGCAGATGGTGTCCTGGGGGATCTCCACCCAGACCTGGATCAGGGCATCAGTCTCTGGCACTACTTGGTGGTCTCGGGCGCACCGAAAGATAACGTCTCAGAGGTTCTCAATTGGATTCAGGTCTAAGGAACATGAGGGGCAGTCAATGGCATCAATGCCTTCATCATCCAGGTACTGCCTACAAACTCTGGCCTCATGGGGCTGGGCATTGTCCTGCACCAGGAGGAACCCAGGACCACTGTACCAGCATGAGGTCTGACAATGGTTCTGAGGATTTCATCCCTAACAGCAGTTGGATTACTGTTAGCTAGCATGTGGAGGTCTGTGCGACCCTCTAAGGATATGCCTCCCCAGAGCATCACTGACCCACCACTAAAGCGATCATGCTGGATAATGTTGCAGGCAGCGTAACATTCACCAATGTCTGGCGAATGCCAGTCGAACTGCATAGTGCTGGGCTATGAGCACAGATCTCACTAGATGACCTGTGCAACCTGAGTGGGCTGCAGGTACCGCCTCATGCTGCCAGTAGTGACAAGGACACCAGCAAAACGCAAAACTAAAGAACAATTTGTCAGGAAGGATAAGGAGAGAGCAACTGTCTGTGGCTACTACCTGAAAAATCATTCCATTTTGGGAGGTTGTCTTTCTGTTGCCTCTCCAGTGCACCTGTTAGCACTTTCATTTCCACCAAAATAAGTGACAGTGATTCACAATCGCTTATGCTTCCTAATTGGACAGGATTTATATCCTTGAAGTTTACTTGACTTGATGTTATACTGTGATGATTAAGTCTTAATTTTTTTGAGCAGTGTAGATATGAAAAACATATTTATTTATATTATTTTATTTATCTTATATGTTACCATATTTTAATATAGGCTACATTTAATTATTTGTTAAGTTCTGTGTGTGTAAAACATTTTCAAAGCCTTCTTTTATGCCACATGGTGCTACGTGGTCTCTTCTTTATCTATCTTTATCTTATCTATCTATCTTTAACTGAGACTACATACCTATCCCTTTTTAGTGTTACATATCTTAGAATACTTCAGGGTTATGTTTCAGGTTTTTCAGAAAGACAAATGAAAGAAACCTTCTATGGTAAAATATGGAACATTGCCAGGCTGAGGCAAGTGGAACAGAGGCTAAATTATAAAGTGGGTGAAACTTAAGCTCTCTGTTAGCTGTTGCACACATCAGGAGAGACTTGATTTGAACAATTTTTGATGTGTGATACATTGTGTGAGAATGTGAAAAGTCATTTGGCGATTAGACTCCATCGTGATGAAAGGGGGTAGAGCAGCAGATGTATAGAAATCCCCCAATGCAGTCTAGACACTGGTGGTGGTGAGATGAAGGATGAAGAAGATGCTGAAGACCTCAATGGGAAGAGCTGAACAGGGACTAGATCCAATGGGCAGGAGGTGAATGGGGTGTGGGAGGGCTGCAGCCGTACTGAATGATAGCTGTGGGCAGAGGAGAGAGCATATTTAAAGTGTGGTCTTGACTTCCTGATTTGCTGAGCTGATCGTGGTGGAACCTGAGTGGAAAACCATGAGGGGACGCCCATGGTCAGCTGTTCGGGCAGAAAAAGTGAACGAGAAAGAGGGAGAGTGTTAGGTTCCACTGAAAAGGATTCAGGTGCCGACACAAAATGGTTATGGGAACACAGGAAGAATTTATTAACGTGCACAGGGAAAGCCAAAGGGTTGGGGAGGTAGCGGGGAATTCCAGGCATGGAGAGAATCTGACGACGGTGTTTCTGGACTCTGTCAGGGCGGACAGACAGGCTTGCGGGCAAAGAGCAGACAGGCAGGTGAATCAATGGGCAGGCAGGCAGGCGGCACAAAACTGAGAACACAAGGAAGGGAGGAGAGGGCGAAGCCAAACCATAACAGAGAGAGAGTTGTGAATAAGTGACGCATAAGGACAGTCTTCCTGGTTGAACTTGCGCTGAGCTTAATATGTACAACAACATGTTTGACAGCTTGTTGACTGGTACAGCACTGTTTGATACACACTGTGACTTTCAATAAATGCCCATGGCTGACGGGAGGCTCATAAAGATTCAAAGCCAACGGATTTTACAGAGTTATTATATGGCATAGATGCCAAGTAGAATAGCTGTTTATTTTGTGCAGCATAGATGATGGTTATAGATTGGTTGTCATGTTACTGGTATAAAAATAATCATAAAGTAAGCTATTCTTTCATGGGATTAATACCTAATTTAACATCAACTATGAATATGCATTTACTGAAGTCACGTTTTAAATTTCAAACAAGTAGTAATTTAATAATACAGTATTTGACTCCATTGCCTCGCAGTTTAGCAATGACATCTGGTATATCTCGAAATGATCAATTACGGTCTCAAACAACACGCCTAAACTTACTTATTTACTTTATTATTCCTGAGATGTAACTGTGCTCCCCTAACCTTCCGTTGCCCTTGTGTAACACTCATATATGACCTGTCTGACCCTCCAACTTTTGTTTTTTTAAGGTATTTCTGCTCTAAACATTGAAACTTGCAGAAGAATCTCATTACGTGCAGCAGCATACTTTCTTATAACCACTCTTCTGGCTGTGAGTACAGGTAAGATAAACACTGCACATATGCTTTCATTAGGAAAGGTGCGCTTGACCACAAATTACCTGAGGCATTTTAATGTTTCAAGTCACCTTTTTCCCGCACGCGTAAATGTGCAATTTAAAACTCACTCCTTTGTCACAATTTTAACCAAGCTATCAGGTAAAAAATATACTTAATTCTTCCATGGTCATTGTCAAAAATGTGTTGATCGTGTTTTATGCATATTTGACCTTTGTCACAGCAAACAATTTCACTTATCATAGCAGGAAAACAGGTGAGGTGTTATCAATACCTCAGTGAGCCAACAAGTACAAAATTGGACAACTAAGTGGAATTGGATTATTTGTTGTAGGGTTACTACTGGTAATGTTGATCAATCCAGGAGTGGCTAAAGCTGTTGAAAAGGATGAGACAGATGATGAGGAGTCCTTCGACACTCTCAGTTCCCTGCTGGATCTAGTAAGGTGAGAAGAAAGTGTATATTCTTACATCATCTCTGGTTTCTCTGCATACTCAGTTCTGCAAGGTTTTTAGGTCAGTCAATGCCATTTCAGAGATATCAAGAACATCCAAGTAGATATTTCAAATCACTTATATTCCTTCCTCCATTTATGTTTGTATTAAGCAGAAATAATGCTGTATATCAGGTGTTCTACAATGTTATGCAAAACTCTTATGCAAATGTCACATCATGCCCTTGATAAGGCTGCATTTCTTGTGTAGTTTACAAGCTCACTGATGGTGTGCCTTTTGTTTATTGTTGATAGGAACATAGTCCCACAAAATCTGATTCAGGCTTGCTTCGAACAGGTATGTTTTTCATTAAGGCATATTATAGATTATACTGCTCATTTCTTCTCTTTCCATGTAATGTTTATCATGTGAACTCATGTTTTTTTTAGTACAAGACCGAGAGGGTGGAGTTTGAAACTGACACAGAGGGGCACGAGGAAGAGCATGAACTACAGTCTAGCCTGGAAACAGTAAATACTTTCCCCTTGTCACTAAGAAGATTATGTTGTGAAGTTTCTATTTGCAGTGATGATCTTTGATACATGAGGTCGCTTTCGGACCATTAATGAGTTTATGGTCTAGTTCCAGAACTCGTCAGAAGTGCAAATGGTGGGCCGCTATGTTACAGGAGCCAACACAGTCGGAGTGATTGTCTGGTGTTTCTTTTTTGGCATAACCCTCAACATAATGGGAAAAGAAGGGAAAGTCCTTGTAGAGGTCCTCACTGTCTTCAACGAGGCCACAAAATGTGTGGTCAACTTGATACTATGGTAAAGTGAAACAAGATACTATAAAGTATATCATTCTCTTTTTCCATATTTAATACATTTTGAAACATATCCCTCATTTGGAAGTGAGAGTGTAGTACTCACAGCATTGCCATTAGAAATAGTAATATTGTATTTCAGACAAAACATAGCAGCATCTTTCACTGTTAAATGTTGTGTTCTAAAGGGGTTTCAGTGCCCAACAATGTGTATTCATAATTACATTTAATTTCCTTCATTCTCTGAAATTAAATGTAAGAGAAGCCTGACTGGTTTCTTTTGGACTTACATATTTCCTTCATTTGTTTAATTGTATGGTTTTCTCTCCAGGTACTTGCCATTTGGAGTGGTGTTCCTGATTGCAAGCCATATTGTTGAGATTGAAAACTGGGAATCTGTCTACAGCCTCGGAAAGTTTGTGGTCGTGGTTGTTGCTGGGTATGTTCGCCTTCGCTGTTTTAGCACTTGGGTTTAGTTAAGTAAATTTGACCTTCTGAGCAACTAGTGATGCACATTTAGTGTGAGTGTATTTAGCTACTCATGAATTTAACTTGTTAAGAGGAGTGTTGTGTTACTTCTTTCAAAAGTTACATAGTTGTAACTTTACTTGTTTTAAGTCTCCAACCTAGCAGCTACACAGTGAATGCAGACTCTTGCTGTTGTCAGTAATTGTATTTGATTGAATCAGTACTGATTGTGCATTTATTGTTTGTTTCAGGCTTACAATCCATGGAACAATAACTCTGCCACTGCTTTATTTCCTGTGTGTGAGACGCAACCCCTACGCTGTTATTAAGGTTTCTACTCCTGCTTTAATGACTGCACTGGCCATCTCGTCCAGGTAGGATGATATAACAGAGAACTGTGAGTTCATGGCGTGTTTGGCACCACTGCTTATTTGTACATTCATAATCAGAGCTGCCTGATTTTTTTTCGTCATATAAGCAGAACACTAAAAAAGGATTCAATTTGTTTCCCCAAGCTCTGCCACTATGCCATTAACGTTAAAATGTTGTGAGCAACTCTACATCGACAAAAGAATCACTTCTTTCATGCTGCCCATTGGGACCAACTTGAACAAGGACGGAACTGCCCTTTACGAAGTGGTCGCAGCAATTTTCATTGCCCAGCTCAACCACATCACTCTGGACTTCAGCCAATTAATTATCATTTTGTAAGCCACTCTTCCTGTTAGTTAGTTTTGATACTGGTTAAACGTGTATAATATGGAACCTTTGAGAGAGAGTGACTTTAAAAATGCATGGTACACTTTTATATTACTTAAGAATCTGTGTTTGATCTGCAGTATGACTTCAGCTGTCGCCAGCATAGGAGCAGCAGGGATCCCATCTACAGGAGCAGTGAACACTCTCTTAGTTTTGACAGCTATTGGGTTACCTGCAAGGGAGGCCTCCATTTTGGTGGCTGTAGAATGGCTCCTGTAAGTTGAATCTGTTGTTCATAACTAGAAATTGATACAAAATGTCTAATGGATGGATTAGTAAAGCTGCCTTTTCTGCCTCTGGATTGGTTTACCCCAGCAATTTATCCACCCTGACCTCTGTTATCTAGTTTCAAACTAGATGTTTACTTAATCAGGTTTCACCATTAAAGCTTAAGAAATGTCTGAGCAAGAGTTAAATAATGTACAAATTAGTTTCAAGGAAATACCTGAAGCACCGTCCAATCAAAAGCAGTCACTGTCACTTTTGCGTCACAGACTGCAACTTTCAAATATAACAGTTTAAGAATGCCAAGCGATATAGTAAACTTAATAGCCAATCCTTAGTAAATGTATGTGTAACTTTTTTTTCTTTTCCCTGTCTATGTATGCACGTGGTTCATAGTGCATGCAGGTTAGGTTAACAAAACATTAGATGTGCAAAGAGTTCAAACAAACAAAGTCACTGTAAAGCAGCATACCGTATATCCTCTGCTTTCATTGTCTGATGTTGTTTGTGTCTTTCAGAGACCACTTCAACACGCTTGTCAATGTCCTTGGTAACTGCATTGGCTTGGTAATTGTTCACGAACTGTCAAAAAAAGACCTCGATGTAAGGGAGGAACAGGGACAGGAAATGACAAGGTACAATCTAGAAGGTCTTAGTGTCAATTCATCTTCATTTTAAGCCAGTACGTTCACAGAACCTGTAAAGGCATTTTTCAGTCTGACGCAAATGATTATTCCAAAGAGAAATAAGTCACCTTAGCAGCACAGTAATGTAGCAGACATCTCCCTAAAATAATGCTGATCTTAGTTACATCTACATGTGATTCAAAGATGGGACACACGCCTTTTTCCAGTTTTTGCTCACACTAATGACCTTGTTGTGCTTTGCCTGGCTAGGATGCATGGCAGTGATAGCCAGGTCTCTGATGATGACACCCTGCCTGAAAACCTAATCCCACCCAAAGAATGTGATACAGAGGAGCCCACTCAGCGCGTGGATCAGTCCAGTGAGATCCGGCACATCACACCAGAACAGCTGTACAACCAAGAGAGTGATGACAAGGAGCCCGCTCAGCGTGAGGACCAGTCCAGCGATATTTGGCACATCACACCAGAATATCTGTCAGCCCAAGACAGCGATGACTATGAGAATGTGTAATGTCATCTGACAATAAACGGGGATTCAAATGTATTAATGTTTGTAATGTACGCATTTAAAATACACATAAATAATTATTATTAAAAGAAGCTAATAAAATAAAAACAGCAGATAAAAAGAGTAGAAAGCAGCAGACTAACAGAGATTGTCTTACGTATTTTATCCCATTGCAAAATATAATTCTGCTTCCAATTTGTTGGTTGCACTTCCATGATGTGAACTCACTGTCATGTTCAAAAAACCAGTGAGAGATGATTTGAGCTTTGTGACATAGTGCATTATCCTGCTGGAAGTAGCCATCAGAAGATGGTACACTGTGGCCATAAAGGGATGGACATGGTCAACAACAATACTCAGGTAGACTGTTGTGTTTAAACAATGCCAAATTGGTACTATGGGGCTATGGGCTAAGTGTGTCAAGAAAATATCCCCCACACCATTACACCACCATCCCCAGCCTGAACCGTTGATATAAGGCTGGATGGATCCATGCTTTCATGTTGTTTACGCCAAATTGTGACCCTACCATCTGAATGTCGCAGATGAAATCCAGACTAATCAGACCAGGCAACGTTCTTCCAGTCTTCTATTGTCCAATTTTGGTGAGCTTGTGTGAACTGTAGCCTCAGTTTCCTGTTCTTAGCTGACAAGAGTGGCACCCGATGTGGTCTTCTGCTGCTGTAGCTCATCAGGTTCGACGTGTTGTGCATTCAGAGATGGTATTCTGCATACCTTGGTTGTAACGAGTGGTTATTTGAGTTACTGTTGCCTTTCTTTCATCTTGAACCAGTCTGCCCATTCTCCTCTGACCTCTGACATCAACAAGGCATTTTCGTCCACACAACTGCTCCTCACTGAATATTTTCTCTTTTTTTGGACCATTCTCTGTAAACCCTAGAGATGGTTGTGCATGAAAATCTCACTAGATCAGCAGTTTCTGAAATACCCAGCTCCTCTGGCATCAACAACCTTGCCACATTCAAAGTCACTTAAATCCCCTTTCTTCCCCATTCTGATGCTCGGTTTGAACTTCAGAAAGTTGTCTTGACCACATCTTCATGCCTAAATGCATTGAGTTGCTGCCATGTGATTGGCTGATTAGCTATGTGTTAATAAGCAATAAAGTGTCCGGTGAGTGTATACCAGTACAGGTAAAACATGACACTTGGAACTTGTTTTTCTAGTGTGATGCAAGGAAGAAGAAGAAAAATAATGAAAACAAAAAAGAAAATCATAAGCAAATGATGATGGCCTATGCGTCCTTTAGGTCCTTTTTTCAGTTCACTTTGCCCTTTAAGAAAATCTTTATTAGTTTTAATCATTTGACTAGTGATACTTTTGGTTTACCAAAAAACAGCTGTGCTTGAACTGTTCTGTCCTCACTTGTCCAGCTGTCCTTAAACACTTAACAGAGGGACAAATCCCCCCCAAAAGGCTTGGCCATTGATTCCCCAAAAGGCTTGGCCATTGATTCATGTGTGCTTCTGTTTCATTCATGTTACATTACATTTATTCATTTAGCTGATGCTTTTATCCAAAGTGACTTACAATTGCTATACATCAACTAGGGGTTAAGTGTATTTTCAGGGACACATGGTGGATGTCTTACAGTGGGAATCGAACCAAGGTCTCCCACACCAAAGGCAAACATCTTATCTATGCGCCATCACCACCCTCACCACCAGTGTTTAGTGTTTACTTTTGGTCTATGTACTTCTGTGTTATTTTGCCCTTGTCTGCTCTGTGTTCTCTATAATCCCAGTCTGTATTCATTGTTGGTTGCAGTTCTTGGTGATCTGTTATGTGTTCAGTAACCTGTGTCATGTCTGTTTCCCCAGTTATCACTCTGCATGCCAATCTCTCTGTTTTCCCCTGCTTTCGGTCTGCCTGCCTGTGTCTCGTTAACCTCATGTCCCTCACCAGTGTACCTCCTCCCAGCTCGTTAACCCTGTGTATATATCCTTGCTTGTTTCCCCTCGGTGTTTGACTGGTCATTGTAGAGTGTAGATGCCCTGTCTGTTGTAGCTTGTGCTGTCTTGTCCTGTTACCTGCCCATTCTCTGTTAGTTCTTAGTATTTTGGATTATACCCATTCTGGATGTTCTGTTGGATTTCTATGTTCATTTTTGGATTTGTCTCAGCCACTCTGCCAGTAAGTGTGCTCGCCTTTTGTTCGTTTAAATAAACCTTTTGAACTATACCTCCTCTGCTATGAGTGCTGCATTTGGGTCCACCAACTTTCTCCACACCACAAACCGTAACCGATACCTCTACCCGAGGTGGAACAAAGCACAACCATGGTTTTTTGTTGTTGTTTTTTTTTTACTTTAATATGTTTGGTCATGAAAATGGATTGTTAAAATATTTCAATGCAAAATTAGTTTATTTGATTGATGTTTGGATCCTCCCCAAAACCTAAAATAGTGATACTTCTCCAAAAGGGACAGCGTCTGCCTTATCACATGTATCTCTGGAAATAATGATCAGAATGTCACCAAATTTGAACTGGATATTCACAGAAAGTTATAGCATACAATAAAGCAAATAATTCATCAATACATTTGTCCATCTTAAAATTTAAACACTCAGGAATAAGTTGAAATCAAATAGGAAATAAAAAGTCCAAAAGTTTGTGTACATATGTCTATCACTATTAAAGTATGGAGGCCAATCACCAAAGAAATACAACTAGACATATTAAAGTTATGCAAAAACATGGTGGTGCTTTGCTCTACCTTAACATTACTTAGCTGGCACTAACGGAGGGTTTAGATCATAGACTGTATATATCTGAAGATCAGAAGTTCTGGTGAAAAACGGCAACAAAAAATTAACAAAGAAGAACCATTGCAGTGGGTGCTTTTAGCATGAGTAAAATGTCTATTGTAATATTGTGCGTAACCTTGGCTGATGTTATGAGGTCATGTTGCTTAAAAGTACTGTGTCTGTTTTAACTGGATATTAATGTTGTTGTAAGTGCTGTTTGGACACTACAAAGTCTTGATTTCAATTTTAATTTTGCATTGGTTTATAGTCTGTGTAGAAGGTCTACTAGTTAGAATGCATTTGTTCTTCCTGTTTTTTAAGCTGCTTTAATGTTTGACTAACTGTTTGTGGGCCAATTTTATATGACAAGCATAAAAGTAATAGGTATGTGTAAATTGTTGTGATACATGCATTGATACTTTTGGATGATTATTTTAATATGTGAATGAATATTGTAGGGCTGTAACTAACGATTATTTTCATTGCTGATCAATCTGCTTATTTTCTGCTTATTTTCTCCAGTAACCATCTATAAAACATCAGCAAACAGTGAACATGCCCATGCCATCACAATATCCAAACCTAGAGCAAAAAGTGACATTATTAAATGTCTTGTTTTATCCAACCATCAGTCCAAAAACCCCAAAATATTTAATTTATTATAATGTAAGACCAAGAATATCAGCAACACATTTACATTTGTTAATACTGAAACCATCTAATTTTTGACATTTCTGCTTGAAAAATGACTTAAACAATGAATCACTTAAAAAAAGTTGCAGATTGATTTTCTTTTAGTCAGTTTATCAATTTATTGACTAATCTTTGCGGTTCTAATCCCACTGCAAAGTTTAAATAAAATTTTTAAAAAAGTGAAGACATTTAAGGTGACTTGCCTATTTATTTCATCCTCTACCTGTGCTGAATTTTTTTTCTTCTTACTAATGTTCTATTTTATATTATTTCCTGCTTTTCTTTGTGTCTCTCTCTCTTCACCTTCCCTTAATCAACAGTCTGGTAAACATCTCTGATAGCAAAGGTAACCAACACACACACTCACTCACTCACTCACACTACAAATACACTAGAAGCTATATATAATAGCCTGGTGGGGGGATTACACAGTCCATGACAATGTGTCCTTCACCACTGCATTGAACAACGCTGCCTGCCAGAAACACAACACACGTATGCACACGCTCAACATGGACATGCAGGGACCTCACTTAGTGTCATAATATGCAGGCAGACAACATATAAAGCAGCAGTACAGTACTGTAAATGTACACATAGGCTTTTACACATGCAGAAAGGCAAGACAACTTCTATGCATGCACAGAGTGGGGGGGGAAAAAAGGTCTTGGCGAGCTCTTTTTTCCATAACATGTTAGACAACAGAGAGAGAGAGAGACTTATGACACACAAACACACATGTTTACTGAGGACAGCTAACTCTTAACAGACACAAAAAACATCAAAGAAACTCAGAGGAAAAAGGGGTAGGGGCTGGTATGAAAGGCAGAGTGGCTACTGAATCAAGTATTCACTATATTTTGGTTGAGTAACTATTTACATCATGACACCACTGTTTTAGTGTTACTATTGTTGTTGGACTACTTTTATATACAGTGACCAAAGTTGCAAAATCAAGAACTTTTAGTTAAGTAATCTTGACCACGTGTAACTAGGTTTGGCAGTTTTGTGTAGCAGATTGGTCACATTTACATATAGGGGTAAAACCTTATTTTTACAGGTCCCATACTTTCCTATTAATTAAAAATGGAGGTTTCAACTGTAATTTATTAGGAAGGTTCCTGGAGTAGCAACTTGCATATCCCTTTTTAGGAATCATCTGAGGAAATAATTTGGACCAGTAAAATAAAGTTAATACATGGCTGCTTACCTGAAACAGTGCTAAAAGATTTTTTATTTCAAACGTTATATCATTGGCCCTGCGATGGACTGGCGACCTGTCCAGGGTGTACCCCGCCTTGCGCCCGATGTCAGCTGGGATTGGCTCCAGCCCCCCCCGCGACCCTGTACGCAGAGCGGTTGACGATGGATGGATGGATGGACGTTATATCATATCATGCCACCAGAGGGCAGTACAGGAAGGCAGCTGATGGTCTGTCACCATCTCCTTTCTTGAAGTCCTTCCAAATCTCTTATTTTTGCTGTGACTGATTTAAAAAAACCAAAACAATAATCAGTATTAATCTGTTTACTTCAATGAGAGCATTTATAACAGTTACTCTGATCCTTGAGGTGATTTTCCTCAGTTCTCTCTTCCTACAGTGATGCAGTCTCTATACTTGATAATGAACTGTTTAAGCACACAGTTCAATAAAACATAAAATCAGGAGCTCCTGAAGGAGTTAGTCCAGTTAGTCAATACTTAATTAATTTAAACTAACTTCCACACAGCGCAGACTCTTTCTGGGTAACATACGGTACAGTGCAAGAGTTTTAGGCAGGTATGGCAAGTAAGAATGCTTTAAAAAATAGACATCTTAATAGATTATGTTCATCAATTAACAAGATACAAAGTGAGTGAACAGAAGAAAAATCTAAATCAAATCAATATTTGATGTGACCTTTGCCTTCAAAACAGCATTGCTACTTTTAGGTACACTTGCACAAAGTCAGGGATTTTGTGGACATGTTGTCAGGTGTATGATTACACGATTATGCCAAAGGTGCTTATGACCACTAGTTAAATATGTAGGTTGAAACACAATCATAAACTGAAAAAGATTATTAACTGTGATGGGTATTTTTTTTTTTACAAACAAAGCCACTAATGGATTAGTTTCAGGTGAGGTGGACAAAGAGACATAGTGGATGGATGAACCACTGTATTCAGCTCTTCACTATAGGAATGTAACTATTTTTATTATTGGCAGGGTAGGGTAGGTACGTTTGAGAAACTAGCAAGAAACTGCTGGATTTTTGAAAGTATCCAACAGAGAAACTCCCACCCCCTCCCTTCTGGGCTCCTTCCAAAGCCACGCCCCGAAAACATATGAACGTGCGTTGCCGACACTGCAGGAGGACGAGCACAGTGTGACAAGCGGAGCAGCGCGATGCAGCGGCTCTCATCAGGGGTAAGAAAACATCTAACTTTATCATTATGAAAATAAACAACTAACCAGGCTGTTAGTGCTCATTATCAAGCTAGCATGTTAATATTGGATAGGTTTAAAAAGACTGAGTTTTAATCAGTAAGGAGCTGGCTAGCTAACTGTTAGCAACAGGTAGCTGTGCTAACAGCTGTGGTAACATTGCGCAAAGCGAAAAACAGGCTGATACACATTTTCCCGTTTCCATCAGTTACACTACACAAACGTGAATTTCGTATTAGACTCCTAACATGTACGTGGTTTTGCATGTTTGAGCTTACCCGGTGACAGCATTATTGTCTCTGATGAGGACTGGACCCCAGAGCCAAGCACAGACCAGGACAGGACTGGGGTTCGAGGCGAAGCAGAGGAGGGAGGGCTGCCGGGGTCCGAGGAAGAAGAGGCAGGACGGGGAGCACGAGGTGCAAGCTAAGGAGCACATCTTCTAGGACCTGTGTCGAGCTTCAAACTTCAACAACTGCATATGAACAGGTATATATATTTTAATATTAGTAAATTGTTTCCAGTGTACTTGTCTCAAAGTTTCTCTGGTGTTTCCCCCTAAACCCTTTTGGTGTCAAAAATAAAGTGCTATAAAATGTAATCCATCACTATTGTTATTACTTTTTTATTGTTTACTGATTACAACTAACTACAGCTCTGCTCATCTGTGTCATGTACATTGACCTGGTGTGTAATGTGGACACAGAAGTCCTGTTAGAGAACAACAAACCCCTGTTCAGTAAAAATATCTGATCATGTTGATGTCCTGTCCTATTTCACCAATCGTTCCAATTTGGGGTTCTAACAACTATATATTCCTTTACAGGCCAGAATCTGAGCACTGTGGACAACATTCAGACTACAGTGTTTCCATGCACCACACATGATCTTCCAGATCCAGGACAGAGTAATGGACAGTTGGAAAGTGTGGAAATGTGGAGCACTTTGTCAAAGAGTCGTGATACTAATTTGCTGTTTCTGGAAGATATGCAGCTGCTATCCTGATCAACTAAGACAATACAGAAGTTTAATCCTAGAAGGGTGTAAGATATAATGTCACTAACTGCTACACAAATAATTCCATCCACTGTGTGAATAATACCTGTACATTGTTTTATGCCCAGGAGGGTAGAGAATAGTATACTGAAGTATACTGTTCCCTGTTCTGGAGAATATTTGCATTCTTTTTTAAATAAAACATTGAAAATGATAAATGCCTTTTCTTTACACTTGCAGCAAAACAATCAAGCAACTACATTTGTCTTATGTCTGAAATAATGACATCCAAATGTGGTATAACACTTGTTTATTGTTATTATATATACACAACTAAAACTACAACCTACATCACAAATAGATAATTTTAAACAAGGTGTGTCCAGATGTATCTTGACTGATCATGAAGATGGTTCAGACTTTACTCGTAGCATCGTATCGCTTCTGTGGAGATGATTAAATATATCACAATCACCTCTCTGACATGATTACCACATTTCAAAACCAACCATATTACTTTTTGTTGTACGTTTTGCTGTATTTAGCAACACAGTTGGGGCAGGGACACCTGACTGATCCCCATGTTGACGGGGATCATCAGGTCTCCTGGTTCTGCTTCTAGGCAGCTCCTCAGTAGTAAACAACAGTCGGAGGAGGATGGCACTGTGGAGGTCTGCGATGTAACTGTAGTCCTTCTCCACCTTCACTGAGTACAAGCTCCAATTCCTGGACTTTTTTGTAGTACACCTTGCTGTACCTGATAACACAGAAAGGCGAATCAGCTAAGTGAAATGTTTGCAATACCTGACATTGTTTTCTTATACTGTAATTAGCATTAGCACATAAAATACAATAACAACAATAAATCAGCACCATCTATCTGTATTCCTCATACTGTATAATTTTTTTGACTCATCACTTATATTGAGTAAAATGCACAGGAGTAATAAAAATACAACATACTGATTTGTGTCATCAGCTTTTCTCCTGGCTGGACTGTGGACACAGTGGTTGTAACACAGGCCAGCCAACATGGTCTGATCAGCTTATACTGGTGAGAAGTACAGCGGCACAGTAGAAATCAAACATACAGGATTTTTTACTTCTAGTAAAATAAATAATGGCATAACAGCACCAATTACAGTAAAAGGTTTTCACCCAGCAGGTTTAGCTATGAACAATGTCAAACTATATAAGTAGCTTATATAACAGAAACGCAGATACTTGGGGACCTTTAGCCAGTGTTGTTTATGTAACGTTATCCTAATGTTAAAATGTCTCTCATAACTACAAAAACACACAGCTACATCGCCACATTTTGTAAAAATGTCTTGTTCAAAGATATAACAGAGGAACATACAGTCAAACAACGCTTGCAGACACAAGATCATCACACAAATAGATTAGATACAAGGTAAAAATAAAGTTACGTGTAAACATAGTTTAACAATAACCCTAGGTGGTAAATAACTAAACCGGGGCAGTCTACGCCTACACTGTCTTATCTAATGTTAGCATCCAGCTCAGCTACAGTTACATATAATTCATCATCTGTACTCTGGCTCACTCCACCAGCCTGCACTCGGAGCTGCCGTTAGCTGTTTGCTAAGTAGGTAGCTACAGTTAGCTGTATGCTAAGTAGGTAGCTACGTTGGCTAGGTTGGAAGTAACAAATTACCATCAAAGTGAAAAAAGCCAGATTACCTGTCCAGCAGACATGAACCGACCACGGTTTAACTTCAGCCAATTGGGCTACCTCAGTAGTCACCGTCGTTGAGAAGCCACCCGATCTCACTGCTTCGCTCGTCAAGTCTGAGAGAGCTGACCGGATGCGCGCATGGGGGCAGCTCCTGTAGCAGCAGGGCTGGTAGCCATGGCAGCGAGGGAGAGTGACAGTCACCCAGCCAATCACTGCATTCGGTCCGAATGAAACGGATGGCTGTGTTTACTGCAGCGCTGAGAGGAGAGACAGCAGAGGTTTATACTCTATTTTTAAGTGCACCTAACTGTTTAATATGTATTGGTGTATATAGACAGTTTCAACAAATATGACAACAAGTGTTTTAGAAACAACTTGCCTACCCTGCCTTTAATCTGTTGGTTATTGTCTTGATTAATTAAATAGTTTTGTCCATAGAATGTAGAAAATGTGGGAAATGCCCTCTTGAAATGTCTCATTTTGTGTGACCAAAAGTACAAATCCCAAAGGTACTCAGTGTAATAAAGAAAAACATAAAATCCTCTCATTTGAGAAGCTGGAACCTGTTTTTGCTTAAAACATTCTGAAACCATTGTTTTATTATCAATATTTG
Organism: Micropterus salmoides; assembly: GCF_014851395.1. NCBI lineage: Eukaryota > Metazoa > Chordata > Actinopteri > Centrarchiformes > Centrarchidae > Micropterus > Micropterus salmoides. Next base: position 14,902,797 of record NW_024044681.1, read on the forward strand.
CAAAGAGCTCTGTTTCACCATCATGTAGTCAGAGTTAACTGTGATGAAGTAAGGTCAGAGCCAGTCTAGACCTACTATCTAAAATCTTTTTTTGAATACTCATGACAAAACTGTCTTCTACACACAGCTTGTTAGACCTGGCACGCATTGTATTTGCTGATGCTATTTATGGCCAAGTTTAGCTAAATGATCACAATCTGCATCAACAATTTTAGATTTGTTTTAGTTTTATATTCTTCTTCTGTACACTGCTCTGTGCATGGTGTTGATAGAATGAGCTAACAGCCCACAGTGCAGAGATAACTTTGTCAGCCATCAGTAATCAAATATTATTCAGCTTTGTTTGTGGGTTAGGGTTACGGGGTTAGGGCAATGTGGCCATTAGGCAGACAGACTGCCTGTATGCATATCACATTTTACCACATGGTCTGTCCCGATGTGCTGTATCATTATAATCATTAACCTTGATGATAATAATTTTTAGCTTAAAAAACTCTTAGAATGTAACCACACCAATCTCCTGCCATTAGGTCTGTTGTGTTTAAAGTTTAGTTGTGTTAAACTCTGTGTCTGGCTCATGCAACAGTGCCTGGAATCATTTCTGTACATGTTATCAGAAATCTTCAACTCTTGACTAACGTGCATTATTAAGTTAGCATAATCAGTTTTTAATTGTGTTTGCCGTCAATGGAGGAGGCAGGTTTTGTTTTTGTTTCAAATTAGATTCTTCACTCAAGCAGGAGCTTTTTTATATACATGTGCGTCTTTAAAACTAGATTTCAGTTGAATTCTTTACCAGAGGGAAACAAACTGTCATCTCCTGGGCTACAAATGAGGTCCAGGTGTATGTTTTTCCTGTTGTTCTCTTCCTCAAGTGTAACGATACACTTTAGACTCACAATAGACTTTCATACCCTGAACAGAACATTGCGTTGTCCTTATTCTTAAAAGATCATTACTAGTATGAGAGGAAGGAACATGGCAAGGAAATAACTATTATTGTGATTATGTCCACAGTGGTGAATAAATACCTGCAATGAGTACTGAGTAGCCATAATCAGAGCAGAGAATATTCTTAAGGACAACAAATTGTCAGAAAATGTTTCTTCAGTGCTGGTGTGAACCTACAAGGGACAAAGAAAAAAGACGCAGAAGAAGGTAGACCTGTGGTCCACATACCCAATACAATTCTAAACAGAAAGCAACCCGACTTGGACCAGAAGGCTCAGACGGCGTCCTAAAGTGTACACTGCCAGATGTTGCTCCAGCCATGGACTACAAGTGGAGTGTGGGTCTGTGCAAGACATAAAAACATGTAATGTGTTATTTTTCATGTTCACTGATTTGTTGTACACTGAAGAAAGAAACATCTTAACCAACCATAGCATGGCCTCTGGAAGAAGGGGGTCCAAGGGGCCATGTACCCCAACACTGTACTCCACTGGTCCACATTCTTTTTAAGTTGTGAATCACTGTAACCCCGCAAACGCCCCTATGTTGCAACAGACATTTTCAATCAGCTATCTGTTGCGAATACAGGGTGGCTGTGTTCGCAACAGATAGCTCTCATTTTAAACTGGCATGAAAACACACTGAATATCTATTATAAACTATGTAGATGATATATGATCATATTTTACATTTTTTGATTCTTATAAAAGATGAAATATGTGTCCTATGCTTGCCAATCCTTTTGATTTCTCTGTCCCTCTCACTGGTGATCTCCTACTGATTCATATCCCCAGATAAAGATCAGCTCTTTGGGTGATTAGAAAAGAGAAGCAATGCAGAATCGCTTGTTGACCGGTGCAGGGGGGAAAAGTGCTTCTGGTGTGAACAGAAAGGCTACAGGACAATATGCCAGATTGAGGTTGATGTCAAATAAGGCACAGAAAATGTATTTATCTTGTAATGTGTCTTTTCAGAACATGTCAGTTCATGTTTGTAATTGTAATTTTGTGCTGTTTTATAGTTATTACCATCAACGAGGTTGCTGTTTCCTTCTTTCTTGACCCCAGCTATATTTTTTTTTTATAGTTTTGCATGCTGTTTAGCCCCCTCCACATCTGAGTATATTTATTATCTGCAAATTAGAATTGCATATACAGTGCAGAACAAAAAGTGATGATTAAATAAAATGATCAGGAATTATACAAAAGTCAGTTTTTAATTAAATAAAGGAAAATGCATGACACTGATGGTGACAATAATAAATATTGAATAAAGTTCAAGATATTGGGGAGCTGGAGCCTATACTGGCATTCATTAGTTGAAAGGAAAAGACTAGGAGATGTCTTTTGCATGGCTTAAGTTTGCAGTTTACCTAGCTTGTCTGTCACAGGACTGTGGAAGGCATTTTTCCATCTTTATTATATTATATCTTTATTATATTATACAGATTTAAGTACACAGACACAGAAAAAGTCCTGTATGTATGTAAACCTTGGTGTAAAAAAACATTCCATATAGTGTGTGTGTATCAGTAACTGCTGTGTAAACTCCTCTGAGGATATTCTTTCCTGGAATTGAAGGCACGTCTGTGTGCTGATGATAATTGGCTGTCAGAACACAATTACTTTGAAAAATGCTCTGTTGGATATTATTTCTTTAGTGAAGCAACTTACTCAGGAGTAGATACAGTTGTGGTCTATGAAAAGGCAGTAGGGAGAGGGCTGTTGTGGACTGAGATACAGCATATTCAGTGAATTCACAGGAACACAATTTGTATCCTGTGACTGTATTGTTAGCAAGTTTTCCCATATGCATGATTCACTTTTTCCACCCTACTTTTTACCCCTCTTATTTTACAACTTGCATGTGTGTATGACCCATCACTTCTAAACAGATGGAAGTCGCCTATGTCATTGTCACCCGTTAATTATAATGACCGTTCTAGGTTTTTAGCATATTTTGGCGCATTTCATGCACAGCTAAGCTGTAGGGTATATTTTATATATACATATGTATTACTTGGTCAGACTGAAGTAAAAAAAAAAAAAAAAAATCAGTCTTGACTATATATAACAATAAAAAAGTATAACTATAGACAGGCCTTGCAAATCCCCACAACTTGAATATATTATTTTTAGGCCTATACCCTGAAAAATCCCACAAAGCAGGATTTGGAGTTTGGAGGTACTTCAGGTTTAACCCTGGGTTTTTTAGGGTAACGATGGTTGTTCACTTCTTACCAGGGTACATCTCCATGGTAACAAATGCTGCACACCTAACCTGCTCCCGGGCAGATTATGTTGGAGATAACAGATCAATGCCTATAAAAGCACTGCCTACTGGCCAATCAATTGTCTTGTAAAATGGCAACACCATTTGTAGAAGATCCTGTGGAGCTTGGTGTGTGGATCGTGAGAGGTTCTTTTAGGAAGGTAAGAGTGTTCAAAGACCGCAAAGCAGGAGCAGCAGGAGTGTACTCCTATGGAGAGCCCCCTCCTGTCTTTTTATTTTTTCCCTGTTGGCAGCAAGCAATGCCAAAGCCATTTCATTGTGCTTTTGTATACCAATATCATCCTACAACAGAGATTGATTGCACCAGGGTTGCAGCTAAAAGAATAAGATTAAAAATGTAATACATGGCATAAGAATAGGCCTACATCTAAGCAACACATTCATTTAAGGGACTATATAATTTGTGTATAAACAAATGTAATCATACTTGGATCTGCTTGTGCTTATGTGTTTAACTTCTTTGTATTTCTCTAATTTTATAGTTTGTTCTTGTTTATAAAATCTGCGGTTGTGCTGCCAGTAGACAAAACACAGCCGCTTTTTACATGAACGTGCTCATGTCTGGATTGGGAAAACCTGGGTCGACTTACCGAGTTGATTACCACTGTCGATTGACCTCTTAGTGTGATTGTGGTTGTGAGGCTTAGTGAAGCCAGATAATGAAAAGAGATTTTGGGTATGCTTCGTAGTACAGGCCTCAGGTGTCAGATTAGGTATAAAAGCCTGGGCGTCCTGCTCAACCTGAAGGACTGCTCGCTATTCCTAAACATTGTAGATCTTCAGTAAGGTGAACTTAGCCAGATCTGGAGCTTCTTGAGGTGGCCCTGGGACATCCCATGCTGGCTAATTTTGAGAAGGTGGTCCCTCAGTTGGGCAAAATCTACATAGTCCCTATTTTGATCATGCCAACTGCACTGATGAAGTTCAGACCGTCTCTATGTCTCTGTGCATAGCTCCAGGGTCCTGGTGGCAATGGTGGACAGAGGTGAAGGTTCCTCTGCTCCTAGGTGGACTTGCACAAGTCTCTGAAGTTCCACCATCCCTAATATCTCTGAACTTAATGGCTGGGAAGAAGAGAAGTTTCTCTGCAAGTTTCATCAGCTCAGACGGGGATTCTGGTTTAACCATCTACTGTCTAGAGAAGTCTGGTCAGAAATGGTCTTCATGGAAGACTTGTGGCAAAAATTCCATGCCTCCGACATGGAAACAAGGCCAGGTAACTCATCTATGCATGGAAACATGGGAACTGGGGTGCTGAAAATGGCAGCAGGTGCTCTGGGCTGATTTTGAAATTTTAAATATTTGGCTGTAGCAGAAGGCAGGCTGTTCGTTGAAGGGCTGGAAAGTGGTATAAGAATGAGTGTCTGCAGGCAACTGTGAAGCTTGGTGGAGGTTTGTTGCAAGTTTGTGGCTGCATTTCTGCAAACGGAGAATTAATGGTCTGCTGACAGGTACAGGCAGATAATTATTCATCATGCAATACCATCAGAGAGGCATCTGATTGGCCCCCAATTTATTCTGCAGCATAATATCGATCCCAAACATACAGCAAAAGTCAGTAAGGACTATCTTTAGCGTAAAGCCATAGAACCTTGATCTCAACATATAATTACTAATTTAGCTGACACTTTTATCCAAAGTGACTTACAATTGCTACACATGTCAGAGATCACACAGCTCTGGAACACATTGGTGGATGTCTTGCTGTGGGAATTGAACCAGGTGCTCCCACACCAAATGCATGTGTCTTATCCACTGTTTCATCGCCACCGTGAGTCTACAGTAGCAGGGATTACATAAAGAGAGAAGCAACTGAGGCTGCCTAAATCCACAGAAGGACTGTAGTTAGTTCTCCGAGAAGTTTGGGCCAAACTATCTGCCGAGTTCCTTCATAAACTGTCTGCAAGTGTATCCAGAAGAACTGATGCTGTTTTGAAGGCAAAGGTTGGCCACACAAAATATTGATTTAGTTTAGATTTTTACTTCTGTTCATTCAATTTGCATTTTGTTAATTAATAGATATAATCTATTGACATGTCTATTTTTGAAAGAATTCTGACTTTACAGCCTTTTTTCCACACCTGCCTAAAACTCACAGTAGCCTGCTGTATCTTGTTCACAACACTTCAATAACTAAATTTAGCTTTTTAAAATCAACTCTCAGATATAAATAGAACTCATAAACCCATTCTTGGTTATGCTCTAATTTATAAGGAGCTAAAACCCACTTTGCTCTCTCCATCTGGTCTTATTTTTTCATAGCCCTCCCTCCTTCCCATCTCATCTCCACCCTCTTTTGACTCTACTAAGTATTTACAAAGGGTCTCATACGGGAAGAGCTTCGTCACTTACTGCAGAGAGTCCTGGACCTCGACCAAGGGCAACAAAAACAAACCATCTTTTCATGTCCACAGGGTCTGCTGTCTTTCTTTCTTCTTTTTAAGGCAAGCTCTCTGCTGATTCCATTGTTTGTTGCTTTAAGAGGAACTAGATGACTTATAATTCATCAGGAACACACTAAACCCCATGTGGCCTCTTGACATTTCGGCCTGCAGTTATAGTGGATAGTTTCAACACCTAACGTGAAAATACTGGTCTGGGCTGGATGTGTTGGTGTAGTTGATAAGGATCTCCTGGGAGCAGGGAATGAAAAAGAGAGTTCAAGTGCCTGTGCCAGGACTATGATGATCTGCTGGTGTGTATATGTTGTCACTGCATGTGTGTGTGTTGGACAGTATATCAGATTGTAACAGATAGAATTGTTCAAACCCCCCGAGCAGAGCCGCCCACCTCCTTCCTCTGTCGGTTGCTGGACGTCCTGAAACTAATGTGGATTTCACGGCTTCACAGTGGTGGATGTCAGCTGCCAACAGTTTATCCTAACAGTTTTCTGCTCTCTATTGATTTTTCAACAATGTGTCAGATTAACTGGCTGCCAGCACAAAAGGCTGTTAAATGGATGCCTTGACATTTTGAATTTTCATCTGTCATTTTTGTTTGCCAGCTACTTGGAGGAGACTACTTCTGCCGCGTGTCTTTTGGAGTACGACAAAGCTTATCAGCATTCCTCATAGAGCAACGTGTGTTTACTAGAATGATAATGAGCTAGCTGATGACCATCAATACTTTACCTCCCTCACTGACACATGGGAGGACAGTTCGTTGTAAGAATAAAATAATTACAAGACACACGTTTTATTTAATCCCTTCTTTAACGATAATTGATTCTCAAGTGACACATGATGTGACAAATTTCTGGAAAATTAATACAGTAGCAAACATCTATTTCCTATGTAAAGATATAGTGAGATAATGGCGTCCTGAGCAGAGATTGACGTCACACCCCGTCTCTCCTGTGTGTTGTCATCTGAGCTTCTCTGTGCTTTGCTTTGCCAGTAGCCTGGCAATAGCCAGTCTGGCTCTTGTGCATGTTAGTGCATTACAGTCCCATACTGTGAAACTGTTGGCTTTGAGGAGAGCGATACAACGGCTGTTTCTTTTCTTATCTAACGCCGTGAAATAAGGATGTATTTCAACCAAACCAGAGTTGGTGATTGCTGGTTTGGGTGAGTGTTGTATTGTTTCTGTCCAGTTTGAAGTGTGTTTTACAATCTGGCAGGTTTGTTTTGGTCTGAGATGCTGGTGCTCCAGTGCGACATTTAGTGGCAGTGATTGTTGCTTACACCTCCTTAAGTTTCTGCACCATTGAGCTATTGGATCAGTTGACAGACTGATTTATTCGAGAGAGATGTCTCAAATCATCAATATATAGAAAAGCATGACGAGGTACATGGATTGACAAATTTTAATAACAAATATTTTAGATGTTTTATAAATTGTCACAGATTTCCTAAAACCAAATAAAATATTGACATGTAAAGGAGATTCTGATCATTAGACACAATCTGCATGTTGACACTGTGATTTATCATCTGGTCATTTTACTGTGCCAATTTTATTGGGTAATCCAGTGATGGCCATAAAATCAGCTGTATATATTTACAAGTATATTGAAGTTGGAGATTATTTAAATCTGCATTGTGGAACCAACTTTTGTCTCCCCCTTCTGACAGTGAGAATAATTGCACAACACTGCCGACACATGCTTATGACATGTAGTCTCTGCTCTTGCTGCTGTCGCCATGGTTGCTCCCCCATGAGCTCTACACATTCAACTTGACATGTTAGACAGAGGGCAGAGTGGACACTACAGTGACTCACTATTGCCTCTCGAGGCATAAGTGGTATTACAACACAGGACGGGACGGGGCTAGTGGGTTTTACATTTCAGTACAGTGGGTACGGAAAGTATTCAGACCCCTTTAAATTTTTCACTCTTTGTTTCATTGCAGCCATTTTCCAAAAATCAAAAAAGTTCATTTTATTTCTCAGTAATGTACACTCAGCACCCCATCTTGACAGAAAAAAAAACAGAAATGTAGAAATTTTTGCAAATTTATTAAAAAAGAAAAACTGAAATATCACATGGTCATAAGTATTCAGACCCTTTGCTCAGTATTTAGTAGAAGCACCCTTTTGATCTAATACAGCCATGAGTCGTTTTGGGAAAGATGCAACAAGTTTTTCACATCTGGATTTGGGTATCCTCTGCCATTCCTCCTTGCAGATCCTCTCCAGTTCTGTCAGGTTGGATGGTAAAAGTTGGTGGACAGCAATTTTCAGGTCTCTCCAGAGATGCTCAATTGGGTTTAAGTCAGGGCTCTGGCTGGGCCATTCAAGAACAGCCACGGAGTTGTTGTGAAGCCACTCCTTCGTTATTTTAGTGGTGTGCTTAGGGTCATTGTCTTGCTGGAAGGTAAACCTTCGGCCCAGTCTGAGGTCCAGAGCGCTCTGGAAAAGGTTTTCGTCCAGGATATCCCTGTACTTGGCCGCATTCATCTTTCCCTCGATTGCAACCAGTCGTCCTGTCCCTGCAGCTGAAAAACACCCCCACAGCATGATGCTGCCACCACCATGCTTCACTGTTGAGACTGTATTGGACAGGTGATGAGCAGTGCCTGGTTTTCTCCACACATACCGCTTAGAATTAAGGCCAAAAAGTTCTATCTTGGTCTCATCAGACCAGAGGATCTTATTTATCACCATCTTGGAGTCCTTCAGGTGTTTTTTAGCAAACTCCATGCAGGCTTTCATGTGTCTTGCACTGAGGAGAGGCTTCCGTCGGGCCACTCTGCCATAAAGCCCCGACTGGTGGATTGCTGCAGTGATGGTTGACTTACAACTTTCTCCCATCTCCCGACTGCATCTCTGGAGCTCAGTCACAGTGACCTTTGGGTTCTTCTTTACCTCTCTCACCAAGGCTCTTCTCCCCCGATAGCTCAGTTTGGCCGGACGGCCAGCTCTAGGAAGGGTTCTGGTCGTCCCAAACGTCTTCCATTTGAGGATTATGGAGGCCACTGTGCTCTTAGGAACCTTAAGTGCAGCAGAAATTTTTTTGTAACCTTGGCCAGATCTGTGCCTTGCCACAATTCTGTCTCTGAGCTCTTCAGGCAGTTCCTTTGACCTCATGATTCTCATTTGCTCTGACATGCACTGTGAGCTGTAAGGTCTTATATAGACAGGTGTGTGGCTTTCCTAATCAAGCCCAATCAGTATAATCAAACACAGCTGGACTCAAATGAAGGTGTAGAACCATCTCAAGGATGATCAGAAGAAATAGACAGCACCTGAGTTAAATATCAGTGTCACGGCAAAGGGTCTGAATACTTATGACCATGTGATATTTCAGTTTTTCTTTTTTAATAAATTTGCAAAATTTTCTACATTTCTGTTTTTTTCTGTCAAGATGGGGTGCTGAGTGTACATTACTGAGAAATAAAATGAACTTTTTTGATTTTTGGAAAATGGCTGCAATGAAACAAAGAGTGAAAAATTTAAAGGGGTCTGAATACTTTCCGTACCCACTGTATATATCTCTGTACGTAGGCGTCATTGACATAAAGTCAGAACTGTTACTGCTTCATATTCTGTCGGTCTGGCCAAATCTTACACATTGTGCAATTGTAATGAATCTAATTGGGGTCTGAAGAGCGCATTTTTTGTTTGATGAATAGTGCTGACACATAGCTGAGAAATTTCTTGTTAATCAGTGCTGCAAACTGTATAGTAGAGAGTTTCACAAACTACCATCTCCCATTATTGAGTAGTTTGAATTTTGTTGGTGAGGTGACTGGTTCCTTGTATTTTAACCAAAATGCTACTACTACTACATCTATGTAGCTTCTCTCAGACTTAGAAGCTAGTTTTACTGCTGAAACCCTTTATGAATAATTCTTAGACCGAAAACTTGAGGTCTTTACTTTACGACTGAAAATTTTATTATTATTATTATTATTTTTATGAATTTCTTGGCCAGTTAGTAAATATGGCCCCAGTACGTTACAGAACCGTACCAGTTTGGAAAAGTTGCTCTAAATGCCTGTGATGTGATTGTGCAAGATATACTAGAAAGAAATTGTCCTGGTATTAGGCCAGTTGTTTGCAGACTAAGAGCTTGATTGCTGCTGCAGTTTCATTTCTTCACGTCCTGCATGGGGAGAAATGCTCAAACCAGACACTTGAGAACATATAGTGGTATCACAAGTAGTGGGGAAGATGTGATGTTATGCTATACTGCAGCCTTACTTCTTACTAATATTTTCAGGGCGATAACGCAGGTGCATATTAACATAAAAATATTGCCTAACACAGCTTAAATAACTACTGCTTGTAAAAACACCAGGCACAGTGGTAAGTGCATGAAAAAGTTTGCTTGAGTCCCTCATGGCACACTCAGATCTGAAACTTCAGCTTGCTGTTCCCAAATACCATCTGAGGATATGAAGCTGGAAATAAAACCTTGAATTTATAAAAGAGAAAATGAGAAAAAAAAATACATTTTGAGGTCCCTGAAGTTGCAGAGGAATCGTGGGTTAGTAGTATAACTATACAGCAGACTGAGCCAGTTAAGCCTTTACAATAGCCTAGAAGAAAAACATTTATATTGCAAAATAAAATTATTTTCAAAAGGGCCCCATGGGAAAAAGAATGAAAGTGAGAGCTTTGTGAGGAAAGCCAGGTGCATAAAGTATCTCCAGGTGCTTTTGCTTTGTGCTGCTAAATTGATTTCCATTATTATGAATATGTCCGTTTGTTTGGCTTGTTTCCAGGGTGTGTTTATGCGAAATCAAACAGATGAGAGAGCTGAGGTCTATCAGAGTCCAATGGAAGGTTTTAGATTATAAGGCAGACAGAAATGAGATGGAAAAGAGCAGGAAAACAGAGCTAAAAAGGAGGTCTAAAACATAAAATGTTGAATAGTAAATTAAGCAACCCTTGTTTAAGGCCCTGAAATAAACCCACAAGTCTGTATTTACTGTGCCTTCATAAAGTATTTACGCTCCCTGTCTTTTTGCTGCATTTTATGATGCTACAGCCTGAATTAATTCAAAACGTATCTACTTACTTTAAACACTTGTGTGCATGATTTAGTATTATGTGGTCTCAAATGAATTGGAATTCTCGATTTAGCATAACTTCATGTCATTAGTTGTCTTCTTTTTCTTGCGTGTATCCATAGAGCGCTTCATAAATGTTTTCTCCAAACTTCTGGCTGACTGTAAGCACCAAAGGCTTTTGCTGGCCTCTACAAGAGGGGAGGGGAACACAAATACGTTATTTGTGTGCACTAATTATTAATTTGTGGGCACAAATTAGTTTAATTATTCCATGAAACCTAGCTCTATACACATTTTTTGGCAGTTTGGGGCTAGAGAAGCTGTTAACTCAACAAAGAACAAACAGTTGCATATTTGCACATCCAACAGTTAACGGAGCAACATTGGCGTTCATATGGAGTCATGTTTCTGCCCACCTTATAAATGTGAGTCCAATAATCACTCTCCTTTTTAGCTTCAACAAACTCCAGAGGGAAATGTCTGACTCATCAGCTGCTAAATGCTCCACTATGTTCACCATCTAGTCACTAACTTAGTACATTCATTTTAGCACAGACTTGTTGAAAAAACCTGCCAGCAGAAATAATGATCCGACAGATGCTAAAACACTTCATAGAGTAGAGTTTGGTGATGATTTTCACTGGGTTTGTCACAGCAACTCTTCTTGGAAACATCTGCATCAGCTTGCCGTGTTTGCTGCCGGTTTTGCCGATACGGCTCAATCTTCAATTCATTCCACAGATTCTCTCTGGGAGTCAAATCTGGGCTTTGAGGTTGCTGAAGGACTTTCACATTCTTGTTGTGAAGCCACTCCATCGTCAACTTGGCAGCATCTTTGAGTCCTGTTGGAGGAGAAATGTGTTGGCCCCGCTGTCAGGCCTTTGGCACTCAGAAATATGCTGTCCTCGTGATCTGCCTGTCTGGATCCCTGCATTGTTCCTCTGGACCTCTGGCAAAGTTTTTCTGTCCTCCCTGGCCAAGTCTGAAGCTGCACCATCGCGCTTCGAGGTATGGATGCTGTTAGAGGGTTGATAAGCTCTGCCCAGTTCCAGCAGAAACAAAACATCATGTCAGCTGAGACGTTTTGAATCTTGTTTCATCAGATCACAGAATGTTTTGCGTCACGCTCTGTCTTTCACATGTCTTTTGACAAACTCCAGGCTGCTGCCATGTGGTGTTTACCAGGAGAGGCTGAGTTCTGAATTTATTTGAAGGCCTGTGTTGACAGTTTCTGTGCTGGCAAGTTATTTTATCATGATTGAAGAACACTGGAGTGGTCTTGAGGTTCTTGGCCACATTCCTGATCACGGTCTTTATTGGCAGGTTCCTCCATTTGGTCAAAAACAAGATCCCAAGTTCTAGGAGGAGTCCTGGTAATTAAGTTTTGTTTTCCTTTATCTCGTAATGGTGGGGTCTGCTGTTGACCTTTTTTTATAGTTTAATTCTCTTCCCAAGACCTGAGTCTCAGTAAAGTTTGTTTATAGTTTATTAAATAGAGAGATGAAACATCACTCTACATAAAATTAATTGGCAATTTTGATTTGAATGATAAAATGTGAATATTTACTAGCTTTCTTAGTTCTCTCTGTGACAGTATATTAAATATCTTTGGGTTTTGGACTTCAAGATGGCACCTTGGACTCTTGAAAACTGTGATTTCCCCATAATTTTCAACATGTTATGGACATAACGATAATAATTTAATCTTAACTTTGAAATTTTGTCCAGTGCTTTAACTTGTTCTCAAGTGAACTCCTATACAGCTGTAAACAGATCTGAAGGGTAAGTTCACCAGACTACAAAAACAATTGTCACTTACCTCAAGTAGTATCTTGCCTCTCTGAGATTTCTGCCGCCACCTTAATACAATAGAAACAAATTGAATTTTGTTTATGATGCTCACAAAATTAAACGGATAATCCACAGACCTCATTGTCAACTGTTTTTATTGGATCTCTGAGGAGATGATTTCAGTAAAACTGACAAAACTGAAATCTGTGGATTATCATAAATAACTAGGATATTGTGTCTGGACAGAGAATTGCTAGTGGTGCGGTTCCAGGGATAGCAAGGCCAGGTCAGACCGGTCCACCGCTTTAGTCCAGACCAAATATCTGAAAAACTATTACATACATTGCACTGATATTTATAGTCCTCAGAGGATAAATCCTGCGGTGCCATCCTATAGTGCCACCAGCAGGTCAAAGTTTTCACTTCCATCCATTGTCAACCGCTTATTCTGCGTACAGGGTCATGGGGGCTGGAGCCAATCCCAGGGAAAGGCGGGGTACACTCTGGACAGGCCGCTAATCCATAGACAAACAACCAGTCACACTCACACCTAAGGACAATTTTAGGTCTAGTCAACCTAGTCCACATGTCTTTGGACGGTGGGAGGAAGCCGGAGCACCTGGAGAGAACCCACGGAAATGCGGGGAGAACATGCAAACTCCACACAGAAAGGCCGGGGCAACTGGGGTTTGAACCCATGACCTTCTTGCTGTGAGGCAAGTAATAACAGTAATATCCACCGGACCACCGTGCCGCCCAAGCTTTCACTTATTCTATGAAATTTCTCAACATCTGTTTGATGGATTGGCACCAAATTTGTAAATTTGTCCTGGTTCCCAGAGGATGAATCCTTCAAACTGGTAACCTCCAACCTTTACTCTCTTTAAGTGAAATGTCTCAACAATGAAAAATTTAGTTTTTAAATTCATAAAAATCTGTAACAGTTTGAGTTAGTGTAGATCAATTAAAATTTTTATTAAATTAAATTAATTTAAAAACAAAAACTATTTAAATGCAGATACAACATCTCCGAATGACTAAAAAGATCACCTTACAAAACCTTTTGCTGAACTTCTGCTCCATGGAAACTTGATCAAAATGATTTGTTAATATGATTAAGATCATTTCATATTTATTTACCAATCTACAGGATATGCATAGAGGATTATATCAATTTAAGTGACTGTTTTGTTCTTTGTAAACCAGCGATACCTCAGTTTGTGTGGTGAACAGAGAGTCAGAGAGGTTTGCGTACACAGAAAGCACTGCTTTATTGACTGCACTGGACTGGACTGGATTGGTCTGGACTGGATCAGGTGGGACTGGGACTCATCAGATGAGGATGGGAGATGAGGGGGCGGGGTCAAAGTTTGGGTGGGGGGGCAGACAGGTTGCAGGTGAGGTGGAATCAAAGTGGGATGCAGCCATCATTAAGGCAACACAAACAGCATGCAGATACAGTCACAGGAAACATCGTCATCATCATCATATTGCTTTTCAAAGTCTCGCTTAAAACATTAAAATTGTACAAAAAGGAAGAAAATAGGTTTTTCGCACTAATGAAAAATACATTTTTTGATTTTTCCCTCCTACAAAGAAGATTCTAATACAAGAAAATAAATATAGCAAAAAAAGCCAAAAATAATTTAAAATAGCTCTTCTTTTTCATATATGTTCAATAGTTCTCTTTGCTATTAACAAATGGCACAACATTCTTTGAAACAAAGAATACAGAAGGATAAACTCCTGCAACATTCATATTATTGTATTGAAGAACCGATGCAGAGTGGAGGAGAAACTGGACACGACAGCAGAGATTTGAACACTTTTTATAAGGACAAATAAGACAGGAGGAGGAGGAAAGGCCTGTGTCCAGCTCTGCTCTGATTGGACGATGCTGTATTCAAATAGTGCCTATGTACGACCAATGTGATGCAAAACAATCTCATGTTGCAGAATGATACCCAATAATGTTTACAAATGTCATGAGAGAGCAGAGAGAAGGGAGAGAAACTGTTCAAACAAGAAGCAGCTTAATCAGTTAACCTTGTTTCAACAAAAGGAGGACATCCCAAGTGCTTAAAATAACATATTAACATAAAAATCGGATATTCATTAGTGCTTAGAGGAAAAAGTCTGTGACAAAGAGTGGCTGAAATTTTGCAAACCTAAACTCAACTGAATTCTTGTTTCGTAATGTGATTTAAACCTGAGGGAGAAGACTTTGTGAATCGCAGGTCAGGAGAGGGAAGCGAGATTTTTTTGTTGTCGTTACTAATGAGTCAGAAAGTGCCTCCTCTGCACTGAGGAGAGATACAGAGTAAAACGGGAGGAGAAAGTGAGTAAAAGCAGAGAGAGACATGAGGTGGAGCTGAGAGTAAGACAGAAAATGCCAAAGCAACACAAAGTTAAAGAGAAAGAGAGATTGACCATGAATAACGAGGAGAGAGAGAGGGAAATGCGAGAGATTACATCCACAGGAATCTGTTTTGGCTCTCCATCCACACTAAGCTGGTGTTTTTCTAAAAAACTAAGCTTTTACAAAACGATGTGAGAGAAACTGAGTTTTTTAAATAAAACGATGATGTAAGCCCGGTCCGGGGCAACTTCCTGTTGCCTACAACACTCCCTGTGATCACTCATTTTCGATGTTAATACATACAAACACATAATAAATGCGTTGTCGTCATATTTATGCTGATTTTGTCAAATGAAAATTCTTTTTTTTCTTTCTAAAAATTCTGATTCATCTGATTAACCCTATACCCCGACCAATGGGTTTCCCGTTTACAAGATGTTTAGGAAATTAGAAAGCCAACTAATGCATGTATGACAGATCACACATTTGCCTTCACCCAACTAAAAATGCTCTATTTAAATTTTAAAGAAACTGGCAACTGAGTGTGTGTATGTTAAATGAGAACAGCTAAGCAATAGGTGGTCACAGAGAGCAGGAGGGGACACAACAAATGATTAACCAGAAGAGACTGAGCAGAGTAACCAGACTGTGATGCAGTTTTGTTGCAAAGAAGAGACAAAGGCGACAATATTTAGCGGTTTTCTTATTATTCAGGCATTTGAGTGTTGACAGAGGTCTTTACGAATACGACCTGAAAACGCTAGTGTGGACTCGCATTGTCTTACTTACAGAGTTTGTAAAATTAGCTAGCTTAGTGTGACGAAGCCTAATAGAGAGAGAATGTTCCAGTTACTAACAGACGAAGAAGACGAGGAGAAAGAAAAGGTATTCCTGTACCTTCTGCACACATACATACACACATCATGTGTTATCAGAATAACACACACAGAGGGACTGCACTTTCCCCAGTTTATATAATCAAAACATATTTTCATTCCCTGCATGTATCAAAGATCAAACAGTGGAGGCAAATAAATACATATTTGCCTCAGAGGAAGAAGATAAACAGTTGTTCTGTGTGTGCAAAATAGAGAAAGAAGTCAGATTACAAAAACAGTGAAGAAGTGAGGAAGGAGATAAAATAACAGAAACCAGGAGAGAGAAAAAAGGAGAGACGGACAGAGCTGTGAAAGGAAGAGTGAGAGAAAAAGCAGAGACAGAAATACAGTACAGAGGGCCTCTTAACAAATGGTTGTAACCAGCAACTTAAATTCAGATTGTGTCTAGACACAATTCATCCAGATTACATTTACACCTGGAAGTAAAGTGTCTCTAGTGCCTGTGCTGAAATCACTCTTTTTGTCATAAAACAGATTCCCACCAACGTCCTTTTGTTATATTTACACTTTGTGTGTATAGTTCCCAGCTGAACTTAAATTTAATGTTGCTTTGACCATCAGCAGGAGACAGTAGCATTGGCCAAATGCATCTTCAGTGTGTCTCGATGCATTTACACCTCAATTTGTCTGCGGTGATATATGTCTGAGCAGAGCCTGAACCTCCCAGGAGCCTAATGGTAAAACCAGATGTAAAGGGAGGGTGAATAAATTACTCAGATTGTGAGGATGGAACAATAAAAGGGACTTTAGCAATTATTCCACCAAGGTTTCAAGTTAAATTGCCAAAAATGATATAAAAAAGGATTCAATTCCAAGAGTGGATTGTTATTGGTCTTAACTGTTTGGCAAATGTTGGGGAATTGTATGTTTATGTTTAACAATAACCGCAGTCTATAGTGGTCACGAACAGATAAGTTACGAAAAATCATCATTTGCTTGGCTGATCGTGATATTTTAATAATAAAGCTAGGGTTATTTTTCTTACTGTCAACTCCGCAAACCCAATGAAAAGACCATTTTAAGACTTTCTGCGCCAGATAGTTCAGCAGGACCACCTGCTAGGCTGTCATCGCTATGCATCTTTAAAAAAAATACAGCTACGGACAGTACCCGTCAGTACGAGGTGCTTCAACTAAGTATAACTTAGACATCCACATTTAATAATCAGTTACAGGACACTAACTCGTCTGCTCCTGCTGTCTGTCTCTTAACATCAGCTTGATATCTGCAGACTGCTGCTAGCTAGCATTAGCTGCCCAGATACAGACCGAACAAAGTAGAATCTGCACGCTGCTCGGTCGACTCCCAGTGCTTCAACTCTCTTAGAAGAGTACATACCTCCCCAACAAGCAGAGCTAATTTTAGTCCCTCTCGTAGATGTTACCATTAAATTCAAAACAACTTAGCCAGACCCAGCTAGCCTCCTAAAGTCACGGCACTATCATAACTGTGGCAGGTGTGCATATAGCGCACCTATTCATGGGTCAGTTTATGGGACAGTTGTATCGTAGCCAGCTATGGTCTACGTTACTTTGTGAGTGAAAATGTTTGCAATTTGTGCACCTTGTAAAAACCTTTCAATACTGTCCTGAGATTTTACACCTAGCAACCCCCCCCCCCCACCAAATTTTAATTCTAATTGATTTGATAAACTGTCCTAGCCCATTTGTTCCTACTGAAGATGTAAATATTTAAAAACAGCTCATGAATATATAGTTTTATTTAAAAAAAATTTTTAGCAAACGTTACTCAAAAAGGAGTAAATGGTGCATTTGTTGGGGACTATTTTCAGGTGCGGATGAACACACATTTGGTGCACTAGTATTTATAGCAGCAGGATGGTGTATGTGGAATTGAGTTAAAATACACTACAAAGGCAGTTTTCATGGTAATGATGGAAGGTCAATGCAACGGTTTTTGGACAACAATGGAGGTCTATGCCACAGACAGATAAGATTTTTTGGATACAACTTTGTCATACTTGTTAGTAGGGTTAATTACTTGCTGGTTTTGGTTTCGCAAGCTCTATCTTTTTATTCTGTTGGAATACAAATAAATGCATTAACTAACCACATACAACCAAAGAGGGTGATTTCTATTGAATGTCATGGTCAATTTTAAAATACTCCACAAAGCTGAATTGTTTTCTGGGTTGGTCATGCCATTTCATGCATTGTTTCCGTTCTGCTTTCCTGACTCGATTGTTACAGTTTGTAAAGGAAATGCTTGGATGGAGACCCGGCTGTATAGAGACAGAGAGAGAGAGAACAGAGAGAAAACAAGAGATGAGGAGGCGAAAGGGGAAGGGAAGGGCCTGGTGGTGTTTATATTAGCTGCTTGTTAACTTGACTGTGCGGACAGGCTGCAAACAGAACGCAGGGGAAAGAACAAGTTGTACTCTTTCTCTGACTGCTTCTCTGGCTCTGGTTCGGTAAACGTCTCCCTCCTCTCCTTTTTCTTTCTATCCATCTCTCTTCTCTCGCTCTCTCTCTCTCTCTCTCCAGGCCAGAGCAAAGCAGGGTGCAATGTTTTCCCCTCCTCACACATACTTCCACAACACGTGCCTGTCATTATTTGTCCTTAAAGCTACAGACATCCTTTTTTCTTCTTGTACATTTTTATTTTTCTCGTCCTATGCTTCAAAAGCGATTCAAAAAGAGCCATGTGCCAGCTAAGGAGGCTGATCACCGGAGAGGAGTTGTAGGCAGGAGGGACATGACAGGAGGAGTGGTTTTTTTTTGGGGGGGGGGGGGGGGGGGGGGGGGGGAATTCAGGTTGGAGGAGAAGAGGGGGGGAAAGTGAGCAGGGAGGAGGAAGATGTTGGATGGCAGAGGCAGAGTAAGGTGCACAGTTTGTGCAGATGGGAGCTTTAGTTTAAAAAAAAAAAAATTGCTTTGAGCCGCTCTGGAGGCAGATGTGATCTCACAGTTTGTGTTGCATCACAGTGGGCGGAGCCAAGAGTATTTCTGGCTATGTGATATTAGACTGAAGCCCACTCAAATGGCCCTCTCGTTTTGACAATAAAATATCAGAAAATATTTCTCCCAGTTCATTGTGATGTTTTCAAATGGCTTGTTTTGTCCAACCAATAGTCTAAGGATTTTTATTCATTTATAAGAGCAGCATCAAATTCTCAAATCTGAGAAGCTGGAACCAGAGAATATGTTTGCTAAAAAAATTAAATAACTAAACCAGTTATCATCAAAATAGTTATTTTCCTGTTGTTTGACACATTGTTGCAGCGCTGAAAACAACTTAAAACAATTGCTTATAACAGTAGCTGCAGCTAATTGACTAATCATGGGCTCTAGTAATCTGCTTTTATTTGTCAAAACAAGATTTTCTCGCACATTTCTCGTCTGGTAATGCACCTAATTAAGCTAGTTTACCTAACTGACCTTCCACATTCAAACTGAATTGCCTGTATTGATCTTGGTATGCCAGTTGGCTACTCTGCAAGGTCATCAATGAATGAGAACAGGCCATCCGATTCACATTCTTTGATTCCAACAGTCTAGCCTTAACTTGACAAGTGAGCTTGTTTCTGCCTCCACAGCAGCCCCGTTTGTGTGACTAAACCTCCAATCTGTGCAGTGTGTCTGTGTTGTGGATGTTTGAAACCTTGAAGCCATAGCTTTGCTGTAACAGAGAGGAGAGCAAAGCGCCAGTAAAAACAGAGGAAGCAGATAATGAGTCGGCTTTCTAGTTTGATACGAGCTACGGCGGCCAGCTAAAGCGTTACAAAAGAAATAAACAGCTTCCAAATGCTTTTTCAAAACACAGAAAATGAAAATGTTTCTAGTAGTAGTAGTTGAACAGTATTATACATTATTGTAGATGTGTATAAACTCCAGCGATACGCATGTAGGTAAGGTGGGTGTGTTTGTATGGCTGGTGTAGGACAGTAAAGCAAGGAATAGGCAATGGTATCAGAAACTGGAAGCACTGAGCAGTCATTGGATCAGTCTGCATTTCCAAATGATTAAACAGTGACAGTTCCTTTGAACCATTTTTTACACAGACCATCATTAAATTTAACTTTGGTCGAGATTTCTGTCAAAAATCTAAACCCAATGTACATCATCTGCAACAAGCGGCATTGTCGGTAACTCCGCTCACATGTTGTTACAGAGATAATTACTGCTTTCACTTGAGCCCAGCAGGCATTTTGAGTCCCCAGACTTGTTTAACTAAAATGGCAAAAAAATGTGGCCTGGAAGAGAAGCTGAAGATTGAATTAAATTTATCATCACAAAAGAATCTAAAGTGTTTGCCAATCCTGGCTTTACTGACCTGAGGACAGCCCTCAAACCACTTTCTTATTGGATGAAGGAGCAACCACAGAGGAAGAGAGACATCCTATGAACAGCATCCTGGTGCCCTTCTGGTTCCTCAAAACAACCTCAGGGCAATGATCAATTGTTGTTTTAAAGTTGTGTAAATTAAACTTTTTCTTCTAGTATGCGCAACACCTGAAATTGAAGTGCTGTTTTTAACAGATGATTTTGTTGCACAAATTCACTTGTACAACAGAATTTACCAGCATTTTGTTGCTGGATGGTCTTAACCTGCCTCCCTGCTGATAAAAAGCTTGAAACATGATCTCTGCTCAGCGGAGGAAGTTGTGAGGAACCCAGCCCTGCTGGTGCAGTGATGTCTTTCCAAGGGGTTTTACAACAGTGTCGGTACAGTAGACAGCAGCTGTGTGAGGTTCCAACTGCCTCAAGCAATCAGTGTTGGCCTTTAACCAGCCTTTCAGCAGAAGTCTAGGTGGAATGCATCACTGTGTGTAGGTGTGTTTCTGACCAGCTTATTTCTGTGGCGCAGCACTCATGCCAACTCCAACAAACTGTCAAACATGCACCAGCTCACCACTTAGAAAACGGTATGGTTGAATATTCATCCATTATGCACAATGTCTTAACCATGAACCAAGAACACAACCTTCAATATTCCACTGGATCTTCTGCTGATATTGACACTAATGCTTCACACTGAGGCAAAAAATGTAAACGCCATGACTGATATTACAGATTAAACCCAAGAAAGAAAAGAAAAATCTAATCTGGATATCCGACCTGACAGAGTTGCAAAATTCAAAGATCATCAGAGCACATTTCAGGCTGTGAGCCAACACCCACACCAGCGTAGCACACAGAGGACAGCAATGCTTTGAAATTGTATTCTAGTGGATATTGATAAAAGAACCTGCAAAAGACTCCAGTCTACAGTATCTACGAAGTGGAAGGAGAGGGCATTGAAGCCACACTGTAAATATAGAATAATAACCAGTTAGAGTATGCCAAGGCTGCACAGTATCAAGCAACAAAAAAATCAAATCTGCAATTTGCCTGACAAGGTACTATGGTGCTGTTCTTGGGTTAAAATCTGACTTTAGAAAAAGCAACTCACCGAACTACCTCCACAACTTTCTGTAGAGG
Source organism: Micropterus salmoides (assembly GCF_014851395.1). Lineage (NCBI taxonomy): Eukaryota > Metazoa > Chordata > Actinopteri > Centrarchiformes > Centrarchidae > Micropterus > Micropterus salmoides. The sequence goes on from NW_024044681.1 coordinate 14,923,987, forward strand.
AAATTCAGCACAAAAGTGTCAAATATATTTTTCTTTCCTGCTTGTGCTGTGCAGCCTTAGCATTTGCTACTACATGTTAAGGCCGTTAATGTGAGGCCTTGTCTAATACCACTGTCTACAAAGTCAGGCTACTCTGAACATTGAATATTGAAACCAAGATTACATTTTTCAGTCTTAGCAACACATGAACGGTAACAGCCACCGAGTGGAGGATTTTGTGGGCCGTAATGGTACTTTGCCACATCCTCACTTCAAAACACAAGCTTTGTTGCGGTTATTGTTGTTGTATGTGTTGTTATGGTCATTTCCATGGGGGTTGTAATAATGGTAGCCAACGTAGAAATCCTAAATTTCTCCCCCTGTTCTGTATGTATGGTGTTTTACAAATTCGGCAACTGCTTTAGACAAAAGTTTGCACATTTCAACACAAAACCCTGCCTTAGGATTTTTTCCCCATACTTTGCCTCTTTTATGGTAAAAAAGAGACTGGTGTGGAGGACTAACAATGTGAATCTTCTACGATGGCTACACCTGAAGGACAAAGGAGACAGAGATGCTGCGCTGTCACCAGTAATAATACTCTCCTGCTGTTAGGGGGTATTTCACTCTGAGTAAGCTCATACTTCCTGATGCAGTTAGGACCGCATATACATAAAAAACTAGTCATCTTGTACATTATAACCCTGTTATACCAGTGTGTGAGCTGTATGTTGTGTGTTCAGTTCAGCAGCATTTGGCTTTTTTCTGAGGGGGGTTAAAATGTGTGAGTCTGTGTTTAACAACCAGCCCATTACTGAGGCAACAGGCTTTTTCTACGTTAACCTCCTTGAATGGAGATCTGGGAGAATCCAGGTTGGGTTTATTGTTGTTGGTGTTGTTGGTGTAGTAGAATTAACAGTGCCCCCTGTAATGGAGGAGTTCACATAACACCACAGCGTTTGTGACTGAACCCTATGGATCTTTGTCAAACCAGGTGGAGATGTGGATTAAACCGAGCTGACCTGGGCAGCGCTGGCAGAGTTGTCTGACATCCTTATCTAACATTCTTCATCTTGAAAACCAGAGACAGAGCACGTGTACGTGTGTTTGTGTAGATAGGATGTAAATATGCTGCCTTGATACACAGATCTATTCTTTGGCGTGGTCACTTGAGAAGACAGGTTAGAAGCTGTCCATACAGACATAACAGAGGAAGTAGATTGGACTTGCGCCTCTATTTAAGTGTCTGTTCATCAGGCCTGGGTCAAGCAGCCCTTAAAATCATTTGTGATGCTGTTTTTCACCCTAATTTGGAATCAGATGGGTGGGGTCTTAGCTGCAAGAAAGCTGAGAAAGTGAAAAAGTCCTTTTTTTATAGTTGACCACCGAGCCACTATTATCTAACCTGTCCCACCCATCTGCAAATGCAATCAAGTTTAAATGAGCATTACTTATCGATTGAGACTATTAAACCCAGGGCTGACGGTCATATAATCATACTGAGAGGAGGAACATGCTCAGTAGTAGTCGTGTAGGAGTTCAAACAGTGAAGCTTGCCAAATAAGGAAGTTTCTAGACACACATCACTTTTTATATATATATATATGGTATACGATATATACGTCTTACGTTGCTTTTTCGATAAATGTTTTAACCTTTTCTTCTTTTTTTTTTTTTTTTAGTTTTTTAAACCCCTGAGAATACCATGGACTGCTTTAAGTACAAAATACAACTCTCTGAGAGAACAACAAAAACTTTTTTAGAAACAAATTTACAAACAACTCAATTCAAGAACTTAAGAGCGCAGGCCTCTGAAGCTGAGTATTACATGTGTCATCATTCATCTAACAGGAGAACCGGTGCAACCGAGCCATCAGTTACGAAAGCTTGTCCACGTCAAACTTATGTGGCAGCCATGTTGGTGCCATAAATCCAGCTCAATGCTTGGCTGAATAAAACAGTGTTGGGCATCTTAGTACGTCAATATATTAAATTGCATAGATACACATGGTTGATTAAGTATGACTAACTCGTTTCTCTGAATGCCTGTTTCCTGAAAACTGCAATGTTAACCTTGGTGGCTTTATATAGTAACCATAATAACTGACTTTTGAGAGGCTTCACTACCTAGAAATCGTCCAGTGATATGGATCCACTGCACTCAGGATGCTCATGTTAACCAGCATAGTGACTGTTTTATATAAGGAGGTTTAGGGGGACAAAAGGGTATGGGGAACCCTCAAGCTGTTATGTTATTTGTAATTTCCAAGATGCTCATAAAACATGTTTTTCCACTCTTACGTTATGATGACAGCTGAGACAGCCAAGACCGCAAGTTGTGGTTGAAAGCTCCAAAAGTTAGTAAGTGGAGCTTTTGAGTTGAGGTCACTTGCTTTATCACATAACCTCAACTCAAAAGCACACGTGCTTTATCCAGTTTTGTCTAATCAATTCTCCAAATACCAAATGCCGCAGTGACAGGGAGGCTCTTGTGTTTCTGCCCACCTTTGTGATTCAGCCCAAAATGTAGCTGTATTTTTACACGAGAAACTTGAATAACGAAGCATTATTCATTCATACTACTGAACTGATTGTTGACAGAGGAAACAGACTACACAAAATATAAAAAAAAAATCTGTTGAACAAAAGTTGAACAATCTGCTAGCACGCTAATGTTTTATTGTCTCTGTTTTTCTTTTCTCCATGTGTATCTATTCTTGCAGTCGGCTCGCTCTCAGAGGCAGCGACATGGTGCTCACAGTGTGACCTGGACAAACTCCGTTTATTGATGGCTCTGGACTGCAGTGATCTAGTCAGGGGGGGCACAGAGTACAGTAGGCAGCTCTTTGCACTGATAGTACGGTGTTGCTCTGCTTTGCTAATTGTTGCAGATGCTTTGTTGATTAATGGCAAACGCTGCATTTACATCCTTGTTTCAGGCACTAGACAATTGTTAAGGTGACAAGGAGCCCAATGCTGGCTACACCTGGTAACCAATCCAACAGGATTTCCTTTTGGTTTGATTGTTACAAATCCGATTGAGAAACGACTGATTGATCAACTTATTGATTGTTTGCTTGTTTGGTTGAGTGAGTGAGAAGGTTGGGGGGTGGGGGTTTGAGGGGAGGTGGGGCACAGGGGCAAGCGACAGAAGGCACAGAGTTTCTACGATTTTTATCCAAAGATTCAGGCTAAAAAAAAAGAAAGAAAAAAAAACCCAGAACAGAATTAGGAAGAATTTGAAAGCAGCTGACAAGAGTCAGATCAAATAAAAAGACAGAAACGGCTGTGATGGGAGCAAAGGGATTTGCTTATAGTAGTATGTGTGTCAGTATGTCTGTGTGTTTGTGTCTCTGTGTGACAATCTGAATGAGCACCAGGGTTGGGGTCAATCTATTTGCGATTCAAAAGATGGATAACAGTTTTTTTTTTAGTCTGTGATGATAAATTTGAGAATGACGGCTTTAGTGTACATTTTACAACTGAGTCAGCATGATGAGAACTGACCCCAACCCTGATTATGCATCTATTATACACACGAGTGCGTACGTTACAGCTCTTATGACTAGCTAGTTGTGCTTTTCAAGGCTGAATACATGTTGTCCCATGTCACCCTCTGTACATATTCAGACTAGCTCTGTTGTGAAATTTTCTTTCCACTGAACATATTCAAGAAATCAAGGACTTGTTGGATGCATCTCAGGCCATAAAGACCAGGAGCGAAGCAGACCCTGAAACCAGCTTGAATAATAATAATAATAGTAATAATGCCCCGAAGTGTTTGTTCCCAAGTCTGGCAGATACCACAGACATGAGGCCAAAAATGGGTACTTCCAACGCCCAGAAACAAAATGAATCTGGAAAACAAAACAAAAAAAGACTAACGGTAATGTTTGTTTCCTATTTTGTTTAATGTGTCGCATTTTGTGGTAAGCTAACGACAAAGTACGATCCGGTGGAGAAGCTTTACTGTACGACAGGCAAACAGCTACATTCAGATTCACCCCCAAAAACAAAGCAGGTAAGAGCTGAAGAGATTTTCCACTGGTAAATGTGACAGGGATTGGCTGAACAACGCCATCCAGCCATGTTTTGTAGACTTTATACGGGGCACAGATGGGGAAACAATTAGCCAGCTGGACACTTCTTGGATAACTGTGTGTGTATGTGTTTGTGTGTTAATTTGAGTCTCAGTTCTTTAGGATGCCAGCACGCTCCTTCTCAGCAGGTCCTCGTTCCCAGAATGCAACTGCGGCAAGCGGAGTTTGCGTCCGCCAGAGCGTGTGTCTGTATCACTCTGCTCGCCATCAGAGAAGTACCCGTCAGTTTCAGCAGCGTCCAGCAGGGACGATTCCTTTCCTGTGAGTGGCAAGTCCACATGCCCCAGCCCTGCTATGCCTCCTCCTCCACTGAACCCCTTCCCTCTGGATTTACCCTGGCGGGACAGACGGAGACGTGGGGCCCCGCCACGTAGAATCGCCCCTGTGTCAGGCACCGTGACACCGGGGCTAGAGGCCGGAGGTGGTGATGAGCTCGCGGTGAAACCAGATCCAGCCCCTGACGCAACACCATTCCCTGTGTGGACGCTGTCCCACCAGCCGCGGTCCTCCGAGATGTGACAGGAATCCATTTTGGAGATGGGTGGCTGCGGTGGAGGGTCCCTGTGCAGGTCAGAGCTCCTGGTCTGGTGGTGATGAATGTGGTGGTGGTGCAGGGCCTTGGAGGAGCCCCTGGACCTTTCCCCTCTCCGGCCCACATGGCTGGAATTATCCTCCGCCACACTCTCCCAGAGGCTCTTTGCAGTGGAGGGGCTGCTGGCAGCGGAGGCGGCTGCTGCAGACAGGAGTGTTTGAGGCTGGGTGGGGGTGGTGGTTGCCGGGTGTCCACGAGCATGGGGCTTGTTGCCCCCTCGTGGTTTGCGGCCCAGCTGGGGTGTTTTCCAGGTGGACTGCATGGAGTTCTCCATCATAAGGTTTAGCAGGCTCTCCTCGCCCTGCAGGAGCTGAATCAGAGGAAGAGAACAAGAGAGGAGGGAAAGAGTTGAATCAGTTCACATTTAAAGGTTAACACAAAATGTTCAATATATATCTGGAATGTTTTTTTTTTTTGCAAAACAACAATTAATTTGCCTGTTGCTCAGGTTTCTGGTTTTGAAACCTGATTCTTGCCTGTAATTTTTTGGGGGGAAAAATAAACTCCCCACCCACCTACACCTACCCACATTTCCATCAGCTCAACAATGGAGATGTGAGCAACTGATTTCACAAGACATTTTGTTGTCAAGCAAAAAAATAAAATAAATAAAAATCAGCATTTCATATTGTGGTGTTTAAGCTCTTCATGAGATGATTCTGTATCTCTAATTTGCTCTATTGTAAAAAAAAAAAAAACTAAAAAAAAAACAGTTTTGTTATTAATGGCAACTACAGGCCTGTGTAACGTGGGACCTTTTGGGAAGTCACTACTTCAAAGATCTTTATTTTTTCAGATCTTTCTTCTTAAAGATATCAGGTTTTCATATTAACATCTCATTCTGTTTTACAGAAAAAAATGACTGTGTTTCTGTATTTTTATTTTTGTTCCTGAACACAACCCTTAAACAATGGAGTTATATTATGCATTCTGGTTGGAGCCCCCTGCCAAACAATACACAAACAGAGCACATTCCTGAGGAAAACAGCAGGTCAGCCACAGTGCAGTGCTGCTCTGACCATCAAATCTCTCATCGAACTTATCAACCTACTATGAGAAGTGAGTAAAACTCACAAACTCCAGTTATATAAAGATTCAATCTAAAGGAATTGGTCAAGAGTCAAAATGTTTCTAAATAAAAGGTGTTTGAAGGTGGTTTCCAGTGTGAAGGCTTAACTCTTATCTGTGGGTTTGTGACATCTGACAAAAGTGGAGAACTTTATGAGGGTGGTTTTCAGTTTGGGGAAACTTAATGCCCTATAATAAAAAGCAAACAGTCTTCTTTTCACTCCTCAGAATTATTCAATGCAACTTTAGAAGATAATAACATCCAGGTTTTAAAACCACAGTGCAATAGCTTATGTCAAGTTATGCCAAGCCAATTTTAATTATACAGCCCAAAATCAGAAATTGTCCTCAAAGGGCTTGTAAAATGTGCTATTAGAGCAGCAAGGGAGCAACTGCAGAAAACAGATGTGTTGATTTTGATAGCATTATAAACTTAAATACCTAAAAATTAAACACTACTGCTCTGGCTGTTGACATTGACCACAATGTCACAGGAATGAGCGTTGAAACACTTTGCTAAGTTACTTTTGTGGACAGTTTGCATGGGAGCTTTGATGTCAGCAGGATCAATAAGCCTTCAGTGGAAACAAAGAGCTTACATAAAACATAAATCTCTAAACAGGCCATGAATATACAGTTTAATTAAAAAAATAAAATAAAATAAAAAAAGACTACATCATTTCCTAAAACAGCCAGGCACTGTAGTTTTTAGCGGATGGTAATCAAACTGTTGTGAATTTAATAGTTTTTGGGCCAACAGCTAAGCTCTCTGGCAGAGGAATATCAGGTTAGATATCAGGCTACAGTCCCACAGGAACTATTTGTTAGTAGGATTAATTCATTGTTGGTTTTAGTTTTTCATTGGACCTGTTGATAATAAGATTAGTATAGAATATTCTCACACTAAACTTTAAGCTGTTGGTATTCTATGAATTATCTTGGCTAACTACTGAAAATCCCTCACCCTATTGTGGCAAACATAAATCATAGAGTACAATGTATCCATGAGTTATTTCTCTTTTTTTGTGTCGGATGTGCTAACTTATTCATTAAACCAAAGCTGTTATTCGTTGGTTGTAGCAGTGGTCCATTTTACCTGACTGTGAACACTGACAACACAAACTGGGTTGAGCAAAATGTTTGACTTAAAAAGTAATGTTCTTGGTTGTTTACATGTAAATTTCAGCACACCATGAAGCAAAAATTAAATTATCTGTGTATTGTGTCATGGATTAAGACATGTTATTAAGTTTGAAACAGTTTACTTCTCACAAAGATGCTCTGCCTACACATTTTTATCCTTTTGACAACCTCAATTTAGTCTGGATTTTGTCCTTTTTGTCCTCTAGTCAAGTCCTCGTCGTTGACTAAGAAGAAGTTTTTGACAGCAAATTTTATGTTAACTTTGGATGTCTGTCTCAGTCATGTCTGTAGGCAGAATAGTTCCTTATATGGCTCCTGGCACCAGTTTTTTCCACCAGTGAAGTGGACTGGGATTCAGTTCAAAAGGTGCTGTCTGCAGGTATTGGTGCTGAAATGATGTTCAGCTCATTTTTTATTATATTTATAGACCTATATATGAATGAGTTAAATCCACATTGGAAATCCATTGCACCAATCCATTGCTGCATTATCAAATTCATGTCTACTGAATGTATCAGTTATCATTATATTACAGTCAACTCAGAAATAGCAGAGGCATCACTTTGCAGGTTTCTTGTTGCTGAAGCCCTACCTGGTCGGAGAGCAGGCGGCCGCTCTTGTCCCGATGCTGGGCACCCAGGGCCCACTGGCTTAGCATGTCATCAGCAGTGATCTGAACCGACTGGGCGAGCCAGCTATCGAACAAAGAGTTGTCCAGTGGGAAGGACTTTGACAAACCTGAGGGAAGGGGAAGGGACATAAGGAGGGAGAGAGGAGGATGAAGGGAGGAAGAGATGGATGATATCAAGGCAGAGACAGTAAGCAGAGGTGGCAAAGTGGGGGACAAGAATAAGGGCAAGAACGGAGAGAAAGAAGAAAAAATAGACAGGTGAGGAGTGCAGCACATTTTCATAAATAAAATAAAAATACAGAATACACTGTACTAAAGGCGTCAGTCGATTTAAAGATCTCTCAACTGAAGTCAAGAAGTAAAAGGCATAAATCGAGCCGGAGCACCAAGGCTTTCCACTGCAATGCAAGACTTTTGTGCCAAACCTTAAATCCCACAGTTCTGTTAAATACAGGGTTAGCTTCAACTCGCTTAGTCGGTCCACTAAAAAATGACACGATTCAAACAGTAATGTTTGAGCTTGGATTTTCTTTTCTTTAAAAACTGGCAAAGAACAAGGTGTTTTTTTTTTCAAGAACACATTATCATTTTTAAATGTTAAAGACAAGCCGATACAATATAATGCAAAGGTGACTGGTGGACAAAACCTGCTAAAAAAGGATACATATGATGACATGAATGCATAGAAAGTAAAGATAGCATAATGCATCCTACCTAAACAGTACAGAGCTGTTTGAAATCACATCTTCCAGTTTTGTACCATGAAGCAATATAACAGGTTTCCGTAATGTGAGTTGGTGAAACACAATATTTAAAGGCAAGTGGTGGCTGCATATGCAGCCTTGTTTCTTTAAGTTAATTATACCAACATCTTTCATTCAAAATGAATAGAATCAAAAATGCAATGCAACATCTCCAAATTGATGTTAATCTCTCACACAGCACCTCTAACACAACACCCAACTTGACACAGTGAAATTCACAGTATGTAGCGATAAGCTTCAAATCTAAACATGCTGTTTCTGTCGCTTCATCAATAATGAACATATAAACCTATTCTTTACAGCAGAAATCCTGTTTCCTGTCCCCTTCCCCACACTCTGGGGTGTGTGTGTATATAATTAGGAGATTTACATGGCTCCTTTTCTATCATTGTGGGCTGTGAAAGTGCTGTCAAAGCACTGCGTGTCTGTCTGCAGCATTTTAGCTTTTCTTACTTTGACGCACGCACGCGCGCACACAGACACACACAATGCAGAGAGACTTAAGGAGAACAGAGAATGGGGGGTGGGATCCATTAGCTCATGTACTTCTTCTCTCCTGTTTCCACAGAAGAGGGTGCCCACATTTTGGCTTGCCAGTCTTTCACTCCTCACATATTTACATCCTCTCAAATCAGAATCCAGAATCTTTTTCTGAAACTCTGTCAAAGTCATTTATGTTTAGCTTTTTGACAATTTTAAGTACTAAAGGTTATAAATAACTTAAAAATTAAGAACCAAAACTCAAGTTTTGCCAAATTACATGTTTGTCCAGAATCCGAAATGGAGTGCACTAACTGTTGCTCTAAGCTAGCTGGCAACAGACACAACGACTGTGTCTGTGGGAGTGTGTGTGTGTGTGTGTGTGTTCAACTCTGACTGAACAGAGAACTCAACAGTATTTTCATTATTTCCCTACAGTCTATTCTATAGTTTCAATTATGAAACAGATCCATGTAAAAGTAATGAAATTTAGTATTCTTACTTAACCAAAAACAACCATCCACCTCTGCACGAGAACACTATCATATCCACTTTGGGGATCAGCTGCCTCTTAAAGAGATATTGTTGACAAAAACCTGCACACAGACACATTATGAAAAATACAGACAAGTGTATGCAGATGGTTCTGGTCTAAGCTTCTTTATCTCATTTCTTTCCCCTACTGTCTTTCCAGGCTCCCTGTAAATCTTCAGTTCCTATAATGATCTGCCAAGCAGGACGGCAGGAGGTGCTGTTAGGGTGGCTTTAACACAAGCTATCTTCCACACTCACACACAGCCGGCCGTTTCCATGACGCAGCATGTCTCTGCAGGAGCCGAGAGAGCTCTGAGGGAGAGAATAGGTGACGGGGGTGTGGGGGAGGGCAGTGAGGAAGTGTGAGGAAGACCGAGGAGAGAGTAGTGGAGTGAGGAAGGACAAAGGGAGACCTAAAACATGCCACTCTTTAGTCTGTAGCTATTTTTAAATTATATCACTTCTTGTACATCCAGAAAATATAGAGACAAGAATAAGAGTCTAAAGCAATGCTAGCAGCTCTGTGTGGCTGTACTGACACACAGCAGTGCTTTGAGCTAAGTGCTAACACCAGCATGCTAACACACTGACAATGCTAACATGCTAGTGTTTAGCACAATCTTAGTTTACTATGTTAGCATGCTACATTTGTAGTAGTACAGCAGAGGCTGATGGGAATGTCATTAGTTTTGCAGGTAACTGGTCATCACCAGTGTTGGGAGTAACACGTTACAAAATTAACACAATTACAGTAATGTATCGCTTTTTGCTGTAACGCAGTAATGTAACACATTTCTAAAAAAAACTGTAATATTATAGCCGTTACAATCTCAGTAATGTGCGTTACAACGCACTTTAACCCGAAATTAAGAGTTTTGTTTTTTTAATGATTAACCCACACAGAGAAACATTTCAGCACTGGAAAAACAATCAGATTGTAGGCATGGTGCAAACTACTACTACTTAACAAGATGGTAGATCACCTGATGGATCATGCGTAAATTATTTTGTTTTGTTTTTGTGCTTTAACAAATTACTTTCATGATTAGAGAGGCTACTGTCAGTTCTGCTGTGTCGGGAGATTGAAATTATCAATGACGATATGCTGCTGTACCTCATGCGTAATTGTGCACAGCGTCTTTCTCAATGGGGAGACAATTCACCCCCCCCACCACCCACCCAGCTATCAATCAAAAGGTTAGTTTTTATGACAAAACCCACCCAATCTGCAGATATAACTCTGCACATCACTAGAACCCACCAATGCAGTCACATCTTCACATTAGAATAATGCGCCCATTAAATTGTAGTGAAAGTAACTCAAAATTAGTGTAAAGCATCTATAATGTATTACATTTTGGAAGTAACTTGTCCAACACTGGTCATAAACCAAAGGATAAGACATGAAAAATTTTACCTCTTGGCGATTGACTGAAGTCATAGTATCACCAAAGTTGCTTAAATTCATCATGAAGGGAACATGAATATGTGTACCAAATTTCATGGTAATCCATCATATAGTATGACATCTTACTTAAAACTATAAATGTCACCCCGACAGTGGTGCTAGAGGAAAAGACAGAGGTTCACCGAAGTCAGTAGGATTCATCTTCTGATCACAAATGTCTACAAAATTTCATGCCACACTCCACCTTGTAGTTGATATAGATATAGATTTCCTCTAGGCCAACATGGTGGATTGACCGACAGACCACCATTACTAGAGTCACTAGCGTGGATAAATAACCTATTTTTCATCATCTCATGTCAAATACCATCCTGGTGTCAGTGGGTGCCACGGTAGCACAACGGGTGGGTTTTTTTATTATTTTATCATGTGTAGCAAACACCTTTCCCCCACATTTAACATGGTAAAACTGCTTAAAACTGTCACTTTACCACAAATGTTTTTTTTTTTTTCTATGCCTCCCAGTTAAAATTGAAGAAAGTCTTTTATAAAATGGTATGTAGTACTGTATGAAATTTGTCTTAGTATACGACTGTTTGGTTTTGTTATATCTCTATAGTCTTTCTGTAGATCTACTTTTTGTGGTAGTCTTATATGTGTCAGTTATGTAAGGGAAGGGTTCTGTAAGCGAAAGTTATGACTATGACTATTTTAGCTTTCTTTCCTTCATAAATTTGCTGAAGAAACAAAATAAAATTTATTTCCAGAGGAAGCCCCCTGGAAGTGGAGCTGTGTCTTTTAAACCAGATGACGACACTGACTCCTCCTGCTTCTTCAGCTACGGCTAACATGCTGAATTAATGGAATACTGTAGGCTAATGCTAATATATCAAAAGGTCCTGCTGCCATTAAAGCCATCTAAAGCCCTTGTTCAAGGCTTTGTTGCATGACAACAACAGTTTGGGGAAAAGCCGCCCTTCATGCCAGTGTACACTTGTCTCACGGTAACAAAAAGCCCAGGGATGTTGTTACAGAGCAGCTGATACTGTAGCAGTGAGCAACGATTTGCTAGCCAGCGCTACTAAGGCAGTGCAGGGTAAGGAATGCACTAGCAGCAGGACAGGGCCAAGACCAGGCCTGTGCATGAGAGAGAGAGAGAGAGAGATTGTGTGTTGCTAGGTCTAAAGCCCTCACTACAGTCTGATGATTGTTCTCGGGTGCAAGCCGACTGCCTGGGAACTCCATCAGAAAGACAGAGATAGAAGCAGAGAAAAGTAAAGGTGCAGGAGGAGCAACAGAACGATCAAAAGACCCATCAGAGCGATGAAGGAGAAACAAGAAGTGCAGCAGGCGGAAAAAGAGCGAACTAAATACCTGAATAAAGGAGGGCAATCACAGAATAGAACACAATAATGGCAACCAGAATAAAAAGCTCAGCATGAATCAACAGAAATAAACCTGTCAAGAGTTTTTCTCTACAACAAAAAGGGACATTTTACATTTTTGTCTTTTACCATATTATATCAAAATTATCTCACACCATGCTAATTTGTAATTTTGACAACTTGAATGAAATAAAAACTGATTACAACTTAATGCTAAAAGGAACAGTCCATCGTAATTTGCCTTTAAAAGAGTTAAAAGGCATACAGCTATTACGATGCGACCTGGAATTTATGAGCCTGTAGTTTTTTCATTCAGAGTGAAAAAGCAAAGGTGTCTTTCTAGAGATGCTATCCTGCACTGAAATTCAACAATAATACAGAGAAAATGTCATCATGCAAGACACAAAGATACACATTTTCTCAGTAACAACACCAGAATGCACTGCAGCCAAGACTTGCTTTGACTGAGGGGCATTTTTCTCACTTGTTACCACTGGTTTTTACTGTCACCATCAGGAACAAACGTTTAGGAGAGGGACAAGACTATGATACAATTTACCTATAAGATGAATGTAATCTAGGGGTGGCAACACGTGTCCCTGAGCACGACACCCCTAGTTGTTTCAGAGGCGTGCAACCTCTGACATATACAGCGCTTAGGATAAAAGTGTCAGCTAAATAAGTAAATGTAAATTTAATGTAATGGAATCTTACTGAAAAATTAACACTGTAAGAAGAAATCAAGACTGGCAAAAAAAGGATAATTATTATGTAGCCTTGTCTTAGTTGGGTTGTATTCTGGGACTTTTTTAATCTTTGGAAAACTCCCTCCTGAGCAGCAAAACATTCTACAACTTAATTCACAGGTTCACTACTAATCCTCATGACGAGTAAACTGAAATTGATTTGTAAAATCAGTGGCGTCATTAAATGTTTGTCTCTTTTAGAGAGAAGTACATTGTGTTGCTACTGCCCTCCAAGTGTTTTGGGCGGTCAGGCTGCAGTGTGGTTCAACACACCCCGGTGGACAGTTCAGGTCCTAATATTTCACCTCTGATCCCAGCATTGAGCTGCTCAGTTGGGGCAGGTCACTTTGGAAAGCCTGGGGTTTTACACTGGCCTGTATGTGGACATTCACGTTTGTGTAAGGTTGTGCGGTTGAAAGACATGAGATCTGTTTGATTTGAAAGTTTCAGGCCTGTTCCACCTCTGATCTCTGGTCAGAAATTAGCTCTATTGTACCTGCAACCACACCCAACAGTGATGTCATGGGGCCCTGAAGTACACCTGTACATCTTAGCTTAGTTTTTATCCGATTGTGTTTTCATGTTGTTCTGATTTGTCTTTTCGAAAACTTAAACCTGCAGTGTGCTACAAAGCCAGCACCTGAATTATGACTCATTGTCATTGTCACTCATTGCCAAATTTACTTTGCAGGCGATTTGTTTACTTCTTTCATAGGTTAATTTCAACCATAATGTGATTGCTGATGCATAAAGTTGCTGGAATGTCCTTGACTTTCACATTTCCTGTTCCGTTTCAATTTCGTTAAGGTGATCCACTGAAATCAGTTACTGTACTGAATAAACTTTGATCCGGTATTGGGACCCAGCACTTTCAGAAATATTAATTTATATACTGGTTAGGGTTAGGGGAGAGGCAGTAAGTCACCTCATCATCTATAAAACTCCCTACAGTTTGCCAGTTAATTCTTAGTGGATGTTTTTCAGTATATGTAAATTTGTCTAGCAACACTCAAAGATGCAGATTAGATTGAAATTTTTCAACTGTAATTTGTTATGGATCTCAGTTTTAAGGATGAAACTCCTCAGTGCCTATGAGAGTGACACCAGGAAGATTTCAAAACAATCTCCCTTTTCTAAACAGGGAAGATAGGAGACATTACATCTGAGAAGGAGTCCTGAGTACATATCTGTCTTCTTGATCCCAGAACACTAAGAGGAAGACAAAGCCCTGGGAGTCAGGACCAGATCCGATAGAGAACAGATGGCCTGACACACAAACGCACACACTGAGACTGTGAGATATGAACACATACGGCATGCAAAAACAAACACACAGATGACACACTGCGACAGGAACTATATAACTATATACACACATATTATATATATATCACTGGCAAAGGAAAGCATACATTCACACACACAAATGCAGACAAATGATACAGTTGGACACGACAAAAGAACACCACAGACGCAATAGGGCTTGTCATGGACACACAATGCAAGTGATGATTTTCAAGCATTTATTCAACAGAGTTGTAGTACTTTTACCTAATCAGTCAGATGGAAAGACTGAGACAGAGGAATAGAGGAAGAAGGATAAACAGAAATAGGGAGTGTTATAACACAGATCCAGAGAGAGAGAGAGAGAGAGAGAGAAAGAGAAAGATTCCGAGTGAAAAACAGGAAAACTGAAAGAGATAAATAGAAGGGAAGAGGGAGATAATATCAGAACAGGAAGCAAGTGAGGCAGAGCCAAACTAGTCTCCTGTCCTGTTATCGTCTCTCTGTTTATTGATCATATTCACTTCAACAGGAAAATACTGTTGGCTGTGCGACGTTCAGCTCAAGTTAAATAAGGAAATGAGAGACAATCCTGCGTCATTGCTATCAGTCACCGTGTGTGGGGGTGAAAAGCTCGAAACAGCTCTGCCAGATTGTATCTTGATTGTACAGCAAAATATAAACACATATGAGGATGGAGATTCTATATACTGCATTTCGACCTGATCAGATGTTTAATGACTGATATACTGACTGATATGTTATTATAAATATTCAAAATTTTCAATGTTTACTATTGTTATTCCCAAGAAATCCACCTTAAAGTTAAAGGAATCCAGTATTTCCTTGAAAATATTATTCCTGTCAAGGTGAAATACCTTCTAAGCCTCATTCAGATCATCACAGTGCTCAGAAACTCTCCATTAAACCCATTATAATGACATTTTTCAAATTGTGGCGGCTGTGGCTCAAGAGGTAGACCGGGTTGCCCGATAATCAGAAGATCCTCCAGGCAGCATGTCGAAGTGTCCTTGGGCAACATATTGAACCTCGAATTGCCCCCGATTGCTGTACCATCGGTGTATGAATGTGTGTGAATGTTAGTTTCTGTTTGAGCACAGTGTATTAATGTGTGTGAATGGGTAAATGCGATGTAATGTAAAAAGTGCTTCGAGTGGTCGCAAAGACTAAATAAGATGCTATACAAATACAGAGCATTTACATTCTTTTTAACAGAAAATTCAAATTTCAGGGGATTATTTTTGTAGTTTTCATCCTGTTGGCAATGGAAACATTTTACTATTTAAACTGAGAATACACTGACCAGAACCATTAAGGGAAGTAACACGAGTGGTCAGACAGTTTGTGGACATATTACCACATTGTAAACACTGATTTGGTGATTAGTCACAAGACATCTAGGTTAAAACTGGGCTAAAATAGACTTAATAGTAAAATGTGGGCACAATAAGGATTTAACAACTTAATAGGGAGCTCTACAATATGAAGGTGAAGTTTTTTGTGAATACTTTTTAAACCATTATCCAGAGACTAACATCAGCGAAGTGGAGTACCAAACCACAGCACTTGCAAACAAGCTGGACAGCCAACGCACACTGAATCACTTCAAAACATTAAGCAAACACTGGTCAGGTGAAAAAAATAACTAGGATCAGAGCCAATGTAATTTCAAACTCTGCGTCTGTACAGAACTATGAATAACGATGGGTTTACCTGGTACACGTGTGGCAGTGGAGAGGGTAGTTTCCACAGCTAGAGACTGCACATTGGAGCAACCATTTTTCCCCCTTAACACACAGACTAACTTTTATTTCCAAACGTAATGCTGTGGATGTAAAGCTGCACACTCCTCCACACTTTTCTCAAATGTGAGTGATCAAGACCAAGTGATTATCAAGACCAGTAAGCTTTAGTTCAGTTTCACACTTCATATAAGTGGCAAATCTGCCAATATACAGGTAATTCCAGTAATGTACACAACACTACTTCACATTCATGCAGGAGATACAAACTAACAAACCTTCTACTTACAACTCTGTTTCTCAAAACTCTGCAGCTGACACACAAAGCTGAAACGCCTAGAAGTGGAAACTGAATCTTTTCAGACTTGTGGATAGATTTTATGCTAACAATAGAGTGAGGTTAACCTTGGCTGTATATAATTCCCTCCAAAATGCCCTAATCCTACAAAGGCAGAGCCCATTTCGTTATCGACAGAGCAGCTCCAGGTTTCATCCTTTGATGGCAGCATGAAGTCTTTGTTGGGTGGTTTTTGCAGCTTTGAGCAACATTCTGTCATGTTCGTTTTCTGAGATCACAGGAAGGGACTCCTCACATTTTACATGTTGCTTTAGTGCTACTGTCAGTTTGCCAAGATGTCCTGTTTATGTATTTTCAATGCATTTCATGTGTCTATGTTGACACGTCTGTCACAATTCTCCATCATTTATAGTTGGAAAAAGTTGTAATTTTCTATTTACACTGTCATTTAGCTGACCTCTCTTTGGAGAAGGTGAGGGTTTGAGTGAACAGAGAAGTTATCTTTTGACGATCTATAAATTAGTAAGTTAGTATAAATATTATCCATCATGTAGGTGAGCTACTTTTACACACACAAAGGAGGATACAAGATATTAGCGAGCACAGTCATGAGAGTGCATTTTCATTTAGATATTCTCAGATATTAATCATGAACAGTAATTGTCTGTGCAGCCCACAGCTTTGTAGAGAATGTCATTGCAGGGATATTCATAACTTATTAGATCTAGTTACATATAAACAAGCATTATGCAAGACCACAAATCCACCCACTTGATGCCCCACATATGGACGCTATTCACAGCAGAGGAGCTTGTTTTTAGAGTAAGCCTGAAAATATGGAGTACTTTGTTTTCCATTTAATTTGCCCACATAAACATACAGTATAGTGTGCTTCTTACCCTTTATTATTTGCATGTTAATTATTCATTGTCTTACACAATAACTTAAATTATCTTGATAGTTTTTTTATCGTAAAACTTCCTCTTAAACTAAAGGTTTATAACATGCTATAATGTGGTTGTAAGCATTTAATACATTTATCAACAACAATAACTCCTATGTATAAACACAACCCAGTGTGTGTGTATACATATATTTTTCAGTTGTAATTTGTGTAAGCTATAATTGTTGACAAACACGGTATATTAATTAACATTTAAAAATTTCCTTAGAACTGCGTACAACTATATTATTGTTACAAACTGTTAAGAATTTATTAAATGTTTTAAATTGCTGCTTATAAATGCTAAGTAGGTGTTTCATCAAATGTCAATTATTGTCCCAACAAAGATACTTTTCAGATGCTATTTTACAGGAGAAAACCCCACTGAAGCACACAATTCACAAAAACTATAACCTGATAGAGAGGAAACACTGTGTTTGATCCTGGTTCTGCCAAAGCCGATAGCACCGGCTCTCATCAAACTCTCACAGCTCTACTGTCCAATGACATAGCTGCACGTGAATAAATAAACTCAGGATGTTTTCACAATGTCAGGAAATATGACTTTACGGCTGCTGCTGTCACATCTGAGGGTGCACCCTTTCAAAACAGGCCTATCTACCTCAATGAAACAGATGGACATGAACAGAAGGGTAGACATTCAATTTAAAAACTGAAACTCCCATGTTTCTTAATAGAGGGGCTTTGCTATCTGCACCCATGATTTAACACATCAGTCAACACATTGCTACCCTCGCTAACATGAACCTGGATTACTTCCTGAGAAACTTTCAGCTCTCAGGCACAAAAAATTGTTACTCATAGACATGTCACTTCTGCTCAGTGGGAAAAAATATATATATAAAAAATAAACCTCTCTCACAGTAGAGCGTCTTTTCAACTTCTATGAGAATGCCTGTGCATTTAAATATTAATTTGCACCCCTGTAGTCAGACAGGTGGCTTCCCTCGGGGTGACAACTTAAAAGCTACAGATTCAATCACCAGAGCCGCCAGTGTGTGTCCATCAACAGTCTATCTTGTGTCCTCGAGCGAGAAACTGAGCCTTTCCCTCCTCGTTCAGTCGCTGTGGATACGAGTGTCAGCTAAATGCCTGTAAATTGTCACTGGTATGAACAAATATCTACATACACATAATCTGCTCAATGCTCAATTTCCATTTCATATCCGTCTTCTGAGCATCATATGTAGCTGTAATGATGGGTAGTAGGGAATGGATCACCATCTAACAGGGCAGACAACCATTAGCGTCTATCCTCATCTCAATAATGATGAAGATTGGCAGTGACAGGCCTCTCACTACTCGCTCATTAATGACAAGGATTAATGCTGACAGAGCTTCTCTCTCTCTCTTTTCAGTTTTACCATAATTTCTACGCCTACATTTTCTAAATCTTACTCCCAAATTTCACTTCTTTTACCCATTTAAAAGTTTGGTATATGGGTCAAACTCTAACCATCAACTCTAACCACTCCAACCACCATCCCAAATTTCACTAACCAATAGCACCACTGCTAGAGGGACGTTTTGATCAGGCAGTATCGTGCTTTTATATTCCCCATTGTAACTGTTACATTCTTTCATTCACTTTGTGATATCAGTGAATGTCTTGTTGGGTCCGCCTGTCTTTCACTCACTGTGATAGAGAACAAGAGTCAGGGTGAGCAGAAGTGTTCCAGTAGAAACGGCTTTGCAAGATATGTGTTACTGAAAATGAGAAGATAACTCAGCCTTTTTTTTTTTTTTAACCTGCTTCATATTGTCTTCGCTCTCAACCATCTCCACCAGCAACAGAAACACTAAAGCACTCAGTACCCATGAACCTTATTGTTGAAACACTTTCAAAACCATATTATTATTTTCATTTTAGATCGTTCTATTACTTTTTCAGTCAAATAATTATTAAGTCTATACAATGCCACCAATGCCACCAACATGACATCTTTAAAATCCCCAAAGGGATTCAGTTTACATTTAAATAAAACAGAAAAAACCCTGCACTCTTCATATTGGGCAAGTGTCACTTTTTACTGGATAAATACCTTTAAAACAATAAATTGATTGGTAATTTGCTGATCATTTATTCAATTGCTCATCCATGTGCCATTTTTGGTTTGACAAAACCTTGGGAAATAATGCTTGCCTGGGCCTTTCAATCCACCCACTCCACCGAGCTGAATGATTCTCTCCGGCATCACAACGTGAAACAGCGGTTTCTCTGTTAAAAAGCATTGATCCAATGAGCGCTGCAGTGGGAATAATGGCGTTGTGAAGCTGTTGTTAAGCGTCGTCAAGCTTTGCACTGAAACCAAGGGGGTGTAAGAGATACCGCTATAAACAAGATAGACAGTGCTATTGAGGCTGTTCTAGAAAAATTAGGAGTAAGTAGTTTACTTTTACTTCGCTCCACTCTTAAAACCCTGTAAAAACCAGTATGTTGGCATGGCTACGCAACAATGTCGACTTAAAATAACCCTATTCAGGCAGATACGATGGTCTCTATTGATTGGTTAGGGAAGTGTTAAAGTGTTTTCTGGGGGGAGTTTGTTTGTTTACACCCATGATTCACCACGATACAAGTTTAAACTTGCAAAAGAATGTGGTCTGCATTTACAGCAATGTGACTATAAGAGATGGTGTATCATTTCCATAGCAGTCACTCTTTATTTCAGTGTCTCTGTCTCTGTTCTGTAGCTAATCCCCATGCTGCCTTCATGTGAACGGGACAATTCCAACAACATCGAGTTTACTGTGTCAATCAGAAAAAAATGGATGCTCTCTCTTAGGTCTGAAGTTCAATAATCATCTTTAATAATTCTATGAATAAAAGGAAATATGAAATCTCAAAACATGGGACCAGGTTTAATGTGACTGGAATAGCACAAAACAATATAAGCCAAACGCCATCAAATTACTTCTGACCTTTTCTATGTCAAAAGGTAGGTTGCATTAACTTGAAAATATAGGCCTATATATGCATTATGAATGTAAAGAAATATTTATTAGTAGACTAATTAGTAATACAACTATTAGTTCATTAGACATCCAGTGCGATGACGTGGCCCAGGCTACTTTCTGCACCTCCAGTTGGAGCAGCGCATGGGTCAAATATGCCCAGCCTAACCCGGTTCTCTGGGAGAAGACGAGGCTCTTCTTGCTTTTCCAACAACATATCTCGTTGAGCAGGGATTTTGCCAGGTCCTCCAATCCAAGTAGCTACCACAATCGCTTGGACTTTATGGCCTCAGGTGCACTACGGCTGAAACTAACTTCTGTGCTACCCGCAGTGAAGGAACATATATTAAATAATGAAGTAGTAAGAATAAAAGTAGTAAGAATAAAGTAATATCCATAGCAGAGACTGAACAAGCGCAGGGCTCACAGTAGCTTTCAAAGAAGTAAAGCTTATTTCCTTCGAAAGTTAAGATAAATCTTTCTACTTTTTCCAAGTAGCCTCACACTTTTTCCTTGGTAGGCTAATCTTGTTTTCTGTTGGAACAAGGAATGCTTCTTGTATGGCATTTCTGATTGGCTGCTGTTTGTGATCAGTGATGACACATAATAAAAGTTGGTCAAATGTCTAACCGCTTTTTTAACACTCATCAATAGAATTTAATCTAGTTAAATCAAATCTGTTCTTTGGCATTCAATGTCATTTTTCAATGATATAACACATAACAATAAATAAATAATAATAATAAAGGTAATAGGCATAGACCCAATACATAAAGAATGCATATATAATCTAAATATCAATAAAATAATAATCAACATTAATATTCAGGAAAGACACTTCCCTGCCACAGTCTACACAAAGGTTAGAATCACTGGTTTAGAGGTTAGCTTGACTCTCAGCCAGAGGACTAAAGATCAGTTCCCACACTGCCCAGTATGACTGTAATGCGTGCTGTACCTCTTAGGGGAATGGTCTACAGTTCCACAGTTCTACAGGCGAAAAAAAAGGCTGAGGGGAGGTCTGCATGATTTACATGACACAAAGTCTTGCTGAATCTCGCTCTCCCTCACCGTTGTTGTGCTTGCCTCTCGGTCTCTGTGAGTGATGTTACACTGCCAACAGATTGATGGATCCGATCAGACCTGCTGGGCTGAACTGCAGTCAGCTCCTATTAAAGATTTTACGGTCGCACCCGACACTTGATCTAACACACAGAAAATGCATGACAACACTGATGACTGAGACATAATGGCTGTAAAAAAAAAAGAAAAAGTAACACACCAGCATGGAAAGGGTGCTGACCTCAGCAGGATAAAACAGTTGTTTTGTTAGAGTTTGCACTCTAATGCACTTGTGATGCATCAATAATTTATTTAAGACAAAGTTTCCTTTTATCAGGTCAAAATGAAACAATAATATCCTGAGATTTCCAACTTTCATAATGTCTTGGTTGTTTTGTTATTGCATTACACCCTTATGAAGAGATTGTATAAGAAAACTCTGCGTCAAAGAAATTATTGATGCATCAAGTCCACGAATATGCTACAAGCTTTTGTCAGCAGGATCTTCCATAATATGGGAACACACATATGTGGCATATGTTCAGCCAATGAGGTGCATTTGATCCGTTTGCAAACACTGAAGGGCGTACACCCACCCACCCACCCACGCACACACAAACAATCACACACACACAAACAATGTACCTAGCTCTTTTAGCAGGGAGCCGTTCTCTGACTTTAATCTCTCCTTTTTCTTCTCAGGACTACTCTTCCTCCTCTCCTTCCCTTTCTCCTTCACTCCATTCTGCTTCCTCTTTTCTCCCTTCTGGGTTTTCTCTGCAGGGAGACACAGAAGACGGACTCAGGTTAGGAATTAGTTGATTTATTCAATTTAAGCTTGATTTAGCTGTAAAGTGTCACTGAGCCTGGGGAAACGCTTCCTTTCAGGCAGAATTTGAGTGAGAAAGTTGCACAAGAACCTTAAAGTTAAAAAAAGACCCAAACTAAACATCACTAATTACTGAGAGTTTTTCAGATTATTTGTTGACTTTCTAGGACATTGTTATATTTCAGCTAATGAAAATAATTAATCGAGATAGCTTTTTGACATGTGGATGAACACAAATAATAACATGGATAGTTGGATTAGGACAATAGGAAAAAACAAATAGGAAAAACAATGGAGAAACAGTAGCGTATTTGGTGAACTTGAAATTAAGAACAGTTTCCACACATTAATACTCCCGTTGATTGGGGTATAGGCCCACAGAACTTACTCTTCACAAAGTGCACAAAGAGGCCTGTGACTGGCAACTCTAAGTCGGAGAAATGTTTTTACAGGACATCATCATACTGTAGGTGAGCACTCAGCTGAAGTCATTCTTAAACGCTGGTACAGGTTGTTTAGCCAATATGTGGTTGCAGAAAAGGGATGGTGTCATTAGCCAAATGTGATTCGCTTCCCGATGAGGTTTGGTGATAGAGCCATAGTTCATCTTCAGTGGCACATTTACACTTCTGCTTTACCCAGATAAAGCCCAGGTCGCATGTTAATGCTTTTTGTAAAGGTTGTTTAGTATTCTAGTTAAAGTTTGAAGGAAAGGCTCAAGACCCAGGTCAGATTCAAGACCCATGTGGCGTTAACGAACCATACCTCAGTTAGCCTCTGAGTTAAAACAAGAAAACAAAGACTAATCACAGGGTTCCTGGTTATCTGTGGGTGTGGATGCACTGTGTTGCATGTTCTTGTACTTCTTTAAGTGAAAATCAAACGATTTTTTGAAAAACAAAAAACAACACAACCGCAACACTGTCCTACGCACTGCCAGATACTGCCTCTCAGGAAGAGACCACGCACACACTCTTTATATACACACACAAACACATCAGGTGTGTGTTAGTCTTCAGGACTATGAGCATGCTGACACACTCACTGTATGACATGTAACAGAGTCCTGCAGAGAGCCTTCCTGCAGCGAGCTGTCCTCTCACTCCAGGAGACCTCGCTCTCTCCCTCCAGCTGAGTGTGTGGCAGGTAACACAACAAACACTCATAGGTAATACATGATCAAAGACTAAATAAGAAAAACACCTGACAGTATAATACAGTCTAACACACTACTCCTGCAATAAATACTAACTTAGCACATGTTTTAATGTTGCTGTATATTGGTGAGATGTCTACGAATCACCACCATTGCTGGTAGTTGTAAATTAAAAAACTGTAAAAAACAATTGTTTGTTAACAAACCACTACAAATAGGTGCAATAAAAAAGCTTATTTACTCTACAGTTCCTTGTATCTGGGGTTAGCAGCGGGGTCACTGCAGGTCATTTTCCTCTTTAATAAAATTTACAAATATTATATATTTTAATCATACAATATTATAAATTATATTTATAAAGACTCTTATATTGTTTTACTTAATCAAGGCAGAATTTAATAATTTAATGAATGATTTTATTAACATTAATGATACATACAAATGAACAGTAAATTATTAAATTCCCTGGTATTATTACATATTTTCAGGTAACTCATTTACAATTATTCAATTAGCTCTGCAACCAGCTAATTATATTCATTATAGATTAATCTGGATTGTTTTTAAAATTAACTGATTATCTATAAAATGTCAGAAACTGTGACATTTTATTGCTTTATATACTTGTTCACAGTTTACATAGGAAAAACTGGAACCGGAGAATTGGTGGTTTGCTTGGAAAAAACTGACCCAAATGATTTTTCAGTTATGAAACTGGCAGATTAATTTTCTTTAGCTTGAACCAATCGATTAATTGACTAATCATCTCAGCTCTAAATTCTATACGATTATTATTTATGACACCATTCTATTGAATGAAGAATAACTGATTATTTCTGTTCTCTGCATTTAACAGATACAAACACATGCACACTTAACAGACACAGACACACTGCCTGTAAGGAAACGATGCAGTCACACTCCACTGACTCTCACATATACTGCACAGTGATGATCTCTTTCCGTCTCTCTTGGAGTTGGGATGTCTTGTTGTTATGGCTCCTACTGTTTACACAATCACATAGTTCTGACTGCATGGCTCACTAACTCTCCTGCTGCTGTTAACATGTTTATACATTGTATGTGTCTGTGTATGCATGCATTGGTACAGCAGGTTGCACCTGCCGGTTTATTACAGCTATACTGTGTTTTAGAAAAGCTTATTTTATTTGTTTATGTGTTTGCTTCTCTTAGCGGTCACTATATTAGGACAAATTTCTTTTTAGATTTTATTAAAAATTCAATAGCAATTAGCAATAGCAAATAATCTGGTTATTCAAAAACTGGTGAACATTAAATTATATACATCTATGCCACAAAAGATTCTTGTGAAAAAGGTACAATTTGTTTGTTTTTTTAATTCTCATGATGTGCAGTATAATAAGCAGCTCTTTTGAATGTCACTCTCTTTTCTTCTCTTTACTTTCTGCCCTCACCACCAGATGACCCTGTTTTCCATAAACTGTGGTAAACGGCATCCTGTTACAGCAGGAAATGAAACATGGTGTGGAAGGGTATTTTTCATTTCAAATCTGTAAACAAGAGCCGCTAGCATACAGCCATGATGGCGGCTCTGCAAGGCTGTACTCAGGCACAGCGGCAGGGCTTTGAGCTAAATGCTAACACATGTTAGCATGCTAACATTTTTTAATAAGCACTCAACATGAACTAGGGCTGAGGCTGTTGTTATTAGTTTTGCAGGTATTTGGTCAAAAAGTTTTAAACAAATTAATTTATTTTACCTGATGATGGCGCTAGATGAAAAGTCAGACAATATCACAGATTTTACAATTCATCCTGGGGGGGGACTTTAATGTCTATACCACATTTAATGGCAATCCATCCAGCAGTTGTTGCAATACTTCAGTCTGGATCAAAGTGGTGAACCAACTGTTGGACTGACATTGTCACCCATATAGCTGTGATGCTAGAATGACTAAAATAGTGTTTCGCTTTAAGTAAAAGCTTTGGTATTAAACTGCTGTTCTGTAGCTTACAGTATAGATTCTTTTAAAATTGTGTGCATGTTGGTCAGTGGAGTACATGACTACACTGTGTGTGGCTGTCACAGCCAGCAGTAGGCTGTCCTCATGCTTGCTTTAGCATGGAGGAGCAGGACATGCAACAATGGAGCTGAGAGAGACCAGAGAGAGATTTCACACTGAGACGACCCTCTGTGTGCGCGTGTGTGCGTGCGTGTGTGTGTGTGTGTGTGTGTGTGTGGAGAAGAGACTGTGACAGTATAGTTCACTAACAGTATAATACTTAATATCTGGAAAGAAAGAAACACAAAATGAACGAAGAAAAGAACTTGTGTGTACTGTATGTTCATGCGGGCCTAAAATGTTTCCATTTTTGTTTGGGGATACTCATGTTTTCAAAGGGCTTGACAATCAATGTGCCTTAAAAAAGCCATTGCTTTTTGGTCTACTGTGCTAAATATTTCCAGTTCTTCGGACTGTGCGCATTTGCATGGTCAAGTTGAACAAAGGTGAATTCAGCTGGCTGGAGCTTGCACCTTGAATTTGTCTGTTGAGGGAGTCTCAAGAGTGAATTGTTTGCAGAATGTGTGTGTAATGTGACTGTACTGTTGTGTTAAAATTAAAATCTGACAAGTGGAATTACTGTGAAGGTGGCAGGAGTACTGTATGAAACTGTTTTAACTTTATAAAGAGATTTGTAAAAGAGTGCAGGTATATCTACCAGACATTTTTCCCCCTTTTTCCAATTTATTTTATGGCTGTTGCTGAAATTGCGGAGGCCATTAACGCCATGGGAATCTTTGAGGAAGCTCCCAGAGGGAACACAGCTCCTAAATTGTAATTTCTTTCTTTTTTTGTTTTGACAGGAGGACCATCTTATCCTCTGATCTCCCAGGGACTATTCTTCAACATTTTCCCTATTTTTTCCCTAATCTGATCTTGTTCTTTTATATGTTCTACAGCTTGGGAAACCAGTCTTTGGGTTTTCAAGGACGCCTGCAGTCTCTGCTTGAATGTGTGGAAGCTTTCCCCCTGCAGGTTGTAATCTCAGCACAAATCCAACTCAGCAGTGGAAACCTTTAAAAACATTTTTTTTTGTCAGATCTGTGCTTTTTTCCTATCTTTTGTCTTTACATTCTGCTGTTGCCTTTCTCTCCATATCTGCAATATTATCCTTCCCTCCAAAATCCCTTCCCCTTCTTGTTTAGAAGGTGCAACAGCATCAGGGGATTCGTCTTTTTGAAGTGTGTGATTAATTTCCCCTCTTTCTAGGTGCACTGAACTGCAGCGTGTGATTCTGTGTGTGTGCATCCACTGTGTCCCATTTCTTACCTGAGCTCATTAGTGCACTGTGAGAAAGTTTTTTTTTTCCTCCCCTACTGTCTTTTCCTCCCTCTCTCTTCTTCCACTCTTTCTTTCATCCCATTACCTTCTTGTCCCTTCCCATCCTCCTCTTCCTCCGTCCTTATTTTCTCTGTCTTCCTCACACACGCACACACACACTTGCTGAGAGCAGATCAGAGAGGCCAATACTAACCACTGTCAGCTTGTCACAGTTCGGTTTGAGCCAGAATGTAAATGTAGTGCACTTCCTGCATAACAATAATACTTTGAGTGTGTGTGTGTGTGCGCCCTTATACAGAATATAACTGAACCTGTATATTTTATGTGTATCAATATGTTTTCTTCCAAAGGCATAAAAAAACATCGTCTGAAGAATTATGTGCTACAACACAGCTACAACTATATAAATGTCTGTCCACAGGTGTGCATAAATAATAACAATAATGAATAAGTCAAATTTTTACCAATATGACAAATAATAGGTCATCTCGGTTTTACCTAAGAATATTATTGCTGCCAAGGAATAGCTTGTCAAAAATGAACTTAGACTGATGGAAGCTTTGTGTATGATATATGATTTCTGTTGAAAGGCCCTTAATGTCAAACCAAAGTATTGGTCTGATCTACTTGATAAAGTACATACATTTATATTTTTATATCTTATACATTTAAGACACATGGTTTTGTTACAACACCAAAGGCTCCAGGGATGACGATGGTCAGTCAGTTCCACTTTTGTCCAAACTGACATATCTCAATGACTAGTATGGCTTGCCATGAAATTTTGGCATTCATGGATCCCAGACAGTGTATCTGATGACTTTGGCGATCGCCTGACTTTTTCTCTATCACCACGTTGAGGTTGAGGTTTGTGGTTATAAGTGAAACAATAACAAAAATCTATAGGATGGATTGCCATAGGATGCTTTGTAATAACATTGGTGACCCATCAACTTTAGTGCTATCATCAGCTCAGAAATTAAACACTGTTTTCTAAGATAGCTTGGACATACACTGTGAATGTCCCCAGAGTGGATCCCAAAGTGGCTTTCAAATGGACACCACCAGGAAAAAGGAAATGAGGCTGATCACCTGGCTAAGAACAGTTCAATTCAATTCAAAAATACCAGCTAGACTAATCAAATTCCCATCAGCCTCAGCTGTACTTTGGGTTTAGTGCTAATTAGCAAACGTTAACATGCTAAAATCTTGACTAAGATGGCAAAGAGCTGAACATCAGCATGCTAGCATTGTCACTGTGAGCATGTTAGCATCCTAATGTTAGCATGTAGCTCAAGCGCAGCCTCACAGAGCCAGTAGTTATCCGTAGTCAAATAATTTACACATTTGGTTTTGTTGGAGTTTTTTATCACCGTGCTGAGTTTGTACTTATGTTATCATATATGAAATAGTTGCTACAGAATGATACTAGATAGCATAGAATCATGCAGACTTCATGTACTTTCAGCATCATGCTTCTTTGACTGCATGTATGACTACAGGGATATTGCCCGTGTGCCTGTCCGCCATGCTGGTATCATGCTAGCATTCACAAAGCATGACGAGAGGAGCCCTCAACATGACAGACAGGCAGATAAACATGACAGACAGACAGGTGGAGCATGACAGATTAAGTACTATGAGAGACAGACAGGCGGACAGAGGTTTGTGGAGAGATGTGTGCGTTTTCCACATGGAAACCAGCCCGGAGGGAGAGGAGGGGAGGAAGGATATTGGTGCTGGTGCACAGTAAGCTCAGGGTATCTGCAGGTTTCTGATTTTACAGCTAGAATTGGATGTCAGAGGAGTTTTAACAGCCAAAAAACACATAATATAGGACTGAGAATAAAAAAATAAAAAAAAGTCACCAGTGTGAGCATGTCCATTTATGTAAGAGCCAATATGCATTTGGATCAAAGTCAAAATGACCGACTGGAGTGCAAGTCAAAACTGACGCAGTATACTGAGGATGAAATGAGTAAACCGATCACTTTTAATTAATATAGCCTTTTTTTAGTTTTCTAACTCTTCTTTAACCAATATAACCATCTCCATATAATTTGTCTGTAGTATTGTTGCGGAAAAACTTAATGCCTGTCAGTGTTTTCAGTTACTTTTAGTGTCCTAAAATCAGAAGGACAAAAGAAGAACAAACTGAGACAACCGATGGACTGACTGAAACTGAATGTCGGATGAGACAACCAACATAAGAGAGAGGAGACAAAAAGACAGAGAAAATATAACCCTTGGGAAGATACTGCAAAAGAGAGAAAAAGAAAGAAAGAAACAGATGGAGGAAAAAATACATTAAGGAAGAGGATGAAGAGAAATGAAGAGTGGAAAATAAGAAAGAAAGATAAAAGAGGCAGAGAAAAAAGGTAGATACAAGGTGAGGGACACGACAAATCATTAGAGCAGACAACCTCATCCTTCACTCTCTGGTGCTCTCACACACCCACACACACAGATACACACACACACACACACACACCAACTATCCTCTCTAATCTAGAGTGTGAATAGATATGGCTGTTTAGTGCCAGCAGCACAGCTCCCAGTACCTGATGGCCGCAATCTGCTGAGTCAGGAGCTATGCACTGTGTGTGTGTGTGTGTGTGTGTGTGTGTGTGCGCTCCTTTAGGAGTGTGAGTGTATTAGTGAGAGACACAGAGGGAGTTAGAAAGAGAGTGAAAGTGTTTGTAAGATTTAGTGGAGCGCATAGATGTGTGTGCAGCCTTCCTCGGGAATGATGAGCACTGCGAACTGAGCACTCTAACTGCACACACGCTCCACAACAAAGCCACAGGGGCAGGCTGACAAGAGTTCAGTATCATTACCATGCCAGCGAGACGTCACTGGTATTACCATGACAACAAGCTTTCACTCTCATCGCCATCACAGCTGCAGGTCACGACTACTGAAACAAAACAGGGTTCTTTAACCTTATCGAAGACAAACACAGGTCACTATTTTTCACAGCTATAACAACAGCTTGAAACTTTGTTTAAATGATCAACTTAACAAGGCTGTTTATTCAGCTGAAATATATCTCAAGATAAGCTTTTTTTATTTACTGATGACCTAACAGAAGTTGTTAATGCCTTTATCTTTAATCTGTCCAGGAAGTGTTGGCGGCGTCCTCTGACTGGCAGCTTTTTCCGTGGTGAGAGCCTATAGCCTATATATGTGCGGTGCTGTGCTCTCTTTGTTGACTTCAGCTGCTACAAAATACAGCTGCAAGGCTAACAACATATTCATTAAAATATGACAACATCCCACTAGCTTTTAGAATGGATATTATTGTTTTACTGCTACGTTAAGGCTCTCCACAGTCTGGCCTCTGGTTACATTGCTGAGCTACTGACCCCATGTCACCATGTATACCAGAGCTGGCAGCAGATGCTCCGATACAATCTTTCTAATCTCCAAAAGCTATCTTTATAAAAATGCACCATATAATTGTTTATAACTCTGTTGGTCATTTACAATTTTATGTTTCTTGTTTTAACCATCATTGACTGTATTCTTGCCTTTGTTTAGTCTATGCTGTGTATAGTTGTTTTAATGAATGTATACATATTTTATTTGTAAAACACTTTGTAATACTGTTAGAAAGATGATACATGTATAAAGAAAAATTTTATTCATTATTATTATTATTATTATTATTATTATTTTTATTATTATTATAATTAGTAGTAGTAGTAGTAGTAGTAGTAGTAGTAACAACAATTAGTACTATTACTATGACCACAATTAAAACTAGCTGCTGTGGAAAGTGCTGTTGTTTCCGGTGATATGACAATAACGCAAATGGTCCAAGGAGGTAAAAGACAAATGTAGTCAACTCTAGTGGTGAAAATACAAGTTTTACATAATTAAAATGTTAAAAACCTATTCCATTTAACCTGGTGTTACCACTAAGATTATTAATCTCATTTTGAGCAGACATCTAGCAAACACAGCTCAACTCAACCAGCCAGCATCATCCTTCCTGTTCTCCATCACAGAGCAGCTGCATGAAATGCATCGAGGTCAGTCATCTGTGCAGAGTGGATGGGAAATCGAGCTCCATTTATGTGGATGGCGTGTGTCACAATATTTGGCCGAACTATTATTCCACTGCTCTTTGCTGTGCAGGTGTCAAGTGTGGCCTGCTGTGCAAAAATGATGACAGGCCATTTCAAAAACTGTCCACCCACTACACTCAGTCAACAAGGGTTTGGATGTAACCGTTATGCACTTGAGCTTTCCAGATTGTACTTTTTTTGGGGGGTGGACAGAGTGTGTTGGCGGCCTTGGCTACAGTGGTAGAGTGGGTGAAAGTTAACAGGTTTTTACATTGGTATGTTTAGATGACTGGAATTAGAAAAATCACCACAGACACATACTCATGTTTTCTCTCTGTCTTACCTCCATCAATGTCCTCTTCCAGTAGTTGTATTTGCAGGTGGAAGATCTTCTCCTGGAGGTCACACAGAGTGTGTTTCATTTTCTCCCTCCGCGTCACCATGTAGCACAGGTTACGAACCTGAAACACAAGACATCACTGTTACAATATACAGGAATATACAGGACAGAGGTGCGACACAGGCAGTGTTTCATCTTGTCTCATCTCATCATGATTTCGTACAGCGACGAACATAAACCTGACACTGAACAGCATAAATATAAGCAGACACGTGCATACAAATACATGCAGATATATATTTTGTTATGAATATATATAAATCAAAAAGTAAGACACACAGGAGAGTTAACAGTTGAAATTGATTTTGTTCATATAAAAATGGATCCAGTGTTTAACATGTGAGGGGCTGCTCATAGTGACAAAGTACCACCTGCAGCTCTACAGACCTTTTAAGGCTATTTTAGTTAATTTTTTTGGTTTTATGGGACATACTGTTTTTTTTTTCCTCTTTCAGTGCGATCACAACCCCAATTCTATTCGATTCAATTGCTCTGTGTCTGCTAGATATACAGTATAAACAGGCAAATATAGTATATAGTAAATTATAATGCAATGCAAAATATGTTAGAAGTGTGTGTGTTTCCGTTTGTTTTAGAGCCCAGTGGCAAAAAAAAAACTTTGCATACATCATCACATCCAAAGTGACCAAAGCCAGATGTGTCTTAAGGTTAAAAAAAAAGATCAATGCACAATGCAACATCAGAGGTTTATGTGCACCCTGTAATGAGACAATCTAAAAGTACAAAAAGTAAGAGTAAAGAAGCGACTTCCTGTTTCATGCCAGTAAACTGGATCCCAAACTCTTCTTCCACTCAGACCTAAACTCCAGCTGAGCCCTCCTGCTCCTCCATATTGGCAAATTACTATCATATGGCAGTGTAAGCAGTAAATGAGTGTGTGTGTGTGTGTGTGTGAGTGGATAGAGTGCATGGAGCTGGGAGATGGGACATGTGTGAGTGTGCATGTTTATGTTAAGCACATAAGGATGTTCAAAGTAAAGCTGTGGGGTGTGTGTGTGTGTGTTTTGCTATTTGGAATTGGCAACACATAAAAGAAAAGAAGGCAGAGAGAGAAGAAAGCAAGTGAAGAAGCTAAGAATGAGACCTATAGAAAGACAGAAATAGATAAATAGAGAGAGACAGGTAGGGGGAGAGGTGCAAAAGGCTGAGTAAACAAGATTCAAAGATATAGAAATAGAGAGCTGAAGTGCAGTCCCCTGGCAGCTGGAGTTGATAAATGCCAACAAAAGCATTTTATTTACAGATAAAACAGCAATTACAGAGTAGATACCCATGCTAGCTTAGAATATGGACAGAAAATTCCAGGTTTCTGCTGTTCCATTAGCTTCTGTAACTCTGAAGCTAGGAGAGCAGAGGGGAGAAGAACCAAGAGCTACTAGCAAAGAAAGCCATGACCAGAGACCAGAGTCCAATTGGATATCTGGCATTTTGAGATAATCAGCATTGGTGATACCTGCACTCACAAGGCCAATAGATCATCCTAAATGAAAGCAGATCTAATTAACACAATTACTGACTATTGTTAAATACATATTGTTATTCTGTAGAGAATAATGCCGTTGAATGACATCACTTCTAACAAACTGTACCCTACCCTCACTTAAACACCAGTCACTTTCTGAAATCTACAGCATAACCCAATGCATTGTTCTATTTCATTAATAAATAAAAAATCCAACTAAAAACAACATGTTACTGGCTAAGATAACCATGTATATCAGATTGCACCCTGCCTGGGATAATGGAATTATACTTGACTTTTGTTTGTTTTGATATCAGCATTGTATATTGAGCATCGACCGCCCTGCTCTCTAAATATTGCTATTGGCCATCGAAAAACCCATATCAGTTAACCACTAGCATTCAGCGCCAAATTTAGTCTCCACTAATTTTGATAAGGACGGGGGAGAGACAGTTTAATCTGACTGTACTTTGACCTGCAAAATTAGTCCAAAAAGTTTCTCCAATGTCAAGATAGTTTGAGTGAAATTGGTGGGACTGACCTGCTCGATCAGGAAATGTTGATTGTTTATATACTTTTACCTTTATGTACTGTGACTACACAGTAAATAATCCAAGAGGTATGATGAATGCTCTTTCTTCTATGGGTTTATGCTAAAGGCTAGGTTATGTTCGAAAATAACTAGTGATTACAGCATGTCGTCCAAACTAAGTTCAGTGAATGGCCACACTCAAAGGCAGGCTGACTATCCTAACGAAGGGCAAGAGGCAATAATCGTTTAAATATAGGGCGACGAGCACACACTTTCAGACAATCTTTCCTTCATAGAGTTTTATTCAGCTGTACACATGAGAAGTGCCAGAAAGAGTTGTGTAAATACTGAAAAAAGAAAAGCTTACAAGAAGTTCAAACCCTGCATACTTTCTCACCTCCACACATCTGACCAATCGCTGTGTGAAGTGGGTGCGATTGCTGGATTGTCAGTTTCAGAAAGTTACACAATTTGTGAGAATATGACCCGAGAGTGAGAGGAAGACAGAAAAACACACACAGCACTTAACAACAACAACTTAAAGCCTGTAAATATTTTTACAACACTATGTACACCACAATATAGGTTTATAGCCGTTTCATGTCCCGATAGGTGCCATTGTATGTTGGGTTCAAAGCAAATAGCTTGGAGCCATTACAGACACTGCTATTTACATACCAGACAAAATAAGTGATCTCAGTTTCATTTTAATGTACAGAACATACTGCGGTTTGTTTGGGCTGTGAAGATTTCAAGTTTGTGTACAGCTGTGGTTTTCACTGCATGTAATATCCAACACAGTCATGACAACAGAGTAACTGGAGAGAGGTAGGAGGAGGGAAGTAGGGAGAGAAACTAATTGGGTCCAAGCCAGAGCACTTGAATCCCAAACTAACAAGCCTGAAACTGGATCTCTGCCAACTGGATTTCTCTTACAATGGTAAATCAGTAATCATGTGTCTCTAACCACATTGGTGTGTGTGTATGTGGCAGCATCATGCATGTGTGAGGGCTGAAGATCTGCCATGTTGCTAATGGGAGAAGACAGACTATGTGTGTGTGTTTGTGTCTGTGTATGTGTGTGGAGTGTAGGAGGGCGCAGATTCAGGTATTAAAGAGACAGACATACAAGGGAATACAGAGAGAAACACATAATCGGAAAAATATTACACTGGTGGGAACACAACACGTAACAACACCATAGACTGGAACTACCTGTAGTTTTAAGTGTGCGTTTGTGTGTGAGTGTGTGTATGCTTTTGAGAGTTAGAGAGGCTGAAAGAGAGCAAGGCCTGTATTAGTTTGCATTTGTGATAAAGACACAGAATTCATTCATGTGTTTACTTAAACAGAATGTGTGTGTAGGCATGTGTGTGTATGTGTGTTTGTGGGTGTGCATGTCCAGCAGGCTGTTTATCCGTTGGTCTTGATGGATTCGTCAGCCTGGCCTATCTGACCCATTCCATCCGTGTTAGAGCGGTGCAGATAAAAATAGCTGCTCAACTGGGACACAATGTGCAGAGCCTGGCTTTGATTAGGACACCCTGTGTGTAAGTGTGTATGTGCGTGCGTGTGTGTGTATGTGTACCGTTTTCAAAAACAACTACCTCTGCCTGGACACATGACAGGGGAGTGGAGAGCAGGATGGGAGGTAAAGAAAAGCAAGAGCGATGAGAGAGCAGTGGAGTTTGGAATAAAATAACAACCTGTCTGTTTATGTTTACTTTCTCTCATTTTTATCTCATCCTTCACCCCCACATTTCTACCTCTCTATTTCTCCTCCAAACTCTGGATATTAGTGAAGTGGGAGATATCATATGAGAAGTTGGAACATGGAGATGAAACACAAATATTTAATGACATTGAGTGTATTAGCTGGAGGAAATGTACTTTTATATTTTAGTAAATGTATGAGTAAATCAATAATGAAACAACAAACTTCTGTTCAATAAGAATGGTCTACTTTACTTTGTCGTGACTTTTCATAAGTTGTGGGTTTTGTATTTTGGCAAAATAAAGATTTCACCAATTTCAAGCTTTGCTGTTTTAAATACAACCCCAAAATATTGTATATCAAATGGTAAACTCAATTTTAAGACAAAATCCTTGAATGATAGGACGTATTCTTTCTTTATTTGCTTTTCTGCAAAATTAAGTCTTGAATGGTCTAAACTTTAAGTTGAACGAAGAGAGGACAACATATGTGTGTCGACAACATTCAGATTTATATTTTATTCATTTTTGACATTTGATAAATATCAGTAAATATGTGGTGAAAACTTTGTATGTTGTGCTAATTTGTTCCATGCTTAACTTGGATTTGTTTTTATGTTAACACCCGTCTTTAAACCAAATCTTTGTTACATGGCAGTCGAGTGTTAAGATGAAGCAACCGGAATTTAATTTCTTGCTCCCTTGGCACAAACAGCCTCTGACCTTTTCTCACTCTGTCTCCTCTGTCTGTCAGAGCATCCTGCCCTTTACCAACTCTCTCCTTTGTCATTCTTTCCTACACAATTTAATCGCCCATCCTCCTATCTGTACTGAAACATATTATCCCAATAATTTATCTGTTCTTCTGTCAGTCTTTTTTATGCCTCTTTAACTCCATCTGTCTTTGTCCTGTGCTGTCTGGAGTCTATTCATTCATCCTGAGCAGCTATGCATCTCTGAATCAGCTGACACAGCACTTCTCCGTTTTCTGGTAAACCAATGAAACCAAAGCAAAACAGCACTTTTGCGTCAGGATGGAAAAGCAGATGAGATTTCATTGTTTTCCTTCTGATAAAGAGAGATGTTACTGTGGTTGCAGTTTATACAAGTATCAATATTTTTACAAGCCTGGTAATCAGGAACAACTATTTGTCTCTGGCTATCTTCTCCAGCCTGAAGAGAAATGACAACAT
This sequence comes from Micropterus salmoides, assembly GCF_014851395.1. Lineage (NCBI taxonomy): Eukaryota > Metazoa > Chordata > Actinopteri > Centrarchiformes > Centrarchidae > Micropterus > Micropterus salmoides. Next base: position 14,959,845 of record NW_024044681.1, read on the forward strand.
GCCCTACTTTATCCTGAGAGGGTTTCATCTAAATGCGAGATGGGCTGTGAATATAATGTTTATGCACCGTGTCACATGTCATGTCAGGAAATGACCATGCAGACAATTTCCTCAATGATATTGTGAAAATCAACCATGTTGGTGTCAGTGAAGAAGGATCACATGCTCAAAGAAAATGTATAAATGTGTCATTTTTTTATCAATTTTAAACAGATTTTTTATTGACCAGTTTAGGTGAGATGTTTGCTTGTTCATGGCCATTTGTTGTACCATCTGGTTATGACAATGTGACATATTTGTAGACATTGGACATTCATTAATTTGGCCAGAGTGAATTAAACAGGTAATTGACAGGTAATTGCTTTTTTCACAGGCGGGCCAAACAGATGATTTAAATCACTGGCTGAGATGGAAGTCATAAAATAAAATCAGCAAAATGCAATGAGTAACATTTAAAATACACTAAAAAATAAAAGGTGGTGAAATGACCCCATTATCATTTTTGGAAAATGCTTGAAAGCAGGAAACAGCTGAAAGATGCATTCCTTAGTTTCTCCCTCTAACAATCCATCTACTACTCCTCGTACTGGTTCATCCATCCTCCCTCAATCCCTCGACGACTGAACCCACCTCCTTTCTATCTCATCCATCCATGACACGACAGGCTGGAGATAATCAGTATTACAAGTGTATTAACTGTGCTGAGCAAGGCCAACGCCTCTCACACCACACCATCAATATCTCTCTCTCTCTGTAACCTTCACACTGTAAGGCTCTCTCATCCTTTCTCTCTCTCTTTGCTCTCTGTCAGTATGTTATCACCTCTCTGTGCACTCACCCCGTTTCTCTTGTCCTGACAATTAATGCAGAGACAACCACACAAATGATCATAAACAAACTATATGCACACATGTTCACTTGCTCACTGTCTCTCTCTCTGTCACACACACACACACACACACAGGGCATGTTGCCCTCCTGCCAGACACCTGTTGATGTAATTAGTGGTTGATGACAGCCAGTGCTCTGCTGACCACTGTGTGTATGTGTGTGTGAGACAGTGCTAGAGCGGGGGAGAAATTTCCACACAAACTTCCATCTAAATAATTCACACATTTTAAGCACATTTTCATGTCGGCAATGGAAATTACTACCAAACTACCGAAGTTCAATTGATACTGGATTTCTTTGGGGCCCATACTAACAAAAATGTTTTGGTTGAAGTTTGCTTTGGCACATAAAAGAAAATCTCGAGTATTATGATTGTGATTTAGGTTATGTAATGAGGCTAGGGAATTTTACAGTTGAACAATAGACTTTACTATGAAAAATGTACTGTAAAAGCAATTTTGAACAATAAACTGTCAAAAATTCTAATAGGCCCTTTTCACAGCAGATATTTTGACTTGTCATGGTAGCAGAAGCACAAGTGTTACTAATAAGATTAACTATGGCTCTGTTCTATTCAGGTGTCCCAGTAAGCCATGACAGTGTGACAGGGAGCCCGTGTGCACATTAGCAGGACCTTGAAACGTAAGCAGCTAAATAGAATTCAGCCTTTCCTACAGTGACATGTCAAAATATCTTTAGTAAAAAAATATAAAATACAAGTCAGAGAAACTTGAATCAATTATACATTAACATTAGAGCTGCACAACATGGTAAAAACAAACATATTGTAATTATTTTGATAGATATTACATATGTTTCCAATATTAGTTGGAATGATCATTTTTACAAAACACTGAAAAACTATTAAAATCATGATGATGTGATTTGTTGGAGTCTGTACCAAACAAATGTGTTTTCTTACATCTGGAGACCAAAGGTCAAAGGTCAGGGCATCTCTACAGCAATATTCCGATTAACTGTACAGCCCTCATTAAAATCAAAAACAGCCTCAAGGAATATCAATGCAGTGGCTGATAATTTTGATCCTGCCAATATATTAGCCAGGTTCTATAAACCTAATATGTAGTAATTTTATTGCTGCTCCCCACTAAAACATGACATTTGTGTAATTTATTTCCCGTCGACACATACCATACGTCGTTTGTTGTTTGCCATATGGCAGCAGTATCCTAATAATTTATTAGACAAAAATTTATCAGCATTTGCTGCTTGCAACAATTAAAAGCGTGTAAGATTTTGGCCAGAATTTTAGTTTACAACATAAAGAAACTGAACTAACGTGATCAACCAAATGTGAAGTAACAGTTCTGACGTCATAGCAAAGGCATCTATGTACAGAGATCTACTGAAGTTAGCATGCTAACCAGCTAGCCCCGGCCCATCCTGTGTTGTAATAGACTTTTGCCTTGAGATGCGAAAGTGAGTCACTGTAGCGTCTAGTCTGCCCTCAGTCCAACATGAGAGGACACAGAAGAAGAGCTGCCCTGAGGGCTTGTCAATCAGTGCTGCTGCACAAGCTGTTTTCTCTCCCCCTCACGCTCCACGGCCTGTTGTTTTTCAACTACCTTTACTTTTTTGTCTCCTGCCATCACTTAAATTTCCCTGTCTCTTTCTTTAATTTCTACTCAGGTTATTTAATGCTCAGTTTCAAAATACACATAACAATAGGTGTGTGGAAATATAGAGTTTTAATGAGTGTCTCTTTCCATTCAGAGGATGAATGTCTGTATGCGTAGCATGTCAGTCAACTGCAGTGTTTGTGTTTGGGTCTGAGAAAGACAATGTGTGCTTCCCCCGGGCAGAAAGGCAATAGCTGTGCCAGAACTAATTCCCAAACTGATCTCTGAAATACAGATAAACCCAGTGAGACCAGAGAGGGAATGCATGTGCGTCTATGTGGGTGTCTGTGTGTGCGTGCGTGTGTGTGTGTAAGTGTAAGTGTCTGTGACTAAAAATGGATTTCATGGTATTGACTTAAGTGATATGTGACGCACATGTGGTAAATTACTGTGAAGACATACTACCAGAGTAAGGAAGAGATACAATGGTCAGACAAAAATCTGATACAGTGAACACAGCTAGTCAATTTTACCTTACCAATGAGTTATTTCACCCAGTCAGAGAAGAAAAGAGTAGAGGTATAAGATAAGAAACAAAGGAGATAAGGAGATCTTTCTTTCTTTACTTCTCCAACTAACTTTCAGCTCAGATCTATACTGATCCTCTCAGCTCCCAGCATATTGACTACAAACCTGTGCTGCTTACTAATGAGCACCATTGACTGTTTGTTGGCCGTGAAATACACAACACCGCTGTGAGGAAGCAGCCAGCTAAAGATCCGGATTATTGATCTTTAATTGGCCCAATATCACCCCAAACCCAATATTGAGAGGCTAGGTTAATTACTAACAAGACAATCCCAACTGGAATAATTAAACTGGAGTTTGCATTTAAATGCAGACAGCTTGTTATAAAAAGGAGCTCTGCTGTGATTACAAGTCCAAACAGTTAATCAATTTGTCACATGTTGCTCAATTACGTTTCATCCACTGTTGGGATTAGTGGTCTGATTTATTATTGATATATATGTGCTGCTATTCACATATTAAAACTGTCTGTAAAACATCCGGCTGATTTTGTCTGAGTTGACGACTTTGCTAATACAGGCAAAAATCAAGCAAGCGCAACAACAAAAGACACCGCAAGCCAGCTGATAAGTTATTAATTACTCAGTATCTGTCTTGCATCCTTTCAGCTCTTTTAGCTCACACCAATGAGTAAAAGCCATTCTTATATTTACTCTAGTCTGTCTCTTTGCAGCCTCTGCCATGATGTCCATACTGAGAACACCAAGATAGCTTCTTCCAAAGAACTTACATTGTACATTATATACTTTTTGCTTCTTTTTATAGCTTGCTTGCTGAAGAGTCGTGTCGGTGTGTTGTGGTGCTGTAAGGCATTATGCTGTTCTCATGACAGATATCCTGCCCAGGATTTCAATGTTAATTCCAAGCGTGAAGTCAGTGTACCATCAATATGATTTTGACGCTGTTAATTTAAAATAAAATTACTACACAATGTTTCATTAAAACTCCATGACAGAGAATCAACAAACTGTTCAGTTGAATTCCATGGATTTACATCTCAAAGCCTGAGATAGCCAGAACAAACACAAATGGAGTGTTCAGATCAGTGTCTTTTTTCAATGTATCCCTCCTACAAAGGCGCTCTTTAGATTGGCTACGAGATAGCCATAGTAAGCTAACCATCCTGAGTCACGAGACAGTTTCCAACTGCAGCAGACTGCATAGACTATAGCTATTCATGTCACAGAAAATAATTTGAATTGAAGTAAATAAACTGATTTACTGACTTGTCGGGCAAAAGACATTTAGATGTAAAAGGTTCAAACTTGGCTTAATGTGCTTGAACGCTTCAAGTTAAAGATTTAAGCTGTGATAATCAATATTGTTATATTAACAATAGATCAAATTACTGTGTGTATATTTAAGGGGTAGCACTTATGGTTACAAACCCACAGACATGAAGCATTAGGAGCTAACAAGCCATGTATTTCCCTCAGGAGTTGGTGGATACCAAAACAAAGCTAAAAGGAGTGAAAGACCTGAAAGGAATGTTAATGTTGCTCCCTGTTAACTGGACTTATAAATAAGGAACTGTTTGCTAAATCAGTTGATGCAGGTTTACCAGTTGAAATAGTAAGCAAATCCCCAAACACTTACTGTCATCGAAAAATGTTTTTGTTTGTAGTCAAAGAAACCAATACAGCATCAGACAGCATTACACTAAAACAATCCCTACACATTTAGAATTATATTTGATTTTGACAGTAAAGATTTGTCAACATGACATTCCTGGACGATATGTTACAGAGAAACCATAATACTGGAAATTTAATGAAAAGAACATTTCTAAAAAATGTCTAGTACATCTCGTCTCTCGTAAAAGGTTCCTTTAAAGGTTCTCCTTCACAGTCCACACTCAAAAATATACCACCCCAGTGACCTGCACCATCAAAGTAAAAGGCCTGTGCAACACGTCATAAATCCTTTTCATGATCCTACAGGGACAGTTAGATAACTCCCACACCTAGGATCCTCATCTGTCACAACATTACAAATTTATGAGTGAAAATAAAAACCTGTCTGAGAGACGTAAATTTGGTGAATCTGGTGCTGCCGACTCACAGCTTGAAAAGAAGGTTTGGTTATATGGTTGTCAAATATCTCAACCATGAAGCATGTATAGAAACACAAATGATTTTTTAATCATGGTGGGTGGAAAAACAAACAACACAGGACTGTGAATCTACTGACCATGTTCTGATGCCATATAAATAATAATAAATTTTGCGAAAGAAGGAAGTATTACTACAGATGAAGAACCACACCAGTGATTTTTTTGCATGGACCGACTACAAGGTGGTACTGTTACTGAATGTAACACAGGAGTACAAAGTGACTGTGGCGGCAAAAAACAGATTGGGAGTCATTACAAAGTAACTACGGCGACATGCACAGTACAAATGTATGTGTTATTTGCACAGTAAAAAACATGTGTTTCCCACAGGATTTTAAGAGACTATGGCAGGTGGGCCTCTAACCTTCTCAGGGGGTCCAGAGGCATGCCCCACCGAGAGGAAAATTGTGTACATTTTAAAGTTAAATGCATTAATTTGGCGCAAAATTAAGAGGATGTCTATGAAGAACTTTGCACTCTTGTAAACAAAGTTGTGCTCAAGGAAACTATTTGTCACAAACCCCCGGTCGTGACCCTGGCCTTCCTGTTGGTATGTGTGAGATTGTAGTTTTCTGAGTTCTTTTTCTTTTTGGTATGTTTGCGGTGTGCTTGGTGTGTTTTGGTTTTTCATCTGTCTCTGTGTTCTGCTTCCTCCCTCATGCTCTGGGGCTGCTGGTGGGCGTGGTCACCTGAGCTCCAGTCAACTCACCGGAGACGCATCCTGTTAATTAAGCACACCGGTGTCTCATCCTGCAATCAACTCACCTTTAAAAGACCAGCTCAACCTTCCAGGCCCCGCCGGATCGTTGTACCATACAGTGCGAACACACACCAGCCAGTTTTCTGTCCTGAAACAGTAGCATCTAGTCTGAGTCCTTGTGCTGAATGCTAACTTGTTTTCTCCATGTCTCGACCACAGAATACCTGCCTGATCACGGACTCGGATTCTCTCCTGAGACACGGAAACCCCTGAGCATAGGAGCCTGGACCTCATGACCCTCGGAACGACAACCCCCCCAAGCCACATCTCTGTTCTCACTTGTGTTAAATAAATTCTCCCATTGAACCTACTCTGGTCTGCGTCTGAGTTTCTGGCCCCGGTCCTGACACTATATGATCATAAACCCATTGTATAGCGATAAATGGTGATGAAAAAGCGACAAAAGTCAACAAATTTATTTAATGTTTTTCCAGCAACCCTAAATCAAAGAATAGAAGAAATTATTAAGTAATTTCTCAAACATTTTATTGTTGCTGGGGTTTTTTTTTTTTTTTTTTACTTTTAATGGACACATGTAATATGTTTTATACTTTCTGTGAATAAAATCCAATTAATCTTATTTCCATACTGGACACCTTATTTTGAATCCTCGCTCTAAATTCATCAAGTCTGACCCAATTTCATAAATTATGTTGTATGTGGTTCTCATATCGCGTAACATGAAGACTTCATAGCCATTCTTCAGGTAGGACTCTCATACTGCAACACTTGTCTTTATAAAGAGAGAAAAGGACAAGATAAAGTCGCTAACCTGCCTGTCAACTCGCAATGATCCTTGATATGGATTTATGTGAGGTTATGTGCCAGACTATTTCTTGGTTGGGAGCAGGGAATTCCTCCAGTCCTCGCTGACTGTCTAAAGGGGGTAAAGTGGACATGACGGTATTGACAGGCAACCAAATGAAACGCACGGTTACCTTGAATAAAATTATTTCTCTGGAGTTGAACATTGTTGGAAACATTTAGGGTAATGTAAGTACACAATTCAACAAAATCATAGGCCTAATTCTATGCAAACATTGTAGATGTTATACAGTACTTTTAAATCAAGGCTAAAGACCTTTCTGTCTTCCACAGCTTTTTATTAAAGTTGATCAATGCAATGTATGATCATTTCATTGTATTTTAATTATTTTTTCCTGCTAATAATCTTTTTCAGTGTTCTTTCATGCCATATGTAAAGCTCTCTGAAACGGCTTTGTGTTTAAAAGGTGCTATACAAATAAACTTGCCTTGACTTGCTTTGCCCTTTGCCTTGCCAAATTCTCTACAAGTCTCTGCAACATAAACAGACTGTATAAAATACTGTGGGCTGAAATAATAGCTGCCATAAAAGCAGATCTTGGCAGCAGGAACACAAATATCTGTGTTGTGAATCGTAAAGACCTTCAGATAATATCAGCTACCTGGATAAAGTACCTTGGTATAAATTTGTTTCCTTCCCTTTGTAGTGCCCTTCAGAGGACCCTAAAACAGTTGGCGACTTCATTTAACCCACTGAAGCTGTCAAAGCACAGAGCAATAACATTGCTCACAGTGGGGAACGTTGGCCAATGTGCATTATCTTGGTTCTTTAACTACTGGTCATGACCCAGTGTAGACCATGAGCACCTAAGGCGGGTGAGTGGGCCCACAAGATAAGAGTAGCAATATCTGGATTCAATAAGCCTGAATATAAGGGTGATATTGCATTTATTATCTCAAGCTATATGATCTCATCAAATACTTTTTTTGCTGAACTCCTACAGGTTTATGTTTTTACTCTACATTTAGTAGAAAGAAATCCAGCTACCTAGTTATACTATTGTGTTAATCCCAATCCTACTTCTGCTGCTGGAAATGTAGAGTTGAACTTAAAAGAAGAACACCAGAAATAGTATTTATATTGAAATGTGGTTTACTATAACACCTGTTCTCACAGCTTATGATGAGAATGCACAACAAAATTTTCTGTTGGACACAAATTGATTGATGAGGGTCTTTTGCACCGTCCACAGGTTGTGGAGCTGTTACAATGTTTCCCCAGCACCAACAGAAATAGTTTTTGTTGAAATTGAAGCCAGAGGTGAGAACAAATTTGGATCTTGAGTTGATAAAAGTTAAAAAAGAAGAAGATGGATAAGTCATGAATATCATAAGATAAAGTCTACATTGGCAAAGACAGACCAGCTGCTAGCCAAGTAAACTTTAAGACAGGCATGGGATGCGAAACAAGAATAAGTTTTGACTTTGGCATTGGATTTCACCACTAGATCAGTGTAATGTATGTGACATCATATAGTGGTTTAATCACATTCCCCACAGTAACTGCTTCACTTCACTTTGTGATATAGAGTGATGGTGCACATAACTGGAGCAACATCGAAAGAACTTCAATTTGGCCATGTCAAAAGGAAACTATTAAATGGTGTAAATGGTATAAATATAGTGCTTTTATCCAAAGCATGCCAGCTATGCTTAGCCTATGGTGTAGATGTGACTAATTAGAAATCAAGCTTAAGCAGAGAGATACAGGACACAGGTAGAGAAACGGAATAAATGTGAGAAAAAAATGAATGACATGCTTTGGCTTGTTCATTGAGATCTTCAGCTTGTTAAAAATTACAAGACATACATAGGAGTGAGGGAAGAATGGATTAAGGGCACACGAAATTGATATAAGGAGGAGTGAAGCAGGGATAGAGGGATGGAAAGAGGAAGGACGCAAGAACTAAAGGACTGGGAGGAAAGAAGAAAGGACCGAAGGAGCTAACAAAGGGAGGAGAAAAAGAAGGAAAGAGAAGAAAGTGGGTCAGACAGGCAGACAGACAGTGGAGGCTGCTGCAGCTGGATACGCAGGCTGGAGCTTTATGAAACCCTCCCTGATGTGGAGCACACACAGCCGTCAGACACACACACACATACACAACAATCAAGCACACACGCCAGAGTCTATCACTTCCAAACATTTTCAGACACACACAAACTACATGATTTATTAGCTCCTGCTAGTCAGTCACTGACAGTGTAGCCACACCCATTTGGGATCCATGGCAACATCATTCTCCAATCAGAGCTCACATGTTGAGCTTTTGGCTGTGTATGTGTGTTTGTGTGTGTGTGTTTTCTGGGGTCTTACTCTGTGATTTTCATGTAAATTTCTTTATCTATGTACGTGTGAAAACTCACTTTTCACAGTTTTTTCTTTGTGCACGTTTTTCACATTTAAGCGTGTATACACATCTACGATTACATTTAGGTATTGAGGAGTACACACACACTGTATACACACACTGACATGCTTGCTGGAGGAGTATGGGGAGGGAGTCTGGAGTTCTGCCAGAGCAATAAATTCTAAATAAACCGTGTGACACCAACAAGCTCACTTTCTCCTTTCATTCCTCTACAATCACATACTCTTCTTTTTCCCCCCGTGTGCACTACTCTTCTCCCTTTCTTTGTATCCTCCTCCGCTCCCTTGTTTGTACCTCTTCATCCAGCTGTATACCCCCCTGCTCCATCCTCTGTTTTTCAGCTCCATCCAACAGCTCCTCTACCTTTCTCCTGCCTTTTATCTTCCTGCCTCCTCTCTTTCTTTGGGCTCCTCATGCACAGTCCATGTAGCGACGAAGGGAAAAAAAGAGAAATGGAGGGAGGAAAATGGAGAGTGCAACAAACACACACACACACACACACACGGTTTAATTAAAATGAGAGGAAAACGTGTACACACCACGAAATTCCTAATAGCAAATATAGAAAGATCAAATCCTGGTTATGAAAACCTTATTAGTCCAAAGCCCTCGTCTCCATTGGATTGAGGTTTTATTGGACAAACTGTTTCATGTCAGCAAACAAAACAGGATTTGGGGAGGGATTAAATTGTCTCCAAAATCTCACTTGACAATGTATCCAGACAGCATGGATCGCCTGTCTTGCATGCAGCATGCATAAGCCCTGACAGGATTAAAGAAGAGGCTGATCTGAGCTTCTGAAAATTTTTAGTCCTTCTTGCCACAGTTCCTTCAGGAATCCCCAGTACTGTACAACATAAATATAGTCTTCTACTGGTCCTCAGCAGTACTTTTCCTATGTGTCTAAATAATGTTCATATGAACTTTCCATAAACAAACTTTTACCAGATTTATCTTTTATCTATATATTTTTATATTATTATGTTTCATGTACCACACAATTTGGTGAAATGATCAACTTATTTTACTCTCGCAATGAGAAGCTTATATTGATGACAGTTTTTGAATGGTGGTTCTATAACTATGCTATTCTTATCTTTTTTTTATCTTCCTATTCTATGGACCGTGTGCCTTCCCAGATCATTTATTTTTTTGTTTCTTCTTGATGTTAGCTGACTTAGTTAGAATGTGCATTTGCTGTTATTAAAGATTATTATATTCTGGAGATACTGTACATTGAATATTACATTTTGATTGACTGATAAACAAATTCAGAGATGATTTATTTCTTAAAAGAAAGGGATGATAAGCAGCAACAGCCTTTTTTGGGATGCGAATCAGGTGAGTTCATGGGAAACGTGATCGTAACACTCAGAAATCCTTTACTTTGTACAAAGGATAAAATATGTACAAGCTAAAATAAATACAAGCTTAAAAAGCGCATTAGTGCTCCCCACTTAGTTGGATGTTATTTGTTAACTTACATAAGAATGATTCCATGCTGTGTGGTATCAGCTGACACCATAGGTTTAGGCACTGGAATCTGCTTAAAGAGAAAAATAGTTGGATCGGTACATCATTACTTTGTACCATTAAAAGAGCCTATGAAATACGCCCCTGAACTTCCTGGAAAACCTATTTAGTGGTGACCTCATGCTGCACTAGTAGGCATAACCAAAAGGTCCAACCAGGTCCTGAAACACAATTAGCTGAAATAGTAAAAAATGTGCACAGTGCTTGGACTTTATTAAACCTAACAAACACTGAACTGTACACACACACACACACACACACACACACACATATATACACACACACACACACACACACACACACATATACATGTACAATATTGACAGTTGAAATGCACTGTGTCATATTTATATACTGTACATGTTCTGATCTATTTTAGATGTTATAGATGGTTGTCAATGCACACAGAACCTAGAGGAAGCCACTACATATCCAAAAAGTAGCAGGACAGATGCAAGACAAAATTCTACATTCTTTCACACTGTCCAGAAAGGAACAAAACAGAATGGTGAGATTTCAACAATAGGTAATTCTGGATAAAGCACTAATTAACAGATGTGGTGGTGCTACTTCCGGAGAAGTTTCACACTATTTGGCAGGTAAGGTAGAGAGGTTCCTCCTCATCCACCTCTTCTCAGGAGGGGAAGTCAGGGAGGAAGTAATTCAGACTCAAACCACACTCAGCAGCAGGGGAAGGGCTTCACACAGCAAGGAGTAAAGCCTAATTGGCCATGTTTTATTGCCCAGCTAGCCAGGGGTAAGTGGAGGTCTGAGGAATGTGTTTGCAGATGCTACAGGGTGCTCAGCAGGGAAGCTTTATTCCATAATGGTTTGAGAGGCTGGCAGAGACAAAATTATAGCATGTGGGAACGTTGGCGAAATTGTGTTCAGTGAAACTCGGTTAGGGAAGTGATGGATTTTTGGCGCTAACAGGGCGGGCCCAGCTGACTGTAATCTTTGAAACCTCCCAATTAGTTTCAATTTATTGTACTCTGGATTTATAGACTGAAGACAAGCTTCCCTGCTGAAAGAGAGCAGGGCGGACACTGTACACTGGCAGCTAGATTGGTGTGCTCTGACCATAAAAGCAAGGTGATCATAACAAAACATTAACCAGTTTGCTTACATCAGCATTGTTACTACCTCTTTCAGCATCATACCATCTCTGCATCCTGAAACCAGATCCTCTTCACACCATTAACTAAACTAAAGTTGCTACCTGTGAATTTGAGCATGTGCAAACTACAAGAAAATTCGAACGTTTATTATTGGTGTGCAATGAAGCTGTCGAACAAGTATGGTAGGTTTGTGAAGTGTTGCGTGTGATGAGAGTTGTTTTACGTCTAACTGCCGGTGTATAAAGATCTGATACTGGGGAATGGATAGTGCCTGTTATTTTACTTGCATGGTTAATGATCTGAGAAAGTTTTGATTGGTTTTTGACAGAAATAAAGTTTTATCAGCATGTGATGTTGAAAGTGTGAATTGACTCAATGATTTGTAAACAGATGTTAATATTTCTATAATATATATAACATGAGTAAACGTAATGTTAAAATTGTAACAACACTAAATATTTTAATTATTGAAGAGATGTTTTTTTTTGGTATTGACACAAACCTTAATATTTCGATATAGCAGAGAATAGACATTGTTTGGACAATTTTAATGTTACTCCAATGGAAAAATCTAGCCAGAACGTTATTATGACTAACCTCTTGGAGATATATCCTTTGTTACAGCAACCCATAACCCAAACTTCATTGTTCAAGTTTGAAACAAAACTGAACAAACAAGCAGGTCACACACTTCTTTTGCCACACTCTCCCAAGTTGCACTGAACCTTTTTTAGATCCCAGTTATGCTATGATTGGTAATATCAAACCTACGGGGCTTGCCAGACAAGGTGAAGGCACAGCAAACAAAAGGAGACACAAATCAATCAGAAAACCACAGAAAACTGACTCCAGGTTTTATAAGTCTGTGACACTATCATGAGACAAGGACTGAACCACACTACAATGTCAAAGAAAGCTGGTAGTTTGCAGCAAGTTTGCTTACCGAGTTGCACCTTGGCAACAATCGTTTTGTACTGCAGGTGTTAACCAAGGAGCTGATCTCATGACACACTGTACCAAGAAACAGCAAAGCAGCGACAACCAGACCTCAGTTTGTTTGATATGTTTTTTAATTACAGTTATTGTTGTGTCACTGGAGTATATTGGAAGGTATATTGCACCCTTTCAACTTTATTAAAAAGCATAAATGAGGACACAGTTGCTCTGGAAAACAATGCAAACAAGCAAAACTAGGCCACTGGAAACCAAATGTCTTACTTAATGCTTCTACACTGACTGAACAAAGGAAGAAACTAAAAATCTGGGCTGCTGCACACTGTGTGATTCTAATCTGAAACCCTCAGCTAACTGCAATGACACCAAGAAAAATGTTCTGACTACAAATACTTACAGTCTTATATTTGCAGCTTTGAAGAACTTCATATTCTAGCAAATAAACACCTGTCTTCAATAAATGCCTGGTCATGACTGTTTACATTGTAGGTCATAAAACTGCCCACAAAACCATTAAAATGTGCCCAAAGCAAAGATGACAACATCACTGAAGTATGTCGTTAATATAATTTAGCTCTTTAATATTTAGACTGCACACAGTATGCAGCCAATAACGGTAAACAATGAATCTATGGCTGTTAATGAGAGAGGTTTGTTAAAGCATCTTGGTCCAAAACAGTTTCACTTAATAAATAGCCAAATAAATCCTGTTCCTTGCCTGTAAAACAACACCTGCCCTAGAAATTTTGCTTTCATGACAAACTTTGTGTTGGCAGTACTTTCTTTGTGGACCATGTAGAAGGCAAAATACACAAATTAAAACACACGTGTAAAGTGTAAAATAGCACTTTGATAAATCATTATGTATAACAGGTAACCTATGTAACAGGTATTTTTTTTTCCTCAACTCCAGAAGAAATCTTGCTTTCTCTGATTGTAAACCAATATAGTCAAAACCAAGCCTGATTGGCCACCTGCTGAGTTGATCTATACTAAGCGGCAGCACCGAAACTTCTGCAAACTTTCCTTTCCGTTTCTTCGCTGCCTGTGTGGTTAATAACACATTTGGACTTGAAGATGAATTGGGTCATATGCCCTAAAAAACTCTCTTGTAGTTAGGGCTGGACATTAAAACAATAATTTTCATTGTCCTCAATAACAATATAACAAATGTTCAATAAATGTTTGACTTAGTTTATTTGAATCACAAACAAATTGGCACTTCATTTTTCTATTTACTTTGTTGGAAAAGGGAAAAGATTGAAAAGATTTTACTTAATTGTTTTGAATGTTCTCTTTGTTAAGTAATCCACTGTTTGGCATCAAGTGTTTGTCATGTTCTGACCAAAAAGAATAGTTTAAAACCACAAATAATCATCTGGTTCCTTGAACTTTCACTCAAGAGCTAAAATCAGCCTTTAAGCTTGAAAGAAATAATGATTTGACATTTATTGTGATAATTATTGATATCAAATGATGACCCCAGCCCTATTTGTAGTTATGAATTAGTCGGATCAGTTAATAAATTTTCATCCTTCCAGCTTTTTCCACCAAAACATCCAAAGACCCAGGTGAACTGGACACAAGATGTGTTGTTGCTGCGAAGAATCAGTATTACAGTATTAGCTTCTTATGTTATTATCAGACAAGCAACTGCTCTTAGTAGAAAACGTACAGGGTCTGTATTTTCTGTCCTTGCGGCTTTTGTTTTGAAATTGTACTTGAGCATTTACATGTCTTGTTAAGCGAGTCACAGAGGACCCCAAGAGAGGTACTGCACTATGATGGCTAATTATTATGGTATTTCTGCACATTTCACCAGCAGGTAATCTTACTGCAGTTTGACTCTAACCTTTAGGCCTGCCTCCCTCATTACTGCCACTTAGGCACCCTTCAGTAAGGTGCTTAACACTGAGCTGCTCAAGTGAAGCTGCATACTGGCCAACAGTGTGGTTGTATCAGCCTTCGTGTGTTCATGTTCCAGCAAATAAACAGAAAAAAAGAAAAGCATTTATGCTCAGCAAACCTACCTTTGATGAAATAAAAAAGTCAAACAAAAAAAACAGCAACAACGTACCAGCAGATAGATATCCATGTTATTGATGCAGACGTTACATGAGGCCAAAGCATAGAGCAAAATGCTAATACGGTACAAAAAGCATCAATAGCGTTCCCACGTTCACAGTTTGATTCTTGAGTCAAATTAGAACCTAAAGCTCAAAAACAAGTCCTATTCCCTCATAGACTTCATTCTTAGACTTCTACACACACCCTGTTACCGCAGCTTTTAATATTACATATATAGGATTTTTTTAAAGTCTGACAAAGCGCTATTTAAGTTGACTGCATTGACAAGCTCTCAGAGGATGTTATTAAATTGGACCTTAGAGGGCGGCGCTTGCCGTCGAGTACTGCGAAGTGAGATTTTACAGTTGAGTTGAGTCAGTGTGTCTGCTAGTGCCGTCTAAGAGACACTACTGTAAAATATTAAAGGCCCAGGTCAACTGGGGGGCCCTCATATCGCTCTCATTACTTATTGACGCACCCCTATCTGTGTGTAACGCAGCTAGTGAGCCTGTAGGAGTGTGTGAGTGTGTTGTCAGAGACCGAGCAGAGATGGTTGACTTGCCAGCGGACAAAAGTACACACACATTTATACATTCACACAACCAGAAATAGACTTGAACGGTAACCTTAAATGCTCACAAGTATGGACGCACATGTGAACACACATACAGAACAGTGCAGCAGTCACAAACAGTAGTAATATTCCTAATAGAGCATAGCTTTTCAGTTACTAAGAGGTGTTGTGTTGTGTGTTCAGTATATGGATGTATTACTAGGACTGTGTAAATGTGTTTATAACTGCATTTGTATGTTAAGCTTATCAGTGTGTGGCAATGTGTGCATTTCATTTCATGCATATGTGCATGTTTGCATAAGTGTGTGTTTTCATGCTTGATTACTGTATAACACAATATCTGTGTCAAACGTGTATGTGCATGGATGTGCACTTTCATGCATTTATTCTATATGTGTGAGGGCACACATGCTCAGTGCCAGGTGTGTGTGTGTGTGTGTGTGTGTGTTTCGCACTGTCATGTTGCTACTATTGTCTTATCAAAGTGATATGAGTTTAATAGTTTAATAATTTAGTGAATTATTTATCCCCTTGGCACCTGCACTGGCTAAGGGTCTGAAAACATATACAACACACACACACCCCTTCCATGTATGTATGCACACACACAGTGCAACAACACACTGACGCACAGAATTATACAGCCGAAGCAGCTATAAATATTTATCCCTCTTCTGCCTCATATTTATTTCATCCAACAGAGCTCATATCAGAGGGGCAGTGGGATGGTGAGGATATCCAGAGAGAGAAAGAGGGAGAGAGGAGGAGGTGAGACAGTGATAAATAGATAGAGAAAGAAAAAGAGAAAGTAGGACAGGAGGAGAATATTTAAATAATTATATAAATGATAACTGAAGTTGGAAGTGAAAATAAGGAGGGTGAAAAAAGATGAGAAGAAAAAGGGTGGAAGGGACAAAAAATTAATAGAGTAAAGGTTCTGTATTGGTGGATGCATGAAAAAGGTGTAGCAGGACAGAGGAAAGAGTCAGGACAAGAATGCTAACAAAAGAAAAGTTAGGACAAGATAAGAAGAGGTTAGAGCCAGAGTTATATCAAGTGAGTGGAGAGTTAAAAGTCAAAGAGGAGGGTCACTGTTGCCAATGTTGAGCAGTCTAAATAGCAGCCATTGAGGTGTACAATTGAAGCTGGCCTACCAAGCCACTTATCTGGGTTAAAAGGCTGCGTGGCCTAGCCTGTCACTCTGGATGTGAAAGACCAGCCGCTGGGTTGCAGCAGCCAGGCGGGAAATGTCAGGGAAAATATCACTCTGACTCTAAAAATAAAAGTAGAAAAGGAGATGGAGTCAGTCAGCAGATGTTTTGTTTCCCCAAGAGTTGAAGAAAAAGTTTAATGTTGCTCCTTACGAGTCCTGTACTGCTACATAATTCATATTCCAGCAATACGTAAATGTCTCCAAGCAGAAGGGGAGGGCACCAGAAACAGTATATTTCATATGATGCTAAAACTCACCACTTGAAAGCAAACAGTGGACCTATGTAGCTGCTCGGAAGAAACTCATGTTTGTTTTTATGAAAACACATGATTTGTATTTATTTTAATTCCTCTCAAAGTTCCACAGTGGTTTGTCAAGCGCTTGCAACTATTACCATTCACAAGTTTTGTTTGTGTATCAACAAATCAATGATTAAGGAAGAGAAAAGCAGGCAGAGAAAGCCAAACATAAGTCATCTGAGAAAAATTTTAACTTTCAGACCACAATGTACAGGAAACCTCTTAACTCTCGCCACCTTTCATCTCATCAAGATCGATGCGGCAGAACCGGAAATAGCATCTTTTTTATTCCTTGCATTCTTCTTTCTTGTCAAAACGACCCACAATGCAACTCAACTGCTGACAGTTTGGTTGGAGATTCAGGTGTGTTATACTAGTAGCAAATAACGTAGCCTCGAGCTACTAGCAGAGCAGCAGAGATCTGGCAAGCTCACTTCTTTCCACAACTCCACACCGCCAGATTTTCAGAATTATACTAACTCAAGTGACATTACTTGAGGCAATTTGTCATATTTCACGCGGATCGTTCTGGGGAAGAGTTCCCCTTTAAGATCTCTGCTGTTACACAATAAAGAGAGGACCCTCCCTTATTATCTAGTTCTACATTTAGGTCACATGATCACAGGCTGCATTTGCTGCTGAATATAGTCAGATGTGGTTGAGAGCTCCCAAAGCATGCTTAATGGACGGTTCAGCCTTGTTATTATTGTTACATATTGTGTGTATAGTTTTGCCCTGGGGATATAGCTGTGCCTAAGTACAATAAACTGTTAATTGTTTGTTATTCAATATTGTGAATAAGGACGATAATTAAAACAAAGCTTTCCCGCCTCTGGAGGAATTCTGAAAAGCAGACATATGATGGCTCAAAATAACAATTTTTCCCCTGAACTTGAGATGATTAGTTGCAAAACTGGGAAAACAAGTTTGATTAGCATTTTGCCATAATTATACAGCATGTCATGTTTGGATGATAATATTACCTTTCCTGCAAATTCCCTGGTTGAATCCTCTATTATTTAGTATGTCTTGCACCTAACATGCCAGTATGTCATGTGAATCTCTCAGTTGTAGATTTGGTTCTACACCAGTTAAACCAAAATACGTGTATTTAGTTGAAGCTGGCATAATTAAGTGTTTCTGATCTCTCCTTGTGCCCTGGAAGGCAGCTCAGTGACCTTGTGGCAGAGCATTATCAAAGGCTAGGGCTAAAGGAGCAGCTCTCTGTAAGCTTTGAAGCCTTAGGGCTGTGTTACACAGTCAGGCTTAGCATGCAGCATTTTAAACAGAAGCGGATCTCAACAGGCGGTTTTTAGCAGAGTGAATGGAGCTTGAGGCTACCTAAAGGTGTAAAGCCGGTTCTTGCCTTCAGCTTATATAATATGATGCAGCCAGATTCCCGAGCAGAACAAAGAAGGGAGCAAAGGAGCACTTTTACATTTACAGTGAATTTTAGAATGATTTAAAGATTTTTTTAAATTATGTTTAAAACACCATACCTTGACTCATGCTTATATAGTTGTGAGCCTTTACACTCATTGCTATCCAATTTCAGACTACGTCCCTCGGCCCAAACTGCCAAATCGAAGACTTAAGGAAATTGTGTGTTTGCTGTCAGTATCCTGAACTTGTTTGTTATTATAAAGATAGCAATTATAAAAGCAAAGAATATGGCTGAAAGAATTGATTAGCACATGCAGGTAGCAGGGATCGTCTGTGCTACAGAGAGAGCTGGAGGTGAGTAAAAAGTGTTTTGTAGTGAAAAAGTAGCTGCCTTTCTGCCAGCTGCCTGCTCTCATTGGCTGAATATTTGGCATGCT
The DNA here is from genome assembly GCF_014851395.1 of Micropterus salmoides. Classification (NCBI taxonomy): domain Eukaryota; kingdom Metazoa; phylum Chordata; class Actinopteri; order Centrarchiformes; family Centrarchidae; genus Micropterus; species Micropterus salmoides. The sequence goes on from NW_024044681.1 coordinate 14,978,549, forward strand.
AGATATCTGGCTAGCGTCTGCGATGTGTAAGCAATACGTCAGGGAGCCGTTTTGATGCGTCGTTGAGTAGTTCACACATAACAACTGGCGACCGCAGATCGATCGCTGATTTACCCCTGATCACAGCCTGATGGTCAACGGGAATGTAATGGGAACTAGGCTTAAGTGAGCTTTGCCTGCGATGTTTCCTTTTATAATGTTGCCTCTTAATTCTATTTTAAGTGCCTCTTCTTTATTTTAGTTCCTGTGAATTGCTTTATAATTAACAAATGTCACAATTATTAAAAGCATTTGTGCCAAACACATTTTTTTCTTAGAAATGTTATGTTATTGAAGTTGACTTTTTCATAGCTGCAGTATCTGGCCCTACAGTTATTTTAGTGTATTAACATGTCTTAAAAGCCATACTTTGTTTAGCTGTCTTTAGTAGCTCTAAAACACGAATATCGCTTCAGAAGAAGTCTGGGTGTTCATTTCAGACTGGAAAAAAATGGAATGGATTTACAGCACAGCCAAATAAACTTTGGGCAAGGTTTAATAATCTTTCTTAAATAGAATATGTATGTGGTTGCATAATGGGTTAGCATGTTTCATGACCAAAGGACCCTTTAGTTCCATCTAAAAGTAAATTTTAAAATTCGTCTATTATTTAGGATAAGACTTTTTGCAGCAGTGTTATGTTGCCCTGAGCTATGTAGCAAAATATCAATACCAAGAAATACATTTTAAAGTTGTTTAAATTGCACTATACCCCTCGAAGATGCGATCTACATATTAAAAACTAAACAAGGTAATAGGTCTCAACTGTATCTCCTGACCTTGGTGGGCAGGCAAGCTTTCACCTAATGAAATGTTAGTGAGTAAGCAAAGCTACAGTTATAAAAACATCTCCCAGCTCCCAAAACACAAAGCAGTCCTGATGTTTTTAACCCTAATTTGTTGGATTTTTTGTGAAATAAACCTCACAGTATCGAATGTGCTGATAAATCCCCCTGGACTAGTACAATTAGGTCGCAGCTGGTCTCATCTGCATGAGCTCAGACACAGCAAGCGATGTGTTGCGTTTGATCATTACTCAAAAACTATACGTCCAAATCCCATCAATCAGAAGTTTTTTGATGTCTGGGAAATCTCTCTGGAGAATCCATCAGCAAGCGCACATAGACCAAAATCCTGCAGCAGAGAGCTCGTAAACTACAGCAAGGACCAGACCGCGTCCCCTTAGGAGTCTACGTTACTTCTCCGCTCACTTTGGGAGCAAGCCAACCATGATTTTCAGGACCAGGTTGGCTGCTAAAACACTTAAGAGTGGCTGCTGAATGTTGAGATATAACAGCAATCATTGCTGTTGGACAGAAAAGGCCCTTGTCTTGGATCTCTCTTAGTACCTTGAAGCGTCTTGGAAACAGACAGCAGCCTAGTAAGAAGAAGAAGAAGAAGGGATTGTGTGTAGTGAGCCAGTATTAGGTTTGGAGCAGAGCTGTGTGTGGGGAGCCAGGTTGACGTTGATCCAACAGGGTGGGTCTGTCTGCTGCATGACTCGGCCCGTCTGGCCCGCAGCTAGAACCCCCCCACCCCACCCCCTGCAGATATGTGTGTGTAAGTGTGTAGGTGTAAAAGTGTGTGTATGCAAGTGATGCATGTGCGCAGTATTTATGTAGGCGATGAATGATTTTGTATTTGAGCATTTAAGTGGTAGTGAAGCATGTAAGTCGACATGTGTGTGTTTATATCTGTGTGTGTGTTTATATCTGTGTGTGTGTGTGTGTGTGTGTGTGTGAGTGTGTGTGTCAGAGAGAGAGAGAGAAAGACGGATCTTATAACCGAGAAGGCACAGCACCAGAGTTGGTGTGTCGCTGTTTCCATGTCTCTGTCCTCTCCCTGACCCTACCTAACGTTGCGTAACACTGGAAACAGTTTTGTGCCAGATGAGCGGCGGGGTGGGTGCCCGATACACATGGGTAAGGGGGTGGGGGATGCTGTTGGAAGGGTGTCAGGAGGGGGGCAAGAAGTTACCTGTGAAATAATCACAAACAACTGAATTTGATGCTTTAAACACCATTTCAAAATACTGCTTGTAAATAGAGGTAAAATCTGAGGTATTAAATTTAGAGATTGAAGAGATCCTAAAATGATGTTCAGGGATTTGTGTATAGATTATGAATTATTATTATGGCATTAAGATTTTATGAAATGGTTTGAAATGTCTGTTAATGATAGGCATTTGATTGCCACAAATGTTGTTGCTGATGCATGTCATCATTATACCACCACAAACTCAAATTTTGCTTTATCATTTTGGTCTGCAGCCTGGTAAATGTACTAAAGATTTGCATTTTGTATGCAGAATTTACACAGAAACATGATGTTCACAAAATAGAAAAGGGGATAGCACTATTTGTACTTTTTGTTACAAGCAAAAGGTCATTCTTGAAAATGTTTAGAAAAGGCAGGGATTGCAGAGCATTAATGAAAATCACATGTTACCAGTAGTAATCCGAGAAGAGTTAGACCCATAAAAAAAGGGAAGATGACTTAATAAATCATGTGTTCTTTGGATGATTGTATAGAGAAGACATGACCTAAGTAAAGAAATAAAAGTCAGAAGACGAGTCCAATGGTAATTTTTGTGGTTCCTTCTGTTAAAAAAGTAATAACATTGGAGAAGTTGGAAGATTTCTTTGGTGGGCTATGTGGAACTAGGCATTTATGAATTATGGATGTGAATCAACACAGGCCACAAAAATTTGTGGACATCCATAGATGTTGGCTTTCTGAGATAATAAAGATACAAGTAAGCCTCATCTGCAGAGTAACTTTTATGTCTTAAGCTTCTTCAGATGTGTAAACTTTTTCTTTTTAACCTTTCCCTTCCTGGATTTTCACCTCACTGTGAATGCAAACCAGCACACTTCTGGTCACAAGCTTGTGTATACACATACATGTATATTCACTTCATTCTTTATGTTGGTTCGAGACATCCTCACTGCTTATTTTAAACAGAATTGAGCACCAATGGCGGGCTTTGTGCAAAGAAAACAAACTGTGAAACGGTAACCTGGTGCCAAGCAAAAAGCTAGCTGATGGGCTTTTCTCCCACCTTGCCTCGGCAGACAGAGTTAACCTGACAGATATCAGTCCTCAACCACTCTGGTGTTTGCAAACCTGCAGCTAAAGGCTCAAGGTGCTACCACTGCTGCCCTCTGTCTGGATTTGGTTTTCTACCGAATGAATGCCCAAAAACTTCCCTCGAAATTCCTATCTATCTCACACTCCGGTCTTGTGTTTTCATTCCTTCAGCTGTCTTCCCCATAAATACCCCTCCTTCTCATCAAACGCCATTTTTCTTCTCTTACCCTCCTTCTACACTCTGCTTGAGAAAGAAGATATATAAACCATAGCTACTCATAATCAAAACTTTCCTTTGCTCGCCCTTTTCTGAAGTGGACTGTTTCATAAGTGGACTGTTCTATTCTGCCCTGAGGGCCTCTTGGGTGTGGGACTGCTGACCTGCTGGGCTGAGTGTGCTGCCAAGTCTTTACTGTGAGAGAGTGAAAGAGCGCAGAGGGCAGGGCACAGAACGGCACTGTGCCATCGGACACTTTGCCAGCCTTGGCTGGAGTACCGATGTACTGACGGGAGGGAAAAGACTAACTGCAATTGTTCAACTCAAGTAGTTATGGATGTGAAAACATTCAATAGGAAATGAGCAAGGAAAAGGGATTCTTTCACACCTGCTTTCCCTCCGTCAGCTCCAGCTCCCCCCTGTCTCCTGTCCCAGGCCATGCCCTGGCATTTCCCCTCCTCCCCGGGCTTCAGCACCTCTCCTACAGTCTTTAGCCCTTTCCTTAAACTGTCCAGTCCTGCTCCTTTCTTTCTCTGCTGAGCTTGAGCCTCCACCCTGTAACCTATTTTCACCAAGCTCTAGCTCTTTCCCTTTGCTTTAGGACTTAACCTCATCTCAACCACTTTCCAAAACCCAGCCAGTGAATGTAAATGCACTTTCAACACCAGTTTTAGTCCTCTGTAGAGGACCCAGTAAGGAGAAAATGTCTGTAAGTGAACCTTATGAAGCTCCAAAATTCATCATTTTCAGTCCAGTATCTTACGTCTTAGTTTCATTTTTATTGAATGGTCTTTAGACCACTCTCAGTTGACCACCATTAAATGTGATTACACAGATCAATTGTCAATCCCAGTGCTTATACAATACCAGAGTTTCTGTTGAGACTGAAACAGTTTTTCTAATACCTTAAACAGGGAAACAAACACATTTTCTACAAACCCCTTGTATGTATCAGTGTTTAATGTGCTAAAATCTGTGCCAGCCTTCAGTATGTAACAGTTTCTGAAGTGCTACAGATATGCCTGCCTTGTTTTTAATGCTTCTGAAATACACAAACATCACCGTAATGTAACGAGGAATAGTTTGACATTCTATGCATCATGTTATTTGCTCCCTTGTTGGGCATTAGATGAGTAGGATGATACAACTCTCATGTATGTCCACTATGAAGCTAGAGCAAGGAGGTGATTAGCTTAGCTTAGCATAAAGAGTAAAAGGGGAAACAGTTAGCCTGGCTCGGTAATAATAATTTATGTCTACATAATTTTAACATGACTAACATGTCCATTTAAATTTTTTACAATACAGCCTACTTTCTGGATCATGTCTTAGATGCTTAGGTCTACACATTACTTTTTCAATTGGCTGATTTAATATGGCTACCAGTATGAGGTAAGCCTGCCCCAGTGTGAGCTATGGTTCATGACATGCGGGGTGGCAGTGGTTTGTTAAATGCGCTCCTGGGGAAGACCCTCTCCAGCTGGTGCAAGGATTTGTACTGACAACCTTCTGCCTCTGACTCAGTCCAGCACTATCACCAGACCAACCCCCCCCCCCCCCCAAAAAAAAACATTTAGCAGATAACTTACGCTACCCAATCACCGTGCCACACATTGCTACGACATGTTGGACACTGATTGGGTGAGTCATGTGGGTGAGGTGAGAGGGGGGGTGAGGTGGTGGGGGCACTCAGGAGAGGAGTACAGAAACGGAGAAAGCTCACCAGTGCATTAGGGACAGCACGGTGCAATTCGTTCCATTGGCAGCACTTCAAAGAGGAAGAGGAGGGGCATAATCCACCCCAACATTAGCCCCCGGATTCTTCCACCACTACCACCAACATGCACGCACACATTTATTCACAAAAGCAGCAGGCTGGAGGGTTTGGTCGTGGGGTCTGATTGGGTTGGGGTCTAGGGATGACAGGATGGAAGGATGGAGGGGATTTTTCAATTTGCCAGCAAATCAGAGATGATTGGAATACTCTCTCGCGCTCAGATACACACACTCGCCTTGACACACACACACACAAACACAAAGCCATACACACATCCGTCTCCACAGAAAAGACCTCACGCTTGAACCCAGAGAGGAAAAAAACAAACAAAAAAAACAAACAGGCGTTTGCTCACAACGCTGAATAGAGCTGCAAAAATAATAATATGGTTTAAAAATACTGATCAGCAGTGAATGAAAAGGTTTCTTACAGGTGGTAAGAATCTGAAGAAAAAAGGAAGATGAAAGAGGGGGAGTGCATGGGGACGGAAAGTGAAGGAGACACAATAGAAAGAGAGTTTGTATATCGACAGCTACTAGCATCAGTAGCGGTGAGCCGTCAACACTAGCTCAGCCGATACTGGACTAATTGATGATCAATTCTACTCATGGGAGACCTGCCAGCAGCAAGCACAATCAGTCCTCCTTTCTCTGTCTGACAGTCAAGCGATTTTAAAGAGCAACCCTGCTCGATTCCAAGCAACAACTTGTCGTCACCCATTGATGACACAGTCCCCTCTGTGGAACCATCAGTAACAAATTTCACAATGTTTTGATCAGCAATTGTAGCTTCGCTTATGGGCTAAAAAGCTTTCAGATTTATGAGATGCAGGATTCTGCATCTCATAAATCTGTTGTAAAGTTCTGACAAATTCCATCTGTACTGTTTGAGACACCGTGTGTATAATGGCTGAGAGAGCTCATTGCACTGCAACTTCAGAAAACGTGTGCAAATGGCCAAAACACAAGTGAAAGATCTTCAATAATTTGAGTACACATTCATGCCATACAAAAACACAAATACAGAAACACGGACAGTCAAACACAACAAATGTTTCCAGAGGATACATTATTATTGATGATATTGGCTATACACCAAGAGTATCTTCCAGTACCCACACTTATTTGCAAGTATTCATGTGTCTTCGTGCGTGATGTTAGCTGCTTATCGTGCTCAAGTGCCTGTTAAGACTGCAAGTGTGTGGAAGTTTATCAGAGCTCACAGGGATAAATTTGATTAATGAGATTAAAATTTTACTCATGCTTGAGCTCAGATGCTTTGTTGGTTTTACTTACTTTCTACATAATGAACAAATAAGTAGGATAATTAAAGTGAGTTCTCTAGAAGCATTTAGGGCCCACTACACAGTCTGAGTTGGATATTATATACTATTATATTACATTTATTTGGTTTCTGTCTGATAAAAGTGTTAAGAGAGTACCACAGTATACCTCAAACCACTGGAAAAGAGAAACATCTGATAGTTAATATTTATATCGACATTTTCAGATACTTAACATGTTTATTATCAGTGTTTTGATGAATAATATTCAATCTGAATCTAACATGTCAAACTAAAACAAGCTTAGAACTGCATACTACCGAAAATTGGAGTTGTCTGGCGCATTAGATGAAGTGTGGGTGTTAGGATAAGTGTGCATCAAGTGTGGGTTAAATATACTGTGTGTTGGAATTATTCAGACCCTTGCTTACTACCTGGATGCATGTCAACTTAAGAAGGTAAATGTCCCACTGTGACAGTGTGAGCCTTCTACTAATAAGTGTGTTTATCAGTTTTTACTGTCCCCTGGAAACTGCTGTTGTGTTGACTCACTTGTGTTGTGTTGTGTATACACTACTTAATGAAACATGTATAATTCCTACAGGTTTTGTCAGAATATCAAATGACTGACAGATGGACGAACAATCAGATGCAAAGACGGCTCCTTTTGTGGTGCTTTACATACTGTCGGATCAACTGTAAATAACCAGTTTTAGCTGCTATTTTGTACTGACTGCCTTGAATTGTTTTACCTGTTATTGATAGAATGAACAAAGTTAGCCTTAGAGACTTGAAGTGGTATGGTGCAATTCTACAACACACATCAATAATGGGTGGTCTGGAGGGAGAAGAGTCCACAGATACGCTGAGTGGTCAGGCGGTTAGCAAGGCCTGCAACAATCAATAAAGCCTGACCACTGGAGACCACTGTGATATGTCTATAAGAAACTCGCAACTTAATGTGCACCTACAGTCTATAGTTATTAGCTATTGTTTTGACCACTCCCAGACAAAGTGGCATGCATAACAAGAAAAAACTCCACATAGATTGACACACTGAACTTTTTATTTTAGAATTGGATCAGCTACTTGTAAACTGTTAAAACCCCACTTGTTAAGAAGTGACTATCTGCTTTGTGGGAAATAATTTTTCACTCCATTATTCCAAGTTAAGAGGTGAGAAATTGTTATCTGAAAGCCAAATTAACCCTGTGGGATGCTGGGCAAAGCACGCTTGTCCTTTGGCCTAATCAAAACTCCTCAAGTCCTCTCAACTGGTATTACCAGCTGAGGCTAAATGGGAAAACCAATGAGCAATTAAAATATGTCAACCAATTATTTCCTGTGTTTGGATATTATTCTTTTAGTTTGTTACAGAATAGTGGGTCATTTGGTTGATATTCTGCCACCTAATTGCCAAAAGGTTGTCCTACTGTCAGCCAAATTAAAATCAACCAAGCTGAACCAAACAGACGTAAGCCAACTGCACAGTATCAAATCACATGCCAAAGAAATTACGGGAAAAAAGTATTTACACCAGACACCAGATTATTTGGTTTATCTTACAGCCTGCTGAAAGGTAATACATTTTAAGTGGTTGTTAAGAGGGTTTGTGGGGGAAACTTTTTTCAACACTGATTATTTTGGTAGATTTAGTATCAGAAAGTAAGCAAATACCGTAGGATGTTTTTTAGATTGCGGTAACGATAGAAAACATTTGTCCAAATATAAGAAGAAACATAAGCAATCTAGCCAGCCTGTCCTTGGCAAAGCAGAGTTAACCGTCTCCCCCTAAACTCGGGTTGCAGTACATGTTTGGCTGTCATTCACATTCTGTAGGGTGGATTGCAGGGTCAGAAAGAGGTTTTGAAAGCACCGCTGCAGGGAATGCCAATCAGCCATCAGGGCACTACAAACATAAGCTTGGAGTGAGGTTATAGGCATGCGAGCAAGGGCATTTACATAGTGGTTAGCATTCAGCTGCCAAGTGTAAGCTATAATACTGAAGGTAGTGGGGGAATTCTTCACCATTCTGACGGACCTCCAAACTGTGCTAGTACAGTTCAGATTTTGACTGATGTACAGGGTGAGCATTAAGCATATACAGAATATAATACCCGATACTGGCAATTATGATGATAACCGACGCTGCTGATCACAGCTCCAGAAAACAGACTGCATGCACTGAACCCGTATATGACTACAAGTACTTTAAGCTGTGACCAGCAGCTCTATAGCTTGCTATGTCGGTTGGTTGAAATTTCCCCGCCCTTTGGCGGCCACAGTTTTCACCCTAGAAGGCTAAAATTCGGTATGGAGTTCAAGTTTTGGAGAGTGAGCTGGAGGTGTGTGTGTGTGTGTGTGTGTGTGTGTGTGTGTGTGTGTGTGTGTGTGTGTGTGTGTGTGTGTGTGTGTGTGTGTGAGAGAAGGTGTGTGTTGTATCTATGCCCATTGGCTAAAAGATGGCGTGGCAGTGGCCTATAACAAAAAGCTGCATAAGTTCTAAACAGATTCAAGTAACCTAACTTTGTATAAAGACACACTTCCCGTCCCCTTTCACACCTCATGAAGTGGTTTGTGAAGGTGTGTGTCGCATACATGTACAGTGGGTACGGAAAGTATTCAGACCCCTTTAAATTTTTCACTCTTTGTTTCATTGCAGCCATTTTCCAAAAATCAAAAAAGTTCATTTTATTTCTCAGTAATGTACACTCAGCACCCAATCTTGACAGAAAAAAAAACAGAAATGTAGAATTTTTTGCAAATTTATTAAAAAAGAAAAACTGAAATATCCCATGGTCATAAGTATTCAGACCCTTTGCTCAGTATTTAGTAGAAGCACCCTTTTGATCTAATACAGCCATGAGTCGTTTTGGGAAAGATGCAACAAGTTTTTCACATCTGGATTTGGGTATCCTTTGCCATTCCTCCTTGCAGATCCTCTCCAGTTCTGTCAGGTTGGATGGTAAACGTTGGTGGACAGCCATTTTCAGGTCTCTCCAGAGATGCTCAATTGGGTTTAAGTCAGGGCTCTGGCTGGGCCATTCAAGAACAGCCACGGAGTTGTTGTGAAGCCACTCCGTTATTTTAGCGGTGTGCTTAGGGTCATTGTCTTGTTGGAAGGTAAACCTTCGGCCCAGTCTGAGGTCCAGAGCACTCTGGAAAAGGTTTTCGTCCAGGATATCCCTGTACTTGGCCGCATTCATCTTTCCCTCGATTGCAACCAGTCGTCCTGTCCCTGCAGCTGAAAAACACCCCCACAGCATGATGCTGCCACCACCATGCTTCACTGTTGAGACTGTATTGGACAGGTGATGAGCAGTGCCTGGTTTTCTCCACACATACCGCTTAGAATTAAGGCCAAAAAGTTCCATCTTGGTCTCATCAGACCAGAGGATCTTATTTATCACCATCTTGGAGTCCTTCAGGTGTTTTTTAGCAAACTCCATGCGGGCTTTCATGTGTCTTGCACTGAGGAGAGGCTTCCGTCGGGCCATAAAGCCCCGACTGGTGGATTGCTGCAGTGATGGTTGACTTACTACAACTTTCTCCCATCTCCCGACTGCATCTCTGGAGCTCAGCCACAGTGACCTTTGGGTTCTTCTTTACCTCTCTCACCAAGGCTCTTCTCCCCCGATAGCTCAGTTTGGCCGGACGGCCAGCTCTAGGAAGGGTTCTGGTCGTCCCAAACGTCTTCCATTTGAGGATTATGGAGGCCACTGTGCTCTTAGGAACCTTAAGTGCAGCAGAAATTTTTTGTAACCTTGGCCAGATCTGTGCCTTGCCACAATTCTGTCTCTGAGCTCTTCAGGCAGTTCCTTTGACCTCATGATTCTCATTTGCTCTGACATGCATTGTGAGCTGTAAGGTCTTATATAGACAGGTGTGTGGCTTTCCTAATCAAGTCCAATCAGTATAATCAAACACAACTGGACTCAAATGAAGGTGTAGAACCATCTCAAGGATGAACAGAAGAAATAGACAGCACCTGAGTTAAATATGAGTGTCACGGCAAAGGGTCTGAATACTTATGACCATGTGATATTTCAGTTTTTCTTTTTTAATAAATTTGCAAACATTTCTACATTTCTGTTTTTTTCTGTCAAGATGGGGTGCTGAGTGTACATTACTGAGAAATAAAATGAACTTTTTAGATTTTTGGAAAATGGCTGCAATGAAACAAAGAGTGAAAAATTTAAAGGGGTCTGAATACTTTCCGTACCCACTGTATGTTGTTGCAGCTATTGCAAATTCACGCTTGTTTTAAAAGAAGAAAAAAAAAATCCAAGTTACAATAGCTAGCATAAAGACTGAAACACATCAAGTAGCACTGAAGAATTGTGTCAGCCAAGACAGCCCAATAATATCCAGAATATTCATGGAGGAATCTCATACACCCTTGGCGGACAGATGGGCAACTCTCCGACTCTACTCTACATGTTCCCCAAGGCCTCTCTAAACTTTTGTTTTCATGACCACAGAAGCTGTTGTCCACCATGACAGGCACAGGCAACCACAACTCCGGCCATAAGTCCACAGTTAAAGACCTCGCAGACAGGGACCTCAGCCAGATGTCCCCATTTCACTCTAACTGCCCATTTGGGTTTACCAGCTGTGTCTGGCAGCAACCCCACAAAAACCTGATCCACCAACCGGTGGAACGTAGCAGCTCTGCCTCTCTTTTCATTCAAGAATCTGAGACATTTATCCAAAGATCAGACCAACTTACAACTAACAATCGATCATTGCTCTGTGGCTCAAGGTGTTCTGGTACCTTGTGGCTCATTCACACAAAAACCACACCATGCCTGGAGGGACTCAGCGAGTGGCTGGCTCCTAGTATGACCTGTATAAGAAATACAAATTGCTTGAACATGGTGGCCATTTTGGACAGATCAGGGAGGCTGTTCCTTCCAGGACCTCAGTGTTGACTTCCCTCAGCAGAACTATGGAGTCCCTTGGCAGTATCCTCTCTAGAACCCTCCGACAGACTCCAAATGAAAGCCTTCCTCTCCATTACATGCCGTTGCACAAACATTACCATCTGTTTCTCTGTGGAACTCCAACACAGTTGCAGCAAGGGGCTCATGAGTATTCCCAAATGTACCCAGACTCTTTCAGAAACATCTAGTTGGTAACACTGCACCTCCCACACTATTCTACTAGAGAGGTACCTTTCCACATCCCAAGAGACACACATATGCTATTTCTGTGCTCTGGGTCACCTGAGACTGAGTTTGAAGTCTGTCTGTCTCAAAGCTAGAAGCAAAAGAACCAATACACACCTGATGAATTCATCAAGAAAACTCGAGGTTTGAGAAAAATTCCTTGAGGTCTGCTGATTTCACTGTGCTGACTGGTTTTCGCATATGGTGAATAAATTGTCCCAGTGAACAAAGATCAGAGGAAAAAGCAAATGAATTCTGTGTGATGGGTGATTTTCACTTAAATTTTCAACAGTGGGCTATCATTCAATCACTCATTATGTCATTCAGCCATTTCATCATGCTTTCATCCTTCAGGCTATTCATTTATTTAACATTAATATTCATGGAAGCAAAAATCCACTTCATATAATACTGTCAGTGATCTTTTTAATTAACATTCTGAAAAATGTAAATTACCCCTTAAATATCAGCAACACTGCGGGATCAAGCACTGAGACTGCATATAACTGCGTACACACACACACACACACACACACATCTCCAACTCACCCTCTCCAGGTCTTGTCGGAGATGTGTGAAGAGTTTGAGGCGTCTGTAGAGGACATCCTGCTCCTGCTGGGCCAGGTTGTCCACCTCGTCCCTCTTTAAGGTCACCAGAGGTCGATTAAAGTTGCCCTTCCTCTTCAATTTCCAGAACTGATATAAGAAGTCCACCTTTGAAGAAGAAACAAAATATTCCCACTTTTTATTATTATGTTCTCATGATGTCGGTTGATTGAGACATCAATTGCCTCAAGAAACAGCAAGGAAAATCTAACAATAATAAAAATTGAATGGGTAAGTGCAGCCTTACGATATTATCACTTTGCTGAAAATCAGTGAATTCACTGAAGATCTGGATTTATTATTTATCACTCACAACAATATACTTCTACTACACTTGCATATTTTAAACTGACAAAAAAATGCACTTAAAAACTGTTTTGAATGTACAAACTTCAGTAATAACATTTACTCCAGTTGTAGCCTTCCATTATAGTAACAAAAAAAAGCTCTTGCCTGAAGCTACAACCATGTTTGGAAAACTGAGACCAGTTAATTACGCCGAGTTCTTAACAAAGGAGTGATTTATCAGACAGTTTACCTGTGAACAGGGAGCACTTTATTTGATGCACGAGTCGGCACTCTGAATGCAACTCATAATACCACATCTGATTAAAATTAATTAATTGCGGAAGCCAAACTCTTCATCTCGACAATGTATGATTAACTGTGCATTCGAAATACTTGGTAAAGATCAGAATAATGTTGTGCAGGAAAATGGAGTGACCTTATCACGTTTTTTTATATCATGGACGAAAAGTTCTTAAATTGCTCCATAGATATTGTGATATTGTGATTCATCAAACCAGACGGTGTTTGCTTGTATTTAGTTGTCCAGTGTCCAGTTGTCCAATCACAAGCTTTTTGTTCTTAGTAGACAGAAATGGAACTTTCCATCTACTTCACAGTTAACGGTTTGTCCTGAGACGCCATGCTGTATGTCACAGAGAGCTGTTTTCACCTGTCTGTCAATCCCGTCTGCAGGCTTGATACTTGTGCTTTATTTATACCTGACTCATTGTCTGGAGGAGTCCGTTATTTTTGGTACACATGGAGGTGTAACTACTACAATAAATGACAAGTGTGTGGTATATTTTTTTCCATTTTATATCACAAATCATACTGTTTCAGTTCCATGACTTAACGTACCTGGGAGATGGGCAGCGCCAGGTTTTCGGCCACCTCGCTGGGATCCACCAGTCGGTAAAACTCATCCTCAAGCTCCTGGAGTTTCTGTTTCCTCTGGCTCACCTTCTCTCTCTCCAGTTGTTCCCGCTCAGCTCGCTCTGATGCAGACACGGGAACTGGGTACAACACCGACCTCTGCTCCGGGTCACTGCTGCTGTTTGGCTGGTGCTGCTGGTCCGGCCGGAGCTCAGAACTGACACCCGCAGTGGCACAGTCAGGTCTGGCGGCGGCGGCGGCGGCGTGTACTCCGCTGGTGGTGGAAGTGTTGGTGTGATTGCAGTTGCTCACACTGGTCAAACTGGAGGTGCTGTTGATGGTTGTACTACTGTTGCTGGCGGTGCAGCTGTGCTCCAGGCAGAAGGACTTGAAGCGCACCTCGTCGTTCTCTGCCAGGATGGTCCTCATCTCCAGGCCGTGGTCGAAAGCGCAAGTCACATGGAAGGCCACGATACAGGAGGGCATGGAGCACTGGGAGGGGAAAAGAGAGAGGACATACAGTTAAGGGCAGAGATAGAGTAAGAGAACTAAAAGGGAAGGTGGTATAGTAAGACAAGGTATGAGGGAAGAGAAGGAAGTAGTGAGTGATGTAGGAAGCTAAAGAAAAAATTCAGGAATTACAGAAGGAGATATAAAAGTTAGAATGGAAGAAATAAAAGTTAGAATGGAAAGTAAAACAATGAAAGGGAAATCCTATTTGAGTGTTACTTCTGTCTCTGGGTTCATTAAAAACAAAACAGATTGAAATGCTTGGTGGAAAAGAAACTTAACGCTGCATCACACATCCACGTAAACACAAACATTTTTTTCTTCAATTTGTCACAACTATTTGTTTTAAAGTGTCATTTTCGCTCCATTTCTTGTGCCATCAAGGTTCTAATAGAAGTGCAGCAAGGCAGAACAACAAGCCAAGTCACAACAAACACAGTTCCCCCATTTCTGCTGACATTTCGGTAACTTGGGATGTGTGTTACTGTGTGTGTGTGTGTGTGTGTGTGTGTGTGTTTTCTTAGCGCTATCCATTACAGGTCATACTAAGAGGCGTCCTCCCGCTGAGTCCCTCCAGGCACGGTGTGATTGTGCCTGTGTGAGCCCTTGCGGCTATGTGTTGTTGTCGCTATGTGCATGTACATTTGTAAATGTGCGTGTGCAGGTCGATGCTTGTACTTTTCAGAGGAGTTCGGTATTCAGCAGGATGCTGACTCTCTTCTCTGGGTTGTTTATGACTCTATCCTACTGACTGAACTGTGCCGGAAACAACTTGTGTCTACCATTTTCACAGACAACCTTTTCCTTTCCTGGACCAACTGCTTTCAGCAAAAGTTACATTTTTAAAAGTTTAATATTAAAAGCAAAATACACAGCAGCATTTTTAAACAGTAAAACCCACTGTACAAATAATGGTTAAGAGAGGCAAACCTTATTTAACACATAAAAATAGTATTTATTTGTTGCTGTGAAAGAAACCATTTCCTATTAAAAGGATAGTCCTTATGAAGAGTGTTTGACTGGTACCGGGCTCCAGAACATTCCCTGATGTGGTTTATATGATGAGCATATAAAGGCTTTTACTATCTATTTTTGCAGTAATTACCTTGAACTCAGGCTGGTCTGCGCTACATTTGTTCTCATCACTCCCTGTCACACTCCCCAACAACAATGTACTTGAAATATGTGTGAGGCTGTAACCTGGGTGCTGCTGAGAGGTCTATATGTGTTCTTTGTTAATGTGGAGAGGAACTACAAAAAATGTTTAGTTTCTATGTTGCCCTCTGTCATGTGCCATCTTTTCCCTGTCACTCCTCCTGAGCTAACAACAGGGGTGAGGGAGGTATGTTTGTGGCAGCTCCATATCATACTGTATTTGCTAAACCATGCCCACTTTTAAGCACTCCAATCAAATATTCTGTTTCATACAGTAAGAAGTCATAATACAAGTGCAGTGTTATTCTCTTCTCATTTGTTCCTTTTATAGCTGAAACTTGATGTCTCACTAATCTCATCTGACATACACTTCAATGTTCAGCCTTCAGATTGTCAACTCTTTAAAATATATTTAAATGAGAAAAACTGCCATCAATCCACTAAATCACTGACTAAACAAAGTGAGTGATGGAGGAGCAGAAGGCGTGATCAGATAATGACATAACTGCTATGTATGAAAAACCACTATAGATACATCAAGTGGAGTTACAGTCGTAGGTCTACACTGTAGAGCCATTTTTATTACCAATATCCCCAAATGCCAGAGTGAGCCCGCTGCAGCTGCTATCACTTATTTGGTGTCAAAAGGCAAAAGGTTGAACACAGCGTGGAGCCGGCTAGATGTGTTGTTTGGTACGGGCCGAGTCATCACAAAAAGTACTCATCTGGCCTTTTCAAATGCACCTGCTCAGTTCTGGCAGAGATTCATTAATAATGTTTTTATCACTGCTCACACTGACTCAACAGCATGCTAGTTTGACTGTTTAGTTATTACCAACCCTTTGCATGAGTTAACCAGAAAAAAAGAACGATCTGGGCCCGTATTCATCAAATTGGTAAAAGTGATATTTTGTAAGTATAAGGAATAAGTTATATTTCCTCTAATGTACCAACAACAGACCTTCCTCCCCGCTTCAGTTTGGTTGTTTTTTGTTCCAAGTTCAGGAACTTAAATCACACGTCACTGTCAGTAGGAATAAGTCACCTAATAAATGTGACTTATTCTTCACAATAAGCAAAAACATCTTTTACTCCTAGGTTGGCACTTCAAAGCATTTGTAAGTGTGATTCTTAAAATTTTTATAAATATGGGCCCTGGCATGTTTCTGACAAGACAAGAAATCCTCAACATTAACATTCTTGATTGCCATTAGTTTTCCTACACTGCTAAATTACGGTATTTTATTATTTTATCATAATTATACAGTTTTACAGTTTTGTCTTAAGACAAATACAATACCATTACACTAGTACTTTTCACATTCATCTGTTCAGCAATCCTAGTTAATTAAGAGGTGGCCACTGGACAGAGGATAGCAGCAATTTAAAATAAATCTAATCTTGAAAATTTTATCTACTCCAAATATCTTGTTTGGCAAAATTTGAGAACTCAAACTGGCATGCTTTGGTGTGAGACATTCATCATAAATATACAGGCCTACCTTTTCATTTATAATATTATTAAGTGAAGAAATCCAGTTGAAATCATGGATTTTAAGACTTGACAGCACAGCTTCAGTATATCACACGCCCATCTCATAGTTTCCCTGAAGATGTGATGTGTTGATCCTTGGATGGAGAGACAGACTGACACCTGAGGAATATTGATGATATGTGCTGCAATATTTTATTTATTAATTTTCAAAAGCTTTGATTTTCCTCAAATCCACAAGCATTCAAAGATTTTCATGCCCAGTGGAATCCACGCTTACTTAGACTATCTCAATTTTCATTTGAAAACTTTTTTTTTTGCCCTCAGACATTGATTTGTCTGAATTTTAGCCTTTCATGTGTTGTCCTACACAGTGTAGGCCTACACTAAAAACAGTGTCACAACAGTACTATAGTCTCAGCTAAATCTAGGCTAAGCTAACTCTTAGGGGAAAGCAGAAACCATTAATGTAAAGATCGGACTCCTTATCATTCGGTTTTTATTTCCTGTCTTTACGGTTGTTAAAATCATCTGTCTGAGAGTATTACATAGGTATTTTCATCTTGTTGCAGCTTCTTACTGAAGCTATATCATGGTTACACTTTGTAAAATATTTAAACCCATGAAAGCATGTTTTTAAGGCTGCACCATTTCATCAAATGGAAATATATCTTCTATATGTATAGTGCTTAATTTTTACACATTTTCTCCCAAAATTCAGCCTTTATATTTATTATTTATCTTTGGAAAGTTTGTTTCTGTATGTTTAAACGATATTTGGCAGCACAGCCTGAGTTTGTAACCTAAAAACTCACCCACCGGTGGGCCAGTGCTTGTTAAAAGGCAGTCTTGATTCATTTTCAGAACATTTTCCAACTTATTCTGCTGACATGTTTTTGCTGTACCATTTGTAATGTAATGCTGCTCCTATAGCATGGCTACAGGTATTTTAATCGAAAGGACTGCCATGTTCCTCTGAAATCTGTGAAGAAAACAAACTAACCATGAAGCAGAAAGACTCCCTATTACAGAGGAGTGTTGTTCACGGACTGACCGTCTTTAACAAATAGAGTACAGGCTTGACTAGCTGACCTTTCCAGTGCACCTTCCTTTAATAAAGCACTAATTAAGAGCCTCATTAAACTTGGATAACTTGCCAATTACTACAGTGAGTCATTAAATACAAATATTTAGGTCTGAACACTCTGAGGCACCTGACTATCATTATGGGAGGAACTGTCAGCACATGAAAAGAGACACAGCAAGGTATCATTACATGAATGAAAGCATGTTATCATCAAATTACCAAAAGATGAAATTACCAAAGACTTAAGGTATCTTAGAGCAACGTGGCTTACACTATCAAAAGTGGTCTAGAAGGTAGGAACTCCGATCTGGTCTGACCTACTCTTAGGGATGGGTATCGCTACTCGATACCTTTAAAAGGTATCGGCCGAAACAGCCCAGTATCGAGTACAATCGAAACGTCTCCATTCAAACCAGTACTTCAATCGATACTTTTTGTAACCAGATTGTGGCAAAAATTACTATCTGTATGGTTTTGCTTGCAGCTAAATACGCAAACAACACACTAAAAGAAAGACAAGAGCACGCCTTTTTTTCCTTATGTGCCTTCACCATTAACTGTATAAAAAAGGCCTGCACGTGCCAAGTCCATGGGTGATTTTAACAGTCGCTCACCTTCGGCGCGGTCTCAGGCATAATCGTCACTTATGCAAGTTTATCACCACAAACTTGGCTTTTCATTGGTTTCATCTTCTGGTATCATTTAACACTTCTCTGTAAATTTTTATTTGCTATTCACATCACTTGTCAATGAATAAAATAGATAACCTTGCTTGTCCATAACAACATAAAAAATAATAATACTACCAATCATCTACTATGGCTTCAACAGGTGGCATTTTATGAAAGGTATCGAATGAAGTACTCAATTGGTATCGTTATCACTTTAAGGGTACTGGATTTGGTACTGGTATCGTACAATTTTAAACAATCCCCAACGATACCTACTCTACATTAAAAACACATTGAAAATAGCAACAACACATACATATACTGTAAGTTGTCTTCTAAAGATGCATAAGAGCGATAACAATAATGCTCCTTATATTATATAAGTGTGCTCAAAAACCTCAGGTGGCCTAAATGACAGCCCACAGCAAGTATAAAATTTTTATTCTCTTACAGACTCTCATGTGCTTAAACTTTTAAAGATAGAAAACTGATTGTTATCTCATACTTTCTCCTACATTAAAGCCTACACAGGACTCATGCCGCTCATGGTGCTGTGTAGCACTGCATCTCTGCCTTCTGTGTGAAGTAACAGCTGATCAGTGAGAGTGTTTGTACAGCCGCCTGCCTCCAGCCAGGGAAACAGGAGAGAGAGAGAGACTCTCACTGAGAGTGATTTTGACTCGAGGACTCCCTGTTAATCTACTGCATCAAAACTGCGATACCCCAACCGCTGCACAAACAAGCATCACACACACAGACACACATTCACGCACATTTACATCCAGCACACATTTATATACACAGTACGTATTCACACACATATGGAGTGTAGGGCTTTAGGAATCTAGTTCACCTTGGGGATACTGAATGGTCCGCAGGCTAATAGCTATAAAGTGGGTTAGTGTTAGCGTGTCAGCGGGGGTTTCGTTTACGAACTCAGGAGCATGTTAAAGAGGTGCCGGGTTCAAACTGATCCACCCAAGCCCAGCGGGAGGCTAAGAAGTACGATGATCTGTGTTGTTGAGAGACATTTCTGTGTGTGTGTATGTGCTGAGTTTATACTGCATATATGTTTATGCTGCTTTGCTGTGCTTATGTGTGTATTTAGGTATACTATTTTGTGTGGGTGTGCCTGTAAGGCTTTATGTCAGAAAGCACATCTGTTTGTAAAGCTGAGTGGGTTTAAACTTGGGTTCGAAAGTTGAATGTTGAACATTGAATTTCACAAACAATAAAAACAAAATTGTTTTGATCCCAATGCCACCTCCAGATGATGTACAGCATGCATGCAGATGGCATGAGGGTTGGGTTAGTGAGAAGACGAAGAAGAATAGGAGGAGGAGAGGAAGAGGAGGAGTGAAATAAACACTGTATATGTACAGAAACAAATAATGTGATTATTACACTCCTTCGCCACAGAAGGAAAATCTGAAAATATCAAGATTTAGAAAAAATCTTTATAAACTATTAAAATGATAATCCAACAAGCAGCGGGAGGTTTACCCTCAGGTCTTAACCTAGCTTAACGTTATTGTTAAAGTGGTAATGAAGAGCGGGCATCTAAATTTGTTTTATTAGTGTTCAGATAAGATTTTGGGCATGTTTAAAAAAAGACAAAAACTTAATTCATAACAGAACTTGAGTGGAAGTTTAAGCATTGCAAATTTTAAGACACTGACATCACTTTATAACATAAGATGCAGTGATACGTACCTGTATGCAGGTTCCTGTGTGTTCTCGACACAGGCTGCAGGACAGAGCCCAGCGGCTGGCGGGGATGTGGGACACCTTGGTAATGGGCTCCATCTTCTCTGGACAGCCTATACTCACCTACAGGGAACACATAACAGGTAGAAATACATACATCAAATAATCAGCATCAACTAATCATCTAAAATGTTTATATACAGCACACTGTTTTGCACGTACAATTATGACTGTGGGCAAGTGAAGATGATGTGAAGTGCAAAATGGAGGAAAAGAGAGAAAATAGCAAGGGACAAAGAAGAGACAGGCCAGAATGACAGAAAATATCCAAAGTATGGGATCTTTTCAAGCTAAAAAAACCCCAACAACTCTCTACAGTGCGTCTACTGTAAAATGGAACAAGCCTACCGCAACAGCACAACGACAATGTTTCAGCATCTGAGCAGAAAGCTTCCAGTCTACGCATCCAAGCAGCGAACCCGGAACAAATTAATGTTAACATTAGTATTAAACATAAATCATGATTGCTTGTTGAAATGAAGGCTAGCAAACGTAAGGCACAATTCTTAGTTGTAAATTTATAACTGTGTGTTTGTTGTTATTGTTGTCTGGCTGGTTAGTCTGTGACTTTGGGTTGTATCGATTCTATCGAATCTAAAATAATCGATAGCTGCAGCCCTACATCTATAAAGTTTTAGTGTTGAAATTATTAATTTGACTAATTTCTTAAGCAAAATACCAAATACATTCTGGTTCCAGCTTTTCAAATGTGATGATATTTTTCTCCGTTTTGGATCAAAACTGACTAAATTTCAACTGAATATCGGTGGCTGGTGGTCGGATAAAAGAAGCAATGTGAAGACGTCTTCTTGGCTCTGAGAAACGTGAGACGGGTATGTTCACCATTTTGTAAGCGATTAAGTAAATAAATAAAATTAAAAGTGGGAGTTGTGATGCCTCATAGCACATTTATTTAATTATAGATATGTCACAATTAACAGCTGGAAAACATGCTGTGATCTTTTTATTTCGCACAAAATCTTTCATTTGATAAAACAATCTGCCAAATCTTCCACTGAATAATGATAATCAACTTGCATGTAGCTTGAATGACAATTTCAAATTCTCCCAAATTTCAAAGCCAGGATGTCGAATTAGACGGTCTGTCTTTGGACCCAGAGTAGGGACACCTGTGCTCCTTGGAAAATCATTATTGTAAAGCACAGTGTGACTCACTCTCTCTGAGCGGTCTATTCAGAGCGGCTTTGGCCCTAAAACTTGCTCCACCAAATACAACCACAAAGTCATTGACCTGTGCCAACCAGCCATGCAGAATAGAGTGGAGAGCACTCATCACCAAAGTGCCATTTCTTCCTTCCTTCCTCTGCTTCCTTCTTTCCAAGAACCATTCCACCTCTTTCACATTAACTTATTCTCATATTTGCGGTATGGTCCTCCTTCCTTGTCCTTCATGCTTGCGTTAACAAGCCGACAACTGATTTCCACAGGTCGTGCCCCTCCCTCTCTTCAACCACTTGTCCTTCTATCTGATTTTCTTTTCCTCCTCTCATCTGCTCATCCACAGAACGAACCCACTGCCTCGGTTCTTTCTGTTATTATTGATGTCTTTTGTAGAGCACACCCAATCGGAGTAGAGGTCAATTTTCACTCCATTGAGGATGTCAATAGAATGTGTGATTCAGACAATGATGCCACAGCGGTCACCGTCAATGTTAGCTTCTTTTACACAGCTGATGTGCGGACCGATCGATTGCAAATAGGATTTCCAGTTTTTGAATGCTGTAGTTAAGTTCCTGGCAATCCCGATGCCCACACATACAGCACATACTGTGTGCAGGTGTGCACACTCTCACAGACACACACACAGAAACACTCAGATAGGTTGCACTTCACACAAATCCTCCACCTTCCCCTCTTTTGTTGGTTTGTCAATACCCAAAATACAGAAACGTCAGGGCTGTAGCTTTCTATGCGTGTGTGTGTGTGTGTGTGTGTGTGTGTGTGTATAATCACATGCAGGCCTTTAATATGCTCATTCCCCAATGAGAATATTCTAGCCCCAATTACTTCACATTTCAAAGCCTGTAGATGGAAAACTGACAAAATTTGAAATCACTTCAGTGGAAATGTGTGGAAATCACAGTGTTAAATGAAAAAGCATTTTATAGGAGGGGATCCAGTATGTGTGTGTTTGTGCGTGTGTGTATGTGTGCGCGGTGAAAAGCCCCTTAAAGAGAGACCTCTCTCTGGGGGTTGAAGGCAGAGGGCAGAAGGCAGCTACACACAGCACTGCAGGGGGGCTGTATCGTTTGAAGGCTGGGTGGTGTGTTCACACACACAAACATGGGCACACACGAACACAAACACACACATACACACAAAAATGTTCCAATCCAGCACTCTCTATGAATGAGACTCTCACACACAGAGCCTCTTTTCTGGAAGTTTCCACTATCATATTCAGTAGAAATTGTGATGTGTGTGTTGTGTTTATTTGTGTAGACGTCTGCTATTAACACCTCTTTAGCTCATGTAAGCACACACAACTGGGCCTTTGCAAGGGCACGCGCACAAACGCACATACATGCAAATTCCCCCCCCCCACGATAGGAAGAGAAAACAAAAGCGAACGGAGCAACGAAAACAATTAGCCCAATCAAGGGTGACAGAAGGCAATTAGAAGTAAAAGGTTTGAGCTGCCAAAAGCTACTCTATTACTGAGAAATCTGCTGGTGGAGTGTGTTGTTGAATAGGCTGAAGACACATGACTGACTCTTTTAACAGTTTAAAGGTGTGTGCAAGGCGTGAAGCAACATCCGTCCCTGAACCTCCAAAATAAGCGGCTGCTTTTTGTCCATTTGAAGCTTTCAGATGAAACATTTTCAAAACGTATAATCAAGACACATCAAGTCCAAATGAGTGGCTGCATGGGCTACACGCTAAAGCTGACGATAAATCGTATTTTCATTGTCATCGTGATATGAAAATGCGCCATAAAAGACATTGCAATAGAGTGCTTGAAAAGCAATGAATAAGAAAAATAATTTTATTTGGGGATGGGTACTGAGAAGAGATAACGTAGTATTTATTATCACGTTGCAGCCTCTGCCCTGCTCTCTGTGTTGGGGCAGAGTTCCACTAAACACACACGGAGTGAAATCGGCTAATAAGCACACTTCAGTATTGTGTGTTCAATTATCCAAAGTCATATCGTCATCACAATATCGAACAATGTTACTGCACATCGCAGATTTTCCTCATATACTACAAGCTTGGCAAACAGGTTCCTTGAGAATCAATCGACATTTATCTACAGACTGTTGTGAATGAGGTCTTGACTGAAGAAGCTACATGAAGTATTTTAAGCATTTACTGTAAAGAAGGAAACCCTGGTGGAAAAAAATTATATTTTCATAATGTAGGCCACACTTCCCGTAAACCCTGCTGTTTCTGATTTTTTCAAGTCCACTCATATGCCATGTGGACACTGAAAGAGTTATGGGTCACAGTAATCATCCCTCCTCTCCATATGGACTGTGGAGCAATAACTTCATTGAGGGACTACAATGTAAGAAATGGGCAACTAAATTCACAGTCAAGTCAGCTCAAGCTAATATGAGAGTTGGGGTTAACAAAATAAAGTGGCTATTTTCCATCAGTGGAACCTAGGCACAAATGTCAGGACAAAGATAGTCAACTTGATTTAGCTAAGTCAGACTGGTGAAGCCTCATATTAGCTTTGACTGAAGTGTGTAGAGAAGGTATTGTTTCAGTCAGTATAGAGAGTAGGGATGCTTACAGTGACTCATTGCTCCTTTAATGTACATATAGAGTTGTATTAAGATAGACTTCCAAAAATACCAAATCTGCTTTGTTCCATGAAGCAAAATTTTAAAATGCTAAATTGAACCTAGAGGCTAAAAACATAAACTGCACCATAGACTCAACTAGGAAGTGCAAATCCTCCCTTTTAATCTTACATATGTTTAAATTTTAAATACAATAACTCCTTCATCAGTTGTTGCTATTCACTGAACTTTAATGGCCACGCAACCACCATCAGTGGAATTTGTTTTTCTTTCCAGCATGGAAAAAAACACTCTGAACGTTGGGCCGTCATATTTTCTTCATCCTCTTTTCTACTGGACAAAAGTAAAATCATCTGACCCCTTAAGAAATGAAACTGTCTAATGAAAACATGTTTGGACCGATATAATAAACAGTAACTAAATTGTTAAGATAAACAGCCACTGTGGCGACTGACAGTACATCTATTTCCTATTAACACCCAAATAAATTGAATCCATTACACGCAAGAGGTACAAGACAGTATATTTGGACTTGTTTATGTTATGTTTATATGCGTACAGAATGTTTGCCAAACTTAATGGAGATTTTCTTTCACTTTTTAACCTTATAAAGATTCAAGAAAAGCTGAAGTGTAAGCGTATTGTTTTCAGAGATGGATGTAGTGTCGTTTGGGTTGAGGATGAGAAAAAGTGCAGTCAAAGCACAAGTGCAGGAGTCAAAGTAATCACCATGTGGGTCTTCGTCAAAACATGTAAAAACACCACACTGTCTTTCATGGTGTGGACACCTCGTCCAATGACACCTTGTTTACATACTTGTTTTAAACACCACACACATACAGTAGTGCTCCAAACTCTCTTTGCCTTTTCGTGTTTATGTAGTTGCTGACTCCACTGAGCTAAAGTAGGATAGATGGATTTTTACACAAATTTTGACAATGACTACAGCTGTATGTACTCATGCAAATATAAACAACAACCACTCACTGTCTAGAGCCACTTTGCACCAATATGTGTGACTGGGATCATCAACAAAAACCCCCCAGGTGCAACCACAGCTAACTGATCACTTTGAATCTACTGATGTGCCTGCAGGCCTATCTTTGATTGGAAGAATCAAGTCTGGAACCAATTATACATCATGGAGAAATGAGTATATTAAGCACAAGAACACTCTGAGGTTGACTGAGGGCATGCATGACAAAAAAGGAAACTGGAACTCTTATCTATATCAGACTGTATTTGGATCTTTTGGCCATTTCAAACCCCGTCTCTCCTTCGGTCTTACCTCGGGGATCCATAAGGCACAGCTGACGTGGACCCACTTGGTTCCACTGCGGGTGGGCTTGAGGGCCCCCCCTCTCTTAGGGCAAAGCAGACATTTGGGCTGGACGCCCAGAGCGCAGGTCCGACACAGCCAGTTCCCCTGGGGTACCTTCAGGATGCCATAACACGCCTGCAACAGGGATAAAAAGAACGACAAGTTAGGATGATGTGAAGAAGTCAGACAAAGAGAGACAATAAAAAACAAACTATTCCTTTAACATGATTTTGTAATAAATCGGGCAAATAAAGCGTACTATTAAAATACCATACAAGAGGTTTTGCATGCTGAAGCCAATAAACTACCAACTACCCTTAATATAAAATATTGGTGACCATTTCCCTACCTTCTCCCTACCTAATTTAGTGCCTTCCATTTTTTTCAGGGCGCTATGACGCACTTTAATATTTCATATTCTATCCTTAAAAGGTATGTTATCGTCACAAAATGACAGCAGTGAAGCTTCAGCATTTGAGATTTGACAGTCAGCGTCTGTGCCATGCATTCACAAGCCATGCCATCAGGAAATTAAACCCAGAAGACACACATTGAATACACATGGACATTGTTAAACAGTTTGGAGGCTAGAATTTTCCCACAAGTGCAAAAACAGCTTCTGCTGGCTACTGAATTTCTTTTACCATGTCTTGCTTTCCCAACCATATACTGAGCTGCCTGGAACATGGGAAATTGTGGTGTGCTAGTAATTTTGTGGCAATTTAGACTGATATTCTGCCAAATGTTTGCACGAAGTCTGCTGAAACATGTAAACTCCTTGTTAAATAAATTACTAATAAAATGTATTATCATACATTTATATATATATTTGGCATTATAAAATACATGACAATGCCATTTAATTAAATATATTCATTATTTTGAGATATGTTTTTGATCTGCTTCAATAAAGAAGTAAGAGAGTGGCCAGACTGGAGGAGAGAAAGAAGATAATTTAGAACAGGCTGGATTTGAACTCAGGCATGATTTGAACCAGCTACGCCACAGGGCCATCCCATCATCTTGTTTTTATGTCAGAGTCCTTTTCATTTTTGAAAAGAGCCCACATTCAGTTGCCACTGCTTCCATTTACAGTCTGCTGCTTATTTCTTCTGTCATTTCAAATGAGCAAATTCACAAATTCATTCTCCTTTTTGCCTCATCATACAACTCTTTAAAGGTTATGCTCACTGCTGCACACAACAAAACACAAGCCAAGCCACTCTTAAACAATTCATCCCCATCTTATTGTCCCAACCAAAACTTTACTTTTAACTGGAAAGTAAATTGGACATTTTCAAAAAGTCACTTATCATTGTATCATCAATCTGCCACCTATTTCCCTTTCCACTAACATCCAGGGTTTCTCTGAATTTTTCATGGCAGCATAATAGCACGCTGCCTTATATTTGATAAGATTCAGTCCCCAGGGTCAGAAACAGAGAATTATTTCATTGTCAGATATAATTTACTCCTAAACGGTTTCAAAGTGCCTCTGCTGTGGGGAGTGAGTCATTCTTAATGCCTCTTTCTCCTCTATTATTACAACTTCTACGTCAGATCTATCAACTCTAATTTGTTACGTGTGAAGTCAAACTATCACTTCTTTAGTTGAGGCCCAAATGTAATTTCAAGGCCAAAAACCCAGAGCATCCCCAAATATAACCACTGCTGTTACATTCAAGCCAGGTCTCAGTATGCAATCACTTATCTATACATCTATACAATCCTACAATGTATACTAGTATACAATCTATACAACAGTAGGGACGTGTTATATGGCTGAAAAGCTACAATACACCATCAATTATAAGATATAATGGAAAAACAAACACAAAAACAAACTTGACACTGACAGGAGGAAACAAACTGAGACATCAAAGACTCCATCTTCATTAAAAGCAATTAAAGTACTTTATTGATCAAAGTACTGTATTGATCAAACCACACTTCAGTAAGCACAGCCTGTTACCTGCGGAAGGTTAGGGAGACAGTCTTATCAGTGAAGCATCAGTCAGTGCTGAATGTGTTTACTCTCTAAAAGCCTTAATATTGCTTAATACTCCCTGTGAGAAACAATTTCTTTCACTGCTTGTTACAATGTGTTTCCATGACACTTTAATGTCAGCTCCTGACAGCGACACTCACAGCTCGCCTGCTCCTACAGCTAACATCACAACAATAGAATGTCTTGGCGACCTATAAAGTAAGCTGTATGTCCGTGGGCAAGTCATTTAACATTTCCTGACTGACACACATCACGGCTGCCACTGCTGGATAGTGTTGTGTGTTGTGGTCCATTACTTTCACTGCAAATTTCTTCCCTGCAACACCAGCACGTGTGGACGAACGGACTGTGGTGAAGTTTCAAGTTGGTTATTAGTTTTACGTTGGACCTACGATAGAAGTCAAATTCCAATGTAAAACTAACTTCACCGCGGTGTAAAGCGCCGTTCCCTCACCAAAATATTACGGTAAAGTGTAGAATTTGCGACACCACGAAATAAACGATAGAGCATACTTAAACGATAGATATCATCATGTCGCACAGCCCTATGTATCGTTACTGGGATGTAAAATGACCTATATCGGGATATGAGATTTAAGTTATTTCACACAGCCCTAAGTTCTAGTCATCTTGAAGTGAAGAATGAAGTTAGTAAAGGGTGGACTAAAGAGCTACACAACATGCATGAGATGACAAATGAACACATTTTGTGTCCCTCTGTTTCTACATAGTTGCACTTTTATTTCATTTACAGAAGAAATGGAGATAAATATAACAAATAATTCTTGATGAATAACTTAGGAAATACATTACACCATATTTGGGGCCAGGTGTCAGAACCAGCAGGTTTTGTGTTTGTATTTTTCGCATTGCGAGTGAAATTGTAGCTGACAGACCAACATGAGATTTGGTCTGCTGCTGGAGGTAACTATTTCCATTCAGTGTCATAACAGCAGGTAAACAGAGGCAGTCTGATGACACTGAAGGTGTGTTAGTGCCAACAGGGCCGACAGAACAATTAACACTGTGTCACTGTGTAACACACACAGCGGAGCCCCTTCAGCCTCAGGTTGTCACAGGCACCATTTGTGAAATTGGTACTGCATGTGTACTTTCATGCTGTTGATAAAGACGGAGAAATATATGAGCACCATACGTAAGGCAGCTCTGAGGAAAAAAAGACCTTGTCTTTGAACAACCTTGATTTAGTATTTTACATTTGTGCTTTCAGCATTTAGCAGTGTGATCTCTCTATTCTATGAAAAGGTTTTTTAAAAAGCAAAAAGGATAACAATACACAACCAAACACATTTGAACAGACAGATAAGATACTTAATTCCTTTACTGCTCACCTGATGAACACAGACATTGCACTTGTCACAGAAGACCATCTCGTTGCCGTCCTCTCCCTCTGGTGAGCGGCAGACGTCACAGACCACGTCCTCGTCGTACTCGATGCCCAGGCCTTCCTCTGTCTCAATGGCCTGCTGCATCTTCTCCTCACACACGCTCTCCAGCTCGACCAGAACACACTCCATTGTCAGCTCGTCCAGCTCTGGTAATGCTGGTTGCAAGAAGACCGTAAACTTCATTAGTTTTTGTTGATATTGTGGAACTCAACTAGAAGAATGAAATCATCTGAAATTCTGGTAAGGCAAGAAAGACTGGGATAAAGTACGGGGAAGGAGGGGCGATTAGAGGAGTGTTAGCTGGTGTGAAGTTCTTCTTTAATGTTTTAGAGAAAATGTTTTTCTTTAAGAGAGGAACCTGTCTTGACGCTGATCTCCATTGTTCAAAAAGTAGAAAGTGTTGAAAGTAGAGGTTCAGTCATGACTGCTGGTAGGAAGAATAATTATTTGAGAGAATACTGAGCCTATTAGGAGCTATTAAAACAAAAAGTGCAATAACAGTGTCAACACTCAGAGGTTTCTTTTATTTCTTGTTATTGATAAGAATAACAATAATGGGAAGTTGCTCATAGGGAGCAAGTAAATTTAAAATTCCAGGTATTTTTGGCCAAAACACTGTCTCACACTTGTAAATGTACACAGCTTTCCTTTGCAAGTACACCTTAGTTTTCTTTGGGCCGTTTAAAGATAAAATGTGCTGAAAATTAGCTGCAGAATTTGGGAGAATGTGGAGTTGCAGTTGACTCTTTGCTAACCAGAGAAATGCTGCACATGCTCCGTCAGTATGAGCCCATTTGCTATTAAAACCAAAAATTACAAACTTTACCAGTGAGTCCTTCTCGCAGACGGCCTATATGTGCCGATATGTGTCGGCATTAACATTGGTGTTCCTGCTCGATTTGCATCTACAAATAATGCCTCGCTCTAAGACTAGTTAATAGTTGATGGAGACTGATTTAACTGGCAAATGGAAGCTTTCTTCCTTTTAAAAAATTATTTAAAGTACCAGGGAAGTAAACAGTCTGGTTTCCAGGACGGTGACTAACAGATGTGCTATTATCTCATTACATGCAACGAGATTACAATGATTATACAAAATGGGTAACAACAAGGCATTAAATCTCGTGAAATGCCACAAATCCTGAATACAGGCTGTAAGTGAAGAACATGCCAATACAAATCAAATCAAATTAAGATCTGCAGAGTCGAGAAAATCTTTTTCTCAGCGACAATCTCTGGATTTTGGATTTAAAGTAATAGAAAACATTTACAGTGATCACTTTAGATTCAGTATTTACATTGTTCTGAAACATTGCCTCTCAATGCTTCGCCCGAATCCTCCAAGCAGCAATAAAGAAACTTCTGCTTTTCTGGCTTCTGTAGTTGAGGATTATTTATTGATTTATTTGAAGGATTCAGCACTCAGTTGGGAGTTTTTTTTAAATGGAGTTGAGCATCCTCAGTCTCTTTCTATTATTTATGTCACTCAACCCCTTCCCATCCAGAAATAGGAAATAAAAAAAATAAAAACTTTATGGATTCTTGAGCACCTTATTGCCAACAGGCAACAGTTAAAGTGCAACCTGAGCTGCAGTTTCACATGAAGATTCAGAGCTTAGATTCAAAAGAATCAAACCAAAACACTGAAAAAATACTTCTGCATTATTTTGGAAATGCAACATCCACTTTTATATGAAAGTCAGCACCTGCTGCTGTATTGAATTTGGCCATATGATGTTGGCATGAAGGAAGAACTGAAAGGAAGAAACTGTGTGATTGCAGTTGTTGTGGATCTAGAAGCTGCTTTTGAAGCAACAGAGAAAAGGGAAGCAGAGTTAGATATTAACCTGCTGTGACATTTACATCATGACGTGAACACACACACACACACACACACACACGAGGGAGGGAAGCAACACCACTATTCACACATATTTGAGATTGTATGTGTCTGCACGGTGCACTGTGTGTGTACTTTCAGAGTATTTACTTTATATTTATCTTCCGAGTGTGTGTTTCTGTGTTCGTAACATGTGACAGCTGTGTGCACATGCAGATAAACTTTTATCTTTGTGTGTATGTGTGCTGCACTTGTCCGTGTGAAAGCAAAACAGCATCCAACATGCACACACACACACACACACATACAGAGACATAAATAATTTTTTTTCTCTACTTTTCAGTATATTCTACTGCTTTTATTCTGCACATTGTCCATGCATTATGTGCCTTCATGTGCTTTTCTTAACTTATTTAATTGAATGCATTATAATGCCACAAAGCCTGATTTTTAATATCAAGTGTTTTCTCCATTACTACCAATATACGTCCTCTATATTTTCCTGTGTATTGTTTTGCTGTAATGGCTTAGTTTTCTGAAAGAAATGAAGTTCCATCTTAAATAGTAAATAGTCTGAAAAATCTAACTAAATTAACCCTCTAAGCTCAATAGGTAAAGTGTATAAAATTACAGCCTACCCAAGTACACATACACTTGTATACATGTATACAGTACGTGGAGACTGAGACAGAATATGCTCAATCAACCCTTCATGAATCCAGGGCCAGACAACCTTGCCCAACAGAACCAATCAACCGTCTGTTTGTTTGGTCTGGTAGTGAAGGTTATGAGAAACAACCCACTACTGCTCCAGGAAGAGCCAGTGCCTGTGTGTCTGTGTCTGTGTCTGTGTGTGTGTGTGTGTGTGTGTGTGTGTGTGTGTGTGTGATTTAAGGAAAATGTGTCCCCGAAAAAAAGCCTGAAACCCAGCCGGAGATTTATAAACATAATTTCTACGCTTTATCTGAAAAGAGCCAATCAGATATTGAATAAAATGGAGGAGATGGGAGAGATGTTGGGTCAGCAGTTGTCACCATGGCGAAATGTAGCGAAACAGAGAGGGAGTGACAAAAACTAGAATAAGAGGAACAACGAAGACAGAGGAAGCAGGTGATGATAGAGAGGTAAGGGGGCAATGACGAGTAGAAAGGACGGAAAGAAAAGAGGCCAGAAGTATATTTTTATATAAATTTTAAGGTCCTTTAGACTTTTTAAAATCTGACTTAAGAGGTGAATTTTAATATTTTTCCTCATCATGAAAGAGAACAGCTGTTTATTTTATTTGAACATATCTAATAAAAGTTGTGATTGTAAATGAGCAGGTGAGTGTGTACTACTACTTTATCTCTTGATGGCACAAACAAAGTTTTAATGAGAAAACATGGCATCTCTCT
This sequence comes from Micropterus salmoides, assembly GCF_014851395.1. Classification (NCBI taxonomy): domain Eukaryota; kingdom Metazoa; phylum Chordata; class Actinopteri; order Centrarchiformes; family Centrarchidae; genus Micropterus; species Micropterus salmoides. Next base: position 15,010,313 of record NW_024044681.1, read on the forward strand.
TAATTGTCCATGTTTCTGATACTACCAGTTTATGTGTTATCTCAACCAAACAAGAGATGAAACAATTAGTCAATTAATCTATTAGTCAACTGACATCTTTAAAGTCATTTATCGTGGAAAAATGCAAAACATTGCAGCATTCAGCTCCTAAAATGTAAGGTTTTGCTGCTCTTCTTTGTTTTATATCATTGTAAATAGAATATCTTTGGATTTTAAACTGAATTGAAAGTTTATTAGAAAGCTATTTGAAGCAGAACTTTTCACTTGTTTTCTAACATTTTACAGACTAAACAATTTATGGAATAATCAAAAAAAAAAAAAGATTATTATTTACATGCAGCTGTGCCCAGGAATATGACTTTCACAAACACACACAATAAAGTGTGAGATATGGACGTGTCTTTCAAGCCCATATACTTTGGCTCAGCACTTACAATCATATTCGATGTCTTTGGAAACTCTTTTTGACATGATGCTGGTGGCAGTAATGTCTCAGATTTTACTGTGGACCTACATTTACACAGTTTTAGTAAGTATCTTTTCTCTTCAATCTCAATTTTTTTTTTTCTGGCTATTATTATCAAATTAGGCAGCAGGTCAGTTTACACTCACCCATCTGTCTGAACTCGTGGTTGACCAGTTCCAGCCAGGCAACATCCAGATCATCAAGGTCATAGCAGCTGTAGCGCTGGGTGGGAGGAGGCTGGGAGTGGCTCTCCCTCTCCTGCCGGTTGCTGGGCAGACCACCTGTCGACTCCAGCGGCAACCTGGAACAAACACAAAGACACATGCAGAGAGTTTATCACATGGTCTGGAAACACAACAACAAAACTTGTTTTAATATCTTAAAAAATGTGTCTCTAAGTTTGGTTTACAAATATGGACAAAATAAAATAATGAAACAAATTATGAACTTGTAAATGGGTAATAATTCCAGCTCTTGATTAAATAAATAAATAAATTTAATTAAGCAATAAAATACAACATGGAGTACTTTGGTTGCTGGCACCTGTGGGCTGCGGTCGTGTATTAGCACACTGTTAACACTTCCCCCAATACAGCACAACCTCAAGTATTTTATTACTTAATGCCACATTTACACCTTTTACAGCTGCATCAAATACAAAAGTGAAGACAGTGGTAATTTAGTCACTTTGAAAGCCTTAATCATACAGAGTTTATAACATTTTATCCTCCAAAACTGCACGTACACATGTGCACATCCACGCTCTGTGTAAAACATTGAAATCCTGCACTTCTCATGACAACAGGAATAATGAGGAAGCCCTTTTCCCGTCTGGGGCACTTCCTTAGAATCAGGTCGTGACCTCAAAGTCCAGAAAGACTGATTCAGAGTCTTTCTGATGAAAAGAAAAAAACACTATCCAAACAATGACAAATTAAGTGGTTGTAAGCGACCATGACAGGAAGCTCCTCCAGGCAGTGTCTGGTCTCCGGAGCCTCGGGCCTGAATGTCTCTCTGTCAACAACAGCAGGAAATGGGGTCAGGAACTCTGCTCGACCCACTGGGAACCAATAAGGACTCAAACACGCTCTTACACACATTTGTGCACACACACATACAGACCCACATAAAACATCTGGATCCTCTAAGAGCTAATAGATAAATATAGCGTGAAAATGTATAAACTGTACCGACCGATCACACATACTCACCCGCTCGAAAAGAGCTCTGTGTTTTGCATAGTAACACACACACCCATATGATTCACATGCTCGCCTAGTGAAGTTTTGACCTTTGTGTGAAAAGGTGAAGTGCATCAGTGATCAAAATAACAAAACAAAACAACCTTTTGCTCTCTGTTCTGCTCCCTGTCTTAAACTCCTCATTATCATACTGCTCAGTTATTATCATCATCATCCTCCGTCAGTGCTGTCGCCCTCACATCAAGCAGCACAGTGATCATCGTCATGGTCCTCATCATTATCATTATCCTCGCCATTATCATCACCACCACTGTTGTCGTCATCATAACAACAGCTGCCACAATTTAATTCAGTAATCTTCACTAGGTTGACATCAGCTTCACATGTGTTGCCAGCACACTTACAATAGGAAGTGAAAATAACAAAAACAATTAAATAAATAATTTGCATAATAATAGTCATTAATAGACAAAAAACAATTTCTTTGAACACTAAACCAATATGGGAGTTATTCCAGAATACTATAAAATGCACGAGTAGGAGAACAATATTACACTATAAAATGTCTAATTGTCAATATCGTAAACAGTATAAAAAATCTTTACTTAATTCCTCCTCATTTTTGCATCCTTTTCTTATCCTTTCACTTCTAATTCGACTTTCTTGTTTTTTCGATGTTTGTTTGTTTGCTGTTGTTTATATAATAGGAAACGCATGCAAATCTCTCTGTGGACAAGCAAAACACTGGCCTGCATATGTACACATGAATCTTTCTGTGGCTTTGTTTTGTGTATATGCAGACGCCCCAAACAATCCTTGATGTCACCATCCCAGTGATATGAGCATCAGTGATCAACAGCATTTTCACTGCTGATACTGCATCCAGCAATCTAATAAAAAGCACAAATCTGTGTTCTGTCTATGAATGACCAACTTAGACCACCAGTACTATGGAGACAAAAGTGTAATCGTTAATAAAGCCTAAATTCTGCTATCTTTCTGGGAGGACAAAATGGCAGAAAATTAAACCCTGTTTTGGCCTGGAATCAGACTGATATCTGATACTGGATAAATAGGCCCTGGCCAGTCAACTGGCAGGGGAGAAAAGATAGAGACAAAGACACAAAAGAGACACACACACATTCACAGGGAGAATAGGTTTCATACTGGAGACACTGGGCTGGTTGTTTCTGTTATGTAACGTTAAAAGCAACTACAGTGTCTTATTACATTGTTGGTGGTTATCAAAGGATAAGGCATGTTTAATAAGGCTTCTATAGTTTTTGTTATTGTCAACAGATCCCATAAAAATACCAAATGTGTCTCATAAAAAAAAGGCTGAACAATTGGGCACTGTACTTGTTAGGAAATGTTACTAATATAATAATAATAGCTTTATTTGTATAGCACTTTTCAACACAGGTAACAAAGTGCTTTACAGCAATCAATGTTCAACATAGACAAGTAGAATAAAAATTAAATAAACAAAATGAATTAATAAAATAAATAAAACAAACAAGTAGGCGATGAATTGATTTCTGGCTGAGACAGGTATAAAAGAGACTTACAATAGTTGAGGAGATAAACCATGGATGAGTTTCTCCAGAAATAAAAGACTTAACCTTGGATATACTTCACAAATGATAAAAACATAACTGAACAACTTTCTTTACATGTAGCTCAAAACAAAAATCCTGGTTAAAAAAGTTAAAAGTTAGATTTCCCCAAGTTCACACAGGTTTGCCATGATCTGAGTTCTATTAGTTGGGGGGAACAAGTGCAATGACATCCAATTTTGTAAGATTTAATTGTAGAAAGTAAAGAGTGTTTTATTTCAGCAAGGGATTTGCAGAGGGTTTCACTGATACTCAAGCAAGAGTAAACAGTGCACTTGATGGGAACAACTAAAAGTGCAGATTAATACACATTTGCTTCTCTGATCAGTAATTACAACAGCAGGAAAATAAAATAAACTACATTGGCTGTATTCCTTCATTACCATGAACGTGTAACCAGTGCAACCGTGTGGCTCATTAATAACAATGGAGGTCTATGGCACAGAGGAATAAGATAGATCAGGCTATGGTGACATAGACATTACCTGTTCATAGGATCAGTTCATTGCTGGTCTTGGTCTTTTCTTAGGGTTTGTTGATAATAATAAAAAATGTAGAGTATATTCAGGTATAAACTGAGTACCAAATATATAATCTGATAACCAGTCAGTAGTTTAACAAACAGATCTCTTCAGCAGAGTGCTGTTGAATATGATATTCTTAGCTTTGTTTATTCTAATATGGGCTTTATAACATTTAGTTTTATGACTCTGTTGCCGTTTCTTTGGCTTCTAGCTGTGACTGGCAGTGCGGATTTGCTTTAGCAACATAGGGATGTCAAAACAAAAAGAAATGAAGGAAAAAGGAGAAAAGAAAATTAGGACAAAATATGATCATGAAAAGAAGACAAGTGAGACACCCAGCCAACATTTAGACGCTGAGTAAATGATACCTGTAGCAAGCCTGCATACATTTAGAGCAAAACTGATATCACCTGAAGACAGGAGGATAACAGCTATGTCAATTTGTTAAGTGACCCTTTCTGACTTACTGATATCAGTTCAAAAGTCGCATCATCATCATCTCTCTATCACTATGTGTGGTGACATTTAAGGTGAGCTCCCAGTTTGGATGTCTGAGGTACAGGAGACGAAACATGAAGTGAGACATGAAAGGAAAAGCGCTGCCTCATAATAATGTCAAGCCATCCCATCTAACAGGATGTGAGTCAATGGAGGTCAGAGTACAATGTGTTCTTCCACTGGTAAGTATCGTGTATCATCCCCACCCCACACACACACACACCTTACATAATGTAGGTAAACAAAACCATGTGCAAAAGGTCTCCCTTTGTCTAGGCTTTATCGTGACTACAAAGGCAGAGATAAAGTGCAGAGTCATCCGTCAATACTGAAGACAATAACAACTCTATGTTAAACTGTAAATAGATTTTCTGTCTTTTTATTGGGTTAACACTGAATCCTGATAAATGTATGTGAGCCAAAGAGCTTTAAAAGTTTAGATTTAGACTTTAGATTAATGCACTTTTACAAATATATCAGTTTGAAGAAGAGGAGACAGGGATTCCAAGTCTGGCTTGAGAAATATAATACTGCAAAATAAGGTCTAAAAAGTGGAAAATGAAATGACGAAAGCAGACAATTAGTAAAGATTCTTCACAGCAAAAACAAGGTACAGTAGAAGATGTCCTAGACACACACCAAAGCAGAATAACTCTTCATTGTAGAAAGATTTCTGAGTATTTCTACATTTCTTTTAATAAAAAAGTATGTTTTTAATCACTAAGTTGACAATTTCACATCAAAAATGTGTTCCCTTTTTCAACCCATTGTCAGTCTATAAGAAGGATATTTTTAGCTAGTAATAATAATTAAGAAACCTTCAAAATCACTTCTGTTTACACTTGAGGAGTGCTAATGAGGAGAGCAGCAGAGAGGGAATATTTAGATGTTCCCTCCTTGGAATCATAACAATACTACAGCTCAGTTTGCTTTGATCTTTATGGTGCGTTCCATGAAATATTTATCAGGGCGAACTACACACCGTGGGGCTCTGATTCTTAAAACAATAAAAACCAAAGTTCCCCCTCCATCCCTCTTCCAGCTCTTAGGCCCGGAGGAGAAGTGTCTTTGGTTTACCACATGGGATGTGCCTCTGGGGAGTATAGGAGTACAGCGAAAGTGTAAAGAATATCTTGTGGCATTGCACTGCTGAATAGGATGTTATATGAGCACGTGCAGGGAGGACAGCTGATGTATATGTTTGTGAGTGCGTGAAAGAGTTAGAGACCGGGGTGGAAATAATTTAGTTTTTTTCACAATTACACTGTCCACAGTCCACAGTCTTCACTTCCTAAGTAAGCAGAAACAACAGGCTTAGTATAATAACTTATTCTTATTTTATGCTAATGTCCTATAAAAAATGGCTAGGCTTAGTTACATATGAATTACGATCATTCGCAATTTATCATTGCAGCTTCTAGACATTCTTTTTTTCTCAACTTAAAGGAAATACTAGAAGCGTACTGTTTAATCACAGCAATTTATAAACTACAAAATATGTAAATAAATATAGTTATCTCTAAGTACAGATTAATAATAAAAGACAGTGTAATATTTTGGGTTATTCTTTGAGGTATTTCTAATATTTTGGCAACCTCACATAAAAGTAATGATAGACTAAATATTAGAAAACACTACTCAGTGTAACGCAATATAATTAAAAAGATAAATTTTATAACTTAATGAAAGCAGGATTTACTGCAGGACTGTTGTATCAGGCTGCATTGGTTTTAGCCAGGTACCATAAAACTTCAATTACTAGCCCGGGCTTTTATTTGCTAAAAATCACTGAACTGACCCTGCCTATATTTGGGATAGGCATCTATATGCGACAGGCCTTTAATTCCTTTCACACCAAAGATGTGAAATAGGCTACAATCAAACTGTTTATTTTAACCAGTATAAATATTATGTATTAACAGTATGATCATATCAATTACAAATCATTAATTTGATCGAGCTCTGACACACAGCTTAGGCACTTTTATTTTGAAGGCAGCAAGATAACAAAAACAAGCATACCCAACAACACGATGAAGGAAGAGGAGAAGAGTGCGGGAGATGTTAAAAGACATTGAGCAACATACCTTAGATGACAGTATTAACAACTTAGATAGATTTTTATGAAAAGACATTTTGATTGTTTTGATCGGAGGACCCTTACAGACTAAAGGAATATAAATAATCCATCTTTCTGGTTTACCAATGCCAGTAAATCTTTGTGAATTGAACTGTAAAATGAACTGTGGAGAATCTAACTGATCTAAGGATGTGTAGCATGTCCATACTGACAAAAGTTTAAACATTTGTATTTACGATCTAAGCAGCTTAGAAATAGCTACAATAGGCGACCTGGTGGTCTTTAAGAGCTTTTTATACACCCAAAGAACCAGGCAGCTAATTGTGACCTGTGTTTATTTATCAAAATGTGAAGCTACATCAGTAAACAGGATAGGCGGCTATTTGGGACTCAGCTATTAATAGAAGTTTTAAGGTATAAAACATACTGAAGTGCCAGCTGAGTGTATTTGGCCCTACATGTGAATGAAATTGTGAAAGGACAATGCATTCAAGAGGAGTAGAGAAAGCTATATAGTTTGATTTAAAAGGCTGATAGATAAAAAAGAAAGAGAAAGAAAGAGGGTAAGAAAAAGTCAGCCAAGGCTTCTTCTCTGTCCTCCTTCCCATATGTTCCTCACCACTGTGTAAATCTCACTTTCCTCGTCAATAATAATCTCCTCTCAAGGAGGGATGAAGTGGATGGTGTTTACATAAGACATTTCCAGTGTGGGCAGAGCGACAGCGGCTGAGCTCAGCTCTCAGTCTGACTCTCTGCCCACACAGGACATGTCTAGTTTAAACAGACATCAACTCCTGACAGATCACTCATGAAGAGCAGGAAGTCCTTCGCAACGAAGCTGGAAATGTATATGAGGCTAAATGGAAAAAAGGGGAGGGAGAAGGGCATGGACGACAGAATGTAAGAAACAGAGAAAGAAAGAGAAGTAGGATGGAAGAAACGGAAGAAATTAAGAAATGATCTGAAGAACTGAAATAAATGAGAGATTCAGACTGCTGTTCACATTTACTATTATCTTTCATTTGCAATTTATACAACTACACAGTAGCTGCCAACTACCTGTCTGAGAGAAAGAGCACACAATGCGAACAATAGCTTTTTTTAACCGAGTCCAACAAATACTCTTAATTAGCTACAGCTAATTAAATTTGCCAGCAACAGCTGCCATTTCAGCTGGCAATATCAACAACTGTCTGCGAAAACTTTCACCTCTTCAAAACATGACAAGACAGCGTTGTTAACTAGATGAGTGCACGCACGTACAGATCTCTGCCAGGTGTCTCTGGGGGCATGTGGGTGGGGAACAGGGAGTGCAGGGCAGGGTGTGTGTCCGGCCTATATTGTATAAGTTTCTTATATAGATGTATATAACAATTGTAATAAAGTGTTTTTGTAGTATATAGTATAGTCTAGTGTAAGGGTATTGTACTGGGTTTTCCTAAGTGTATAAATTTAATAAGCAGATAAACAGATAAAGCCAAACTTCTAAATTTATTTAGGCAAAACTGAAAAAGCTTACCAATTACCGGAAATGCCTTTTGCTATGTCATAACATATATCGTAAAATGGCAAATACTGGTAAAACAGACAAAATTCTACGCTTTAAAATAGGCTCAGTCACTAAAAAAGGTTTTTCAGAAGTTGTAAATCACTGCAACCATGAGCGGGGTCCTTAAGAATACATTCATAAATGTGCACAAAAAATATTAGGCTGATGGGTCCAGTGATATGGGAGATTAGTTGCGGACACACACACATACACACGTACATGACAAAACGTATGATCTCCTCCAGGCTTAGACCTGGCGGACATAACGATTTTATTATTATTAACTATAATTAAAATCAGGTGCAGCGTTTTATAGTGAAAGTCAGAATAAAAACTTACATTTTGGAGACATATCCCTGTAGGTTATTAAGGGATAACGAGCGGTGGAGCTAAATCACACAGCAAAGCCCATGTTTTTAATGATGCAGGCGATTGTTAAACCTTCAGCTAGTAACTACATTGATAATTTGATGAGCATTTATTTCGTAGTAACTAATCAGAGCAGCACGTCACCATTATGGGGGAAAAGGAAACTGGATTGGAGACAAACAGCCCAATCAGGTTACAATCAGGTGGGGATGTGTAAAAAACACTTACTGCTTCACTGCAGGTCAGATACCAGGCTGAACATCACCAGTTAGACATGTTTTACCTACTAGAGTCTGCAACAGGTTTTATTATTGAGCAGCTGAACTAGGTAATAGGAAAGAGAAACGATTATTTAATCAGCCATAAAAGTGACGGGGGCACAACAAGAGAAGAGAAGGAAAGATAAAATGATATAAGTCAATGGTGAAACCCAAGCCTGAGCAAAGGAAGAAGAAAGCCAAGAAGGGATGAAGAGAATGTGGAAAAGCAGGGGGAAAAGAAGAGAAGTTTGAAGAATACATCTGGTAAATGAGTTTATAAAATGAGATTGAAGAAAGACAAGGAGGCAGAGAAGAGAGGGAGAAACAGAAAGGTGCTCTTCCTCCAGTTCTTCAGTAATTTGATTTTAACTCCAGAAGGTGATGACAAGTTTATTCAATTTGAAGTCAAGGCTTAAAATTATTTCAACAAGCTCCTCTCTTCATTTGAAGATGCCATACAATATCCTTTAAAAAATGTTAAGTGAATGTAAAAGTTGCTAACAAAGTTTCAGTGCAAATTATCAGCACAATAACATCACAGAAGAAGAAGTTTATTTTATTCTCTGTAAAGTCTGAAGACAAAATTCACACGTCAGTATGTTCCAAAAAACTTGATGATGAGGGTGTTACTCTGAATACAAGATTAAACCACTTGTTCAGACATACCATTCTTATCAGATGCAAACAATCACGTCCCTGTGTGTTAGGGTTAGCTTGTGTGTGTGTGTGTGTGTGTGTGTGTGTGTGTGTGTGTGTGTGTGTGTGTGTGTGTGTGTGTGTGTGTGTGTGTGTGTGTGTGTGTGTGTGTGTGTGTGTGTGTGTGTTTGTGTGTTTCAAATAATCTCTCATTCTTGAAATACCTCACTGTCACAGTATGGCTGAGAAAACCGGCTATTCCCTTTTCTTCCCTGTAATCCCTCTCTTTCTTCCCCTAGTTTTCACACTAGGCTGTGTGTGTGTGTGTGTGTGTGTGTGTGTGTGTGTGTGTGTGCCAACAGCCATACAAATCACCCTATTCTAAAACACAGTCTCATATCAGCATGCAGACTGGAGCAGGAGAATCAGGCAAGCATCCAACAAGGCACAGGGTTACCAACCCCAGGGTTCAGGGGCAACCCTGCGTGGTGTTGGAGGGGTGTGTGACTGCAAAAACAGGTTTAGCTACTGTGTACGTGTATATGTGTGCGTGGGTGTGGGTGGGTGTTACATCTTTCTGTCTGCATCCTTTCCTATCTACCTACCAATCTTTGCATCCATGTTATAGGGCTAGAAAAACACTGTCTGTGTGACTGTCTGCATGTATGCAAAACTTGCACTAACTCACCAGCTGACTTAAGCTGATGATACACAGGGCAACTTTTTGTTGCTGGGCAATCTTGCTAGTGGCAAGGGTGGGTGGCAGAGTGGTGGGGGAAGGGGATTACGGTAGTAATCTTTACTCATTACCATTGATGGCAACGTTGCCCTGCATGATTTCTAAAAGTTGCTCTGTGTATCATCAGCTTTACTTTATGTGTTGCTCTCTCTCTCTCTCTCTGAACTATTAAACTGAACACGTTCAACCTCCAATAACTTTTGTAAACACAGAACTGACATATTATAGCCCAGATGAATGTAAGTCAAAATCTCTCCTTTTAGCTCCGTTTATGGTCTCCACCAACCTGAGGGAATTATCTACCTCTTTAGCAGGTAAATGATTGAGTAGTGAAAGTGAATCCAAACAGCCAAGTTGCGACCGGAAATCCAAAACAATGAGCTGAAAAAAGCCAAGTGATTATTCTCTGTGAGTGCACCATTATGAGCGACCCCTTTCACATACAAGTCATGTGATGCCTTGTTTATATAAAAATATTGATAACAGCAGTTTTATATCTGACATGCAAAGCATGCATGTTTGGGTTAATCAAGGGCAAAAAGGTAGCGTGTGGAAATTATTCTCTCAAAACACTGAAATTGGTTATGGCAGACTTGCTAGCTTATAATTATAAATGAACAACCTTGCAATATTTCTGGCATTGTTTTCATATGAAATACATAATTTAATAAAAATACTGAAGAAATGAACCCAGAATGGTCTATATGTCCTCCATACTGACATATGCATATACAAACACATCCATACAGGTAGTAGAGTAGGGGTTGCAATGAACACACACACACACACAGGATTGATGCAGTGTTGCTTTGGAGAAGTAAGTCATCTTCATGTCATATTTATATGGAAAGAAACACACAATAAACCCTTTGCACAGACAGTCATCTTTGTTATATTTATGTGAAATAAATCATGTAACTGCATCTCTCTCTCTCTCTCTCTCTCTCTCTCACTCACATACACACACTGTTGTACAGTACAGTGATCATCGGGAGCAGTGAGTCATCTTCATGTCATATTCATGTCAATGAATCAATCATCACCCAAAAGACAAACATCATTTGCACAGTGACCTTTCAAAGATGACTCACCCGTGTTACTTTTATAGCAATCAGCTACACACACACACACACACACACACCCCATGTAAAGCAGTCTTCACTCTTACAAATTAATCGCCCTTTTCTTTAGACCATGACTATCTCACTGCAAATTTTTTTTTCTTTTCTTCCTTTTAACTTTGCAGCAAAGCCATAAAACTGGTATCAAATCAGATCAGATGATCACATTACATGAAACATTAACTACCCCAGTGGGAGAAAAAAACCCTAGCAACAAGTACTGTAGTGGTAGAAGACTGAATAGGTTGTAAATATGAGAAATACCTCAAATATACTGGAGCCAAGTTTTCTTGCAGTGGAAAAGTAAGTTTGCTTGGGGGACTAAAAGAGAAGAAAAACAGAATAGTTGGTATAAGGAAGTATTACAACTTTTTTCAACAGAAATACCAAGGAGAGGATGTTACAGAGCTGCCCACACTGTTTGACTGACAGTTGATCTCTGGGAGGTGCAGCATAGAAACACCACAGTAATGAGCGCTGAGCACCAAAGATGGAGATAGCATTTTTAAAATTGAGAATCCAGAGAATTTCCATTTTAAGTAGGAGCTCATGAATGAAAAATGTGGCTTCATTATAGTCTCTCCTCTCTTTTCGCCTTTCGATCTATATATATGTCAATGCCACTCACTCTTGCTCTATCTCTATCTCCTACTCGTTGTGTTTTTGTACATGCTTTAAAATATCTGTCCATCACAACCAGAAATATCCACCTGCTATCACATTGTATGTGTCTTCACTAACACAGCACAAATTATAAAAATAAAAAAAACAAGATTCCTAAAATCATTCAACCCTATTCTCCATCGCAGTTGCAAATACAAACATTGCCACGTGCATTTTTTGTTTATTTATTTAAACCTATGAAGGAAAGCATGGGATACCTACAGCTAAGAACAACTTGTTCGGGACTATTGATTTAAAAAATCTATTCTGTGTTTGTGTTTTGTTACTTCTCGGAAGCAGAGTTACTCTCTTGTAACCTGCAGATGGAAACACATTTAAAAGAAAAAACAATGCCAAAATATTTGTTTGAGGGCTAAATGGAAGTTTAGCCAATTATGGGTTACAGTAAGCATCTTAACCAATTTACCATACAGTTGATGGCAAAAGCAAATATAAGGGGAAAAAATATAAGGGATTTTATGTAAAGATTAACAAGTTAAAAAAACGGTATATTTTAGGTTTAGGGGCATACTAAGGGTCAATGGGATAATTCTGGCTATCACTTCTTGAGAGAGAGAGAAAGATGTTTGTGAATGAGTTCAGAAATTTGGAGCTGTCAAATTAAAATTTCTGAACTTCATAGTTGAACAGGGTCATTTTGAGGACACAGTTTTTTGGGGGGTTTTTCATTCTTTTCTATAACCTTTATTTAACTAGGTCTGTCCCTTTGGGATCATCTCTCTCTTTTACAAGGGAGACCTGGCCGAGAATGGCAGTTGACTTAAAGTTGTAAAGGAATTAATGTCTCATCCCCCTAACTAGTGGAATTAAGGGGATTGTTTTTAAGGGATACTTTGCACACAGCCAGTGTCAGTTCGTGTGTTACAGTGAGCTGCCATTTTGTTCTGTGGTTCAGATGCTAGTACAGTCTGCCCGTTGTCATGGATATGTCTCAGACTTATTAACACCACTACTCTAAAGCCCTGCGGGCTACTGCACACACACACACACACACACACACACACACACACAAAACCCAACTACATTTACATACAGATACTGCAAAGTGCACAAACCAATACTGAAAGGCACACACACAATTAAAGCTTAAGTTCTCAAGAGTGCATGCACGCAAAATCAAACACACATGACCACACACACTCCTAAATTGATGCCAACACAAACACACAAGGGTTTACACACACACACACACACACACACAGAACTCTCGTTGTGTCACCCTATTTGCCTTCCATCTCCCCTCTCTCAAAACTCCCACAGTTCCTCCACAAACAGTAAAACTAACCCCCCCACCCCACCCGCAGCTCTTTTCTTTCAGTGCTGTCCTCAGAAATGTGCAAACAATGTTAAACAAAAGAGACGAGGCCCGTAATAACAAGAGGAAAATAAATGTATGGGACAGTGGAAAGAAAGCAAAAGAGATAGATAGAGAGACAGAGGGATGGGGATGTGTGTTTGTGCCTGGAGCAGAGTTTGGGCAAACAGGGCAGGGGGATGTTTTCATTCATATTTTCCGCCCAGTTAGTTGGGAGAGAGGCACAGGAGTGAGAGACAGAGACAGTGAGAGGGGCAAGACACAGAGAGGATAGAAAGTGGAAGCAAGAGCAGACAGGAGACACAAGAAAATGTTTTCATGTTATGTGGCTCACTTCCACTTCAGTTGTTTTCTTTCTACGCCAGTGCTTTTACCCTCCTCACCTTATATCCACCTGAATCTGTCCTAAGGTTGGGGTTCAACTGCATGTTATAAAAGCTGAACCCAGTATCTAAACAGTTTATCAAATTAAAATCCTTTGCATCCTTTTAGGATGAACTTTCAACATTTGAAACAACGTAGGTTTAAGTGGAAGTTGAATTAATGCTTCTGACCTGTGGCTACAACCTGGAAATTAGATGAGCAGCAGAAGATATTAGAAGTTAATTATGGGTTGTGTCGCTATTACGACTGGCGCGCTGTGAACAGTTGGTGATCGTTCCCTCTGGCTGGATGAATTTTACGCCTGATCCATGCACTACTGCAGCTGGGGGCTCTCCACAGAGAAAAGAAGTCAAAACGAAATTTGCTGTATTGGCATGAATGCAAAAGGAAAATACAAAAAAACAATTAAATTCATATAGTTCATTGAATAAATAAAATCATTTTATTTCTATATATTGGATATAGACTATTATTATGTAATATTTTTTATTTCTCTACGTCTTCTTTCGTTACGGCTGTGTATCCTTCTCACAACGATAACAGCCGCCATCTCTGCGCAACACTAGGCGGTTTGCACCTTCCTTTCAAACATATTAAATACAGATGCTGTTGCACTCAAGCAAACCTTTAGTAAATCTGGCCCTTAATTCCCTGCATTCTGCAAAATTTATGGTGGAAATGTTTGTATTTATGTAAAGGGAAACACAATTCAGGTGGCATGTGAAAATTAAAAATATAGAAATAGGACAGAATAAAATGCAGTAAGGCTTTCAGAAATCCTGTGCTGCTTTCAGATATGTTATTTCCTGTAGATCAACTTGCTGAGTCAACACAGAGGCAAGTGTGATTTAGTCTTCCCTCCTCTTTTTAGTCTTTTGTTTAGGAGAGTAACCTCTTTAATTGTGGCACCTTTTCACCTCATTGCTAAATTAATTATTTTTAATTCAGTTATAAACTCCTGGACTTTAATAGCTTCTGTGTTTCAGCATGTTTTCTGCCCATGTTCAAAAGTTTCTGCACATTCAAACTCTATCCCACACATCTGTGTTCTCTGACATGTCAAGAAAAAAGTCGTAATATTACCAGGCCAACGTCATCAATTAATGAAAATTCACAATAGGTTTTAGGTTTACTCTGACTGTCAGCTTGGGACTGTGTGTTAGGATGACTGACTAGAAATCAAAACTTCTGATCAGTCAGACTCACCATTATGTTGGTCGTGTACTGCACACACACAAACACACATACAAACACACTCCATTTGCCATTGTACGGCAGCATAACAAAGTGATTTTTCCTCTTTGGTCGGGTACAGACACCAGCATGCATAGTCCATTAACAAAGTTTTATTTTGCTAAGTTACCCATGTAAGTAACGTTAATTACCTACAGCAGATATTACAGCCACTAGCTGTTGATCAATAGAATAGAGTAAAAAAAAACAAAAGAACTATGCATCGTGTCATATTGGTGCACGTGTCCATGCATGTATGGACGTCATCTGGGTGTGCAAGATATCTACAAAATGGGGGCCCGACATTGCTCCATAGCTCGTCAGGGTATCACCTTAAAGTTTGTAGAGATTCCAGTCATTTTTAAAGCCTGGCTGTTTAAGGGGAAAAAAATAATCATGACATTTTCAGAACACTCCAAATCTCCTTGAAGAAAAAACAGTAACTTCCTCAGTCTGGTCATTGGCAGAAAAAATGTCACTGCCAAGTGTTTGGTTACAGCACAAGCTGTTCAAGAGAAATTAGATTATCACTTTCTGCTTTTTTTGGAACCAGACCCCTTTCACTTAAATAGTTTAAAAGAAAGCAGTTATATTACAAGGTAATAATTGCTACAACTTGCTAGTCACCATTATTATCTTAAGGCTCTGGCATTTTGAGTGCATAAACTAGCATAGTGGCTAGCAGACTTTTCCTCTACTCATAGCTTAACAATTTACATATTATCCATGCTTCTAAACCAGGTGTGTTAAGCCTTGATTTACCTGGTCCATGCTTGTAAAATATTCACTGTGTCCCCATCTGTATTACCGGATTTATACTTTTCTCACCGTAAGTTTAGGAAACTGCATTTCCCGACCACACCATAACGAGGTGTCGTCAACCCAAATATTTCACCTGCCACCTGCTCTGCTCCACTCCATGTGCGCACGCACACAGAGACACGCACACATACACACAGCGTTGCTGTCTTCCTCTTGGCTCTAAGATGCTGTTTAAAGTTAATGCATAATCATTTTTAAAAATGAAGCATTCAATTTTAAAAGGTCAATAAATACATTGAGTTCTAAGTCAATCAATAATTGTGTTACTAATCGAGATTTCAAAAAATGACCAAAATAATTGTGATGAGGATTTTTGCCAACAAAATGGGGAACCAACATTGCTCCATAACTCGTGTGGGTATAAAGTTCATAAACATTCCAAACAGTCATTTTGAATTCCTCGCTGTTTAAAGATGGGGCATGCGATTCTAATCCAATACCTCCTCACGGTCCGCTAGTTGTCCGTTCTGTATGTGCAGAGAAAGTGAAGCTGGTGTTTATACACACCCCCGGCTATGTAAATGGTACACAAACACTATTCCAGCCATGATTTCTGTGTCAGGTTGCTAAATAGCAACTTAGCTAACGTTAGTTACAGCACTTGCTGTGTCGTAGTGAGCTTTATATCATAGTATTTGTGGAATTGGATTTCTCCATAATCGCTTACCCCACCCTTTAAGGGGACAAAAATAATGATGAATCTAAATCTAAATTCATATCTCCTTGAAGAAAAAACAGTAACTTCCTCAGTCTGGTCATTGGTGCTTGGTTACTGCACAAGCTGTTCAAGAGAAATTAGATTATCACTTCTTTTTTGGAACACAACCCCTTTCACTTCAATAGTTTAAAAGAAAGCACGGACAGACATAAATGCATTAGCACACTCACTGTGTACTGTGTGACTATCAGTCTTTAAGAGGGTTGCAGGCACTTCCAAGAAAATCAGGAACACATACTTCACTTTATTTTATTTTATTTATTGTGAATATCAATATAACTGAGTGCCCACTTTAATGGCCGTGTTGCATTGCAAAATAATGATCCTAGGGGGAAAAAATGTCAAAGACTTGGCACTTGATTGTGTAAAGAGTATATATTTTAGGGGCTCCTTGATGTGAACACATTTTGGGAACCAACAGCTTAACAAGCTTTCCACAGTCATCCTGTCCTCGAGGCAGGAGAGGAATGTCACCCAACTGCGTCACAATGTTCCCTATGTTCCTTTTAGGAGGAAACACTAATACCTCTTTATATAAATGATTACACAACGCTCGGCCGGTTCACAAGGAGGGACGACGTGTGTGTGTGTGTGTGTATGTGTGTGTGTGTATGTGCAGAGGGGTAGCTGGCTGAAACACAGACAATTACGCATACTCATTCAGACACAAAAAAACATAAAAAGGCAGAAAAACAAACAGACAACCATGCACAAAATAAACAGGCAAGAAACACACAAAATACAGACACAAGTAAAACACAAACAAAAGCAACAGTGTGTATACACATACACAATGACTGGGACAGACACACTGATGGGATACGCCTTCATTGTGCAGCTCTGTCACCAGAAACTCCTCCCTCATTCAGCTCTCACAATGGCTCATTTCATACCTCACCTGAAAATATAATTGTTCATGCTAATATTGTTAAGGTATTGGGTTTCTATTCTGTCCAACTACAGTGTGTTTGCTAGACTTATAGGCATATAGACAAATACAAAAAATGAAAGGGTCTACGTCATTGGGGGCATGCTTTTGATGATTATTTGATTTTTATTGACTTGCTGTGTTTTTTTATTTCAGTGACAACACATTTAAATGACGCTATATAAAGGGATATTTCTCCCACTGTTTCATTTTTTAGCCAAAAACAGGTAGAGGTTGAAGTCAAAGTATCATTTCCCAAAACAGAAACTACAGGTCAGTTACATATTAATGTTTTATAGCATTTTACAGCTGGACACCATGTTTCAAAGAAAACCACGTTTGATTGTCACATGTTATGTGAGGCTGTGTCCCACGATAAATGTGAAGATGATGGAAACAAGGAGACTGCCGTGCCACATTTTGACAGCTTTAGCTCCCCTTTGATTAACTCTGAGATTACAGCCAGGATTTTAAAAATGTGACTCCTCATTCAGATTCAATACAACGCTGCAGAAAATTACACTGTGGAGCAAATAAAAGGTCTGTTGAAAAACATGTTGACAGGCTTTCAGTCTGATAGCACTGCCTGGTCTGTGTTCTTCTGTGTGTTTATTATTGCAACGTTTATGACTATGAGAAGGTGTCACTGCTTATGCAAGTTTCTCTGAAAGCAAATTCCATCTGCAGTGTGGGTCTTTGTGTGTATACGTGTGTGTGTGTGTGTGTGTGTGTGTGTGTGTGTAAAAGCAGGCTCTATTTTGTGTCATTTTGAGGGCTTGGGCCCTCATTACATGCATGAGGCACACCACAAATGGTGCGACCATATGTGTGTATGTGTGTGTGCATGTGTTTTGCTTCGCTGCTTTTGTAAGGCAGATCAGAGTAAGCGTGTGGGAGTTGTTTTAAAAATGCTCCCTTTAAAGATAAGAGAGCAGAGAGAAAGGGAAGAGAGATAGGGAGCTACAGAGTGAGAGAGAGAAAAAAGAAAGGAATGTAAAAGGCAGGGAGATGAGGTAGAGATGAAAAAAGCAAAAGAGAGACAGTAAAAGAAAAGAAACAAAGAGGTCAAAGAGGGAGATGGTGGTAATATTGTTTTGGATGATGTCATAAAAGTTACAATCTTTACATGCTTTTTCACCAGCAGTGGGGTAAGGATGAGTCACTTTTCTCCAGGAACAAATGCAATCTACTATAGTGTGTACATGAAAGATGTGTGTTAGTGTATACATACACACACACACACACACACACACACACACACACCATTAAGCCCTTCCTACACAGACTTGATAGAACGGATTACATTTATATGAGGCTTCAATATACAGATAGACACTCTCTCTCTCACACACACACACACACACACACACACAGGCAGCAAGGCTTTGCCTCAAGATCCATCAGCTACACACTTTCACACCTGTGACCTTCTGTATCTACTGAGGGTCCTGATTGAGAACTATTGAGTCCATAAACTTAAAATATTGATAATATGCACTCGGAGACTCGAAAGATAGAATTGACATAACAAGATAAGCTACATTGTAACACCACCATGGCTAAACACGTCGTTGGTCTTGTTGAACTGCTACTTGCGATAGTAAAGTGTTGCAGCTTCATTCTTTAACAAATGACCAAGTACAGACAACGGGCTTGTAAATGCCACATTAACCAACAAGTTTAATTTTGGCATTTGGCAAGTTACTTAGGACATTAACATTAATTAGCACAGCTGATACTATCTGCTGGTGGCTGCATTTCTCAGTAACATGTAACCGGCAAAAACAACAGCAACTGCTGGCTAAAAATGAGAAGCCTTAAGCACCCTGGTGGCCTGGTGGATTACATACATGCCATGTGGCAGCAACATCCCGGTTTTTTGGAAGCAACATTTCCCACTCTCTCTCCGTTTTTCTTGTCGGTATCAGCCCTGATTTGCTCATTAGCAAATAACGGCAAAATGCAAAAGAGAAAAGAATCTTAAGAAAAATTAGATGTCTGCCACAAAAAAATTTAATGACCATAGAATATTCAATAACAAATGCGTTAGCCTTGGAGTTTAGCTTATCTGGGTATTTTAGCAACCTGGATGCAAAATCCACAAGAGAACCAGCTACCAGCTACCCAATCCTATTATGCAATGATGTAGGTTTCTTATGGTCACAATCCTCCATTAGCACACCTTTCACTTGCACGCTTTTCTTTTTTTAGTTTTATATTTTCTGCTGCAGGCTGCTATCTGCTCCTCCAATGACCCAATTTCCCCACAGGGATGATTTAATCAAACTTAATCTAATCAGATTTAATCTAATCTAGTCCGTGATTTATAATACCACTTTCTACTATTTCAGAAGAACAGCCAGAAGACTCTCCTAACTTCCCCCTTCTCCCTGTCAAAGCCCAGTGTGCTGCCCTGAATACAGACAAGCAGATAAAGAAAAACAAACAAAACAAAGAAACGGGTATAAATACAGAATGAAGAATTGTCTCTCCCTTGGCGCCTTAAACGCCACCACACACACACACAGACAAACACACACAGCGAGAGAAAATGATGGGAGCAGACAGTCAAGTGTTTTCAGTTCTGTGAAACATATACAGGTCATGAATATTAACATGCTGAGGGAAAGAGAAAGACAGAAAGAGCGAGAGAGAGAGAAAAATGTGGTTTAGCTGTCATGTCGTCAAGCAAGAAGCAAGTGTGTGTGTGTGTGTGTGTGTGTGTGTGTGTGTGTGTGTGTGTGTGTGTGTGTGCGTGTGTGTTTGAGAAAGAGAGTGAGATTCTGGGGAAGAGTATACAACCAATTAGCTGCAATAAACTGTCCTGAACTGGTTCATTGTCAACACTCTTAACAAGTGGAAGAAAACACAGTGAAGTGAAAAACAGTGAAGAGGGAAAGACAGAGAGTCATGAGCTCTGCATTTTAACACACATGCATAACAGGCATGTGTGTTAAAATTAATAACCTCTGGGCTTCACTTTCAACTCTACTCACACACACACACAATAGAGGTGGGCGATATGGCCAAAATTACTATATATGTAATTTTATGTCTCGGTAACTAGGGATGCACCGAATGTTCAGCCACCGAAATTAATCGGGCTAAAACAGCAAAAAAATCACTTTCGGTATTCGGCTAAATACGTCAAAAGACCGATTAAATTTTACCGAACAATTACTTTGACATGTCGGCAGTGTGGAAGCATTTTCAAGTGTCTGAGAAAGACCCAAAAATCACCGTTTGCAAACACTGTTCTGCTGAATTGTCTCCTAGCACATCTACTCCATATGTGGCTGACTTCTTACAAAAAGCAACAAACGGTCTGACCTGCTCTGAGTGTTTCTGTCACTCGTTTCTGAGAAGGCGATTAAGCTAGCAGCACCTACATTTGGAGTGCACATGTATTCAAGTCTTTATGGTAACTGAAATGGACCAGTGCGAGCTGACAGGTATGACATTATCCTGTCAGTTTCTCTCTTTACAAAGACAAGTTTTGCAGTATGAGAGTCCTGACTGAAGAGAGATGAATTTAGCGCGAGCATACACATACGACAATGTCCGGTTTTCAAAATAAAGTGTCAATACTCTGTGGAAATAAGATTAATTGGATTATATTCACAGAAAGTATAAAACATATTACATGTGTACATTAAAAGTAAACGGACACATGTAATTTACTTTACCGGACCCTTCTGGGCCTCGGACCCCCCCACCATGGTCTCTCCAAATCCTGCGGGAAAAAATTAGTAAAAAGCACATTATGACTATTTAATGTATGCAATGGTAAAAAAAAAAAAAAGAAGCTAAAATGTGAACTTGTTTGGTATTCGGCAAATTTTTCATTCCGGTGCATTCCCAACGGTAACTAGACATATTCATGATACAAATGGTTTAAAATAACCATACCGTACTTCATCACATTTGACTGTTATCTTCTTTTATTTGGAACTTAATTGTGAACAAAGGTTTATTACTGCCATCAACTGTTGCTCCCACGTCACATGAGAACGTGGCAACCAGTCCTGCCGCTCAACTCACGTTACCTTGCGAGGCAGCTGGTTTTGCAAGATAATGCAATAATCCAGCCCTGATTTGCTCCAAAGCTGAATATATAGCACAGACCAAGCAGGTGAAGCCAATGAGAGTGCCCTTAAACCTGCATTCTTTCTAATGGCCAGCAGGGGGCCACTCCACTGGGTGCAAAAGATTGTGTAGAATTCTATGACAAAATGATCCTACTTATCACTTGATGTATTACCTCAGTAAAAACTTTCCTAATGAGTTTATGGTCTCAATCACTAGTTTCAATTCTTCTTAAATACAGCAGGACGATCATGTGTGCTTTGGGGCCGGGCTATATGCCAAACTCAAGGCTTCAAAACACTAGTCCACAAACCAATGGGTGACATCATGGAGGCTGTGTCTACTTTTTTTATACAGCCTATGGCAGAGACACTAAGAGATAGTTCCCACAGTGAAATCAGCATTGTCAAATCTAAACCGGTAGACACATTTCGACCGCCACATGATATATAACATCATATCGGCCAATCCTAACACACATTAAAATACAAAAAAGATAAAGACACACACACACACAGTCAGCCTATAAACGCTATAGGGTGAGAGGGTTTTGAGCAAAGAGTGAGAGAAAGACCAAGGGTTAGCGATTGAGGGACAGAGTAGGAGAGAGAGAGAAAGAAAAATGATAAAAGACGGAAACCTGGTGAAACCAGGAGACTTCTCAGAAGCCACGTTCCATTCCCCGAATGCAATTTGCACCTTGAACATCATGGGATACCAGTGTGTTTGTAGGTACTTACAGTATAAGGCCAAAAGTCACTCTCCATAAACTTCTGTGTACCTTTGGTCTGTGGCTGTTTGTCATTGCTTGGGCTAGGCCCCCTTGTTCTACGTCACTCAATGATGTTGTTAACAGTTGTGTGCTTTTAGGAGGGCCCTTTTCTGTTTTACCACAACAACGCCCTTGTGCACAAAACAAGGTCCATAAAGAAGGTTTTAGCAGTTTGATGTGGAAGAACTTGACTGGTCTGCACACTCAACCTCATAGCAAACCTGTGGGATGAATCCAAACGCTGACTGTGAGTCAGGCATCATCAGTGGTCAACCTCACTAATGCTCTTGTAGCTGAATGGGAGCAAACTTGTGCCTTCACAGGGGAGTGAAGGCTGTTAAAGCATCACAGTAGTTCCCATGATTTAAAATGTTTGCCTATCGCATATAGATATAATGTCCGGGATCAAAAATCATCTATGTTTTTATTTAGGAGTCTCTCTCTCTCTGTTTCTTTCCCTCCTCGCTTGACATGCAAAAGAGTCATTTGCTTTACTTGCTCGGGTTTTGTTACTTTGATGAAACTGGGGAGGATTTCTTTAAAAATACCACGATTAAGAAAGAGTGCAAAAGATATATAGTAAACAAGAAAGAACAACTTAAGATAAACTTTACTTGGGATAGTTCAGTTGACGTCAGTACTTACAAAATTAAAAATAGAACAGTACTTACAAAATTAAAAATAGAACAGGCAGAGTAGTGGAGACACACGGATATTTCTGAAATTTCTATGACCTGAGTGACACACTTGGCAGCTTCAAGCACATCAGATACGGAAAGATCTCACTCAAGACGTGGTTGCAGGGCTCCAAAACAGCATAGCACTGACACTGTCACTGCAGGATAGCAATAAGGTCCTGCCAAATTCCAATTCTGACATTCTGACTCATGCTCATCTTGATTGAACCTGACCTGAACCAGTCGCGTCTGTTACCCGATGCCAACTAATCCTACAAGACAAAATCCGAAGAGCCGGTGAAAGCAGATGGGCTGAGAAGTTAGGATAGTGAAAGAAAGATGGAGAGAGTGTGAAATGAAAAGTGAGAGAGAGAGCGCGAGGGATGATTCAAACCGACGTAAAGTGAGAGCACTTACTCCCACCTCTCTCCACGTCTGCGCTTCTGTGTCTCCGCGAGACAAGAGTTAATAGGCCAACTTTCTGCCTCTGCTCCTCCAGCAGCCCAAAACTGAGAGCTGCTTCACTGCAGAGCCTCCAGCTACCCTGCCGGCAATTTGTCTTTTTGCCAACGCAAGGGGTTTTTTCCCTAATTCTTTTTTTTTTTCCTTTTGCTAAATCAACATTTCTCAAGCAAATACAGCACAAACCTGCAATCTGGTATGTATATTCAAGGTGCAAAGTTTAGAATTTTAACATCTAAATCATTAGTATATTCAATTGTTGTTGTTGTTTGGTAGAACCTCTGACTCGTCGCCCACATCTCAGACTTGTTCAGTGATTCATATAGGTCTGGTGCTGTGCCTATTGTGCCTTTGTCTGTCGGCTGGAGAAAGAGGTGACCAATCAGATCTTGGTTGGCCAGATTAAGAATTAAGGACGTCATCTTCCGACATACCTCGCTAGCTACAAGCATGGATGAGATTGATATAGCTGTACAAGTTGTAAAATGACTTAAAATCGCTGTTTTTTCAATCAATGAGAAAAAAATGTTAACTGCGTCTATTGACCCCTTTGTCTAGTATTGGATTGTAGTATCTTGAGTGATGTGGTTAATATTCTGCATGCAGGTAAATGGAGGTGGACAAAACAATACAGTTACCTTTCTATGTAATACCGTCCAAAACATTTAATGGCTTACATTCATAACACTGCTATGCTGTCTTACTGATGATTTTTCTTTAACAAGAATAGGTCACAAAATAAATCTGTAAAAAAAAAGCATTATGGCTTTTCTTAGTCCTTTAATTTAATGTCTTTTATTTTAATGTCACTTCCTTATTAACCTTCTTCCCCTGTTAATTACAAAAGAGACCACAGTGGAGTCACAGCCAGATGTGCGAAAGGCTGACTGGTTGCAGTTTTCTTTTTGTACCTCATCCCTTTCTCTGCAGCTGGCGGTGAACACACACACACACACACAACACAGACACACACACCTGGCCTGCGGTTGCAGGGGGTTGATGAAACTCGCAGTAAAATGTGGGATGCTTATGGCTAAAGTATGGAGGTTGGTTGGAGGGAGTACTAAACATTTTACCAATCTCAGCATGATACTTTCCTTTATAAAACGGATATTTGTGACTGGAAAGAGGAAATTCAGCTTCATTCCACAACAATTTGTTGCTGTCAGAGTTTTCACAGCTGTCCGAACATCCACACAGCCAGAGTTGTTTTTATTGATATATTGATCCCAGTGCTCTCTGATCCAGGAAGAATCACTAAACTGTGAAAAATGACAGGGTTTCTACTCTGAGACTGGCACAGAGCCAACTAGTTGGTGACCTGAAAGTCAAAAACTCTCCTGTAATAAAAAACAGTGTTAGTTGCTTCATGATGTTCTTTTCCTATGATCATGTTACATTTGCCTGTAACTGTATAAAGGAAGGCATTACTCTTCCAATTTCAGTAATCCAATCACAGATAGTGCTCATACAGATGAAAAGAGGGTTGGTATCGCAATAACATTAATAATTCCCCTTTGCCTGAGATCAAGGTGTGTCAGAAATGATGGTTTAGAAATAGGTAGAATTTACATATTTAGACAAATACATCGTTGTTTAGATCTCAGAGGTTTTCTAAAAGTTACAATATTGTGTTAATTTATGCTATACCCGGTGTTCTGTCATTGCTTTATCATGCATGGAGATCATACGCAGCAATACAGCAACTCAATATCCTTTAATCTGATTAAATGTAGCTACATTTAAAAAGATGTTTGACATGTAATCTTACTTTTACTTAAGGGAAGACTTTGCAAAGTAAGGGCACTTTCAATTGAGAAACTTTAGCCAGAACTGGTGCTTTTAATGACTGAATAGCTTTAATTTCTTGAGTTTCCTCAGTGTAAAGAAGGTGTTATAATATTATAGACTAGCAGGATTGTAAGTTTGGTACAACATACTTCTCTCTTTCAACCTGCTGTGAGGGTTTGCGGAGAGGATGTAATTATATATTTCTAGTATACTGCTATGCCATCCAATAACACAGTCCAATAATTGGCATGAATTCTGGGAAATTCTCCCGAGAGAATAAAAGCATCAACCTGACCAGACTGAGGAGCGATCTCTTAATAATCTGTAGAAGCTTTGATTCTTTTGATGCCATCAACTGTTGTGATTCTTCTCCTGTGATGCTTCAAATTTCAAGGAAGCTGATCGAAATCCGAACCACAGGGGGCTACAGCTGAAAGCTGCAGCTTCCCGGCTTTTTAATAGTATGAATATTAACACATCACTCATTATTTTTGTCTTTTTTCAACAGGCCCAGGGGGAGCCCAGGATGTTTACATACCACATTTCAAACGGGAATGATATCAGTTGTTGTGGTGTGTTTGTTATTGTCACTCTTCCTTTTCTTCCTGTGACAAGGAACTAATGAAAGGAGAAAATTTTCTTCTGGAGGGAAAGTAAAGATGACGCTGTTATCATGGGAAAACTCTTGTTTTAGTCATGTTCCATGTATTTAACATGGAAACCTGTAAGATACTTTCTTGTTGCTGTGTTTAAAACACGAAGATTTTCTTAAAATGCTAAAATTACTGCTCTTTCTAGGTACTAAACCCAGCGCCAACTTTATTACCAGAGACACTATGGGAAACCGCTGAGGGCTTTAAAACTGAGACATGCATGCACGCACGCACGCACACATACAGGCATGGCCAAACACACATACCACACATACGTACACATCAAGACTAAGGGGCTAACCCAGCCCTGTCTCCATACATCTCGAACACGTACACATGCTTCCACCCTCTTCCTGCATTCCTCTCCTGTCTGACACACTTCCAGTAAGCCCACAGGCACTTCAAAAACAGCCCACCACCAACACCAGCCCTCCAGACGACAGCGCCTGCTAAAAACATGCACAGCCCTGTCGCAGACAAAGACACAAACACAACTTTCTTAACTATGAGAAAAACAGGCTACAGGTGCGGTCAAATCCAAGCCTGGCTTTGGTTTATCAAGCCAAGAGACGGTATGAAGATCAAGTTTGCTTGTAAAAGTAATTAAAGTGCCAGGTGAATTTACTACTCGTCAATGTAAACATTATAGCTGAAATGATAAGTAAATCAACAGAATATTAACCAGCATATGAACTGTGCAGGTTTTCTGCTTTTCTTTGTCTTATGTGATTGGAAACTATATCTCTTTGGGTTTTGGATTTTGGCTGTGGCTTTAGGTGTGAATTATTCAATAATTATTCCCTAACAAGTAAACAATCATAAAAAATGCAGACAAGATAGAATAAGGTTCCAATACTTCTCCCCGCCCCCCCAAGGAAATTATGGATTTTTTTATAGCAGTAGAAAATGCATCAACTCTATGCGTCTTATTCGTTGATGCTGGGGCCTTAAAATCCTCCTCACCTGCTGCTGGGCCGTTTTGATGAGCTTTGTTTCAATTTCTTTTTTACGTTAGCGCACACTGCTTCAAGTCTGCTCCTCAGAGGTACATTCCCACTTGCTTTAATTCTGTGCCTGAAAGCTTCGATTAAACCCACATACACAAAAAACAGCGGATAGGCAACACAAGGGAGAGGAGAGGAGAGACGAGTGAGGGGTACTACTGTTATTTGATAAAGCGCTGGCAAAGCTGTGTTGTGCGTCCATCTCTCTCTATCCCTCACTTTGTCATTCCCAGCAGATCTACAGTCGTTGTACCGCTCCACTCAACCGCTTCATCTACCTGTTTGTTTACTTATTCCCTTCGTTCCTCACCCATCAACTTGCCTCCATCCCTCCTTCTTTGGATAATTCACTCCATCCTCTCTCTCTGTCTCTATCCCTCCATTTTGCCTCTTATCCATCCCCTATTA
This sequence comes from Micropterus salmoides, assembly GCF_014851395.1. Taxonomy (NCBI): domain Eukaryota; kingdom Metazoa; phylum Chordata; class Actinopteri; order Centrarchiformes; family Centrarchidae; genus Micropterus; species Micropterus salmoides. Next base: position 15,037,310 of record NW_024044681.1, read on the forward strand.
CTTGTCTTGTTTGTTTACCCTTATAGCAGTGAAAAAAAACGGAGCGACAGTGAGAGGTTATTCTGAAGGTCTTTTTAAACACTGGCGTCTGTTTTATCAGGTAAAAGGAGAGAAAAGGCAGTTAATTCATATCGGTGCACGGTTTCAAGGGTTTTTTTACAGTTTGAAAATAGGTATTTGGGGGAGCTTCTGTCAAGAGGGAAAGATGATTATATGCTAATTTGTGCATTAGTAAAATCATTTGAAGCAACATTAGTATGCAAGTTTAGCCAAAGAACTTAACTAAATAAAAATGCAATCCCATACATGAGAAGTGGCTAAAGGGAAAACATCTGCAGGAACACCCCTGACTGCATTTGAAGACTTACTACAGTGACAAACCTTGTCTCACAGACCTCTGCACATTTCATTTTCTCTCCTGAAGTCTTTGCCCTTTAGATAAATGGCAAGGAAATCATACTATCAGATGTACTTTTGTCTCACTGCTCAAAACAGAGGGAGAAATGTCTTATGTGTCCATCAATCTCCATCTATGCGTCCATCCAGCTAAATCCAGGGAGATTTTATGGGAGGCCTGGGCCTCAGGCCTCAGGCCTCTGCTGGGACACAAAGCAGCAGTAAACAGTGTTTACTCTCCTGGAGGCAATTGGGTATAACTGGCCAGCAAGGGTGCACCAGCATCCCTTATGTGACCATTAAAGTCAATGCCCTCGCCTTGGCAACCAGAGACAGGGAGGTGGGGTTAAAAACAGGCAGTAATATGAGAAACTTACTTTTGGCCCATGGTACTTCGACTCTGCTGAAGTATCTATGAGCAAGGCACCCGAGAGGCAGAAACCAAAGATGAGATACAAAGGAAAGTGTCAGTTACAGGTTGACACAAGTGTAACAGGGTTAGTCAAACTGAGTGAGCACACACACTAACACACAAGGGATCAGTGGAAGAGAAAAGGGGAACTCCAATATCTATCTAATATCTTCTCCTGTGTCTCTCTCTCTTCTTCTGTTTCACACTCACACACACCATTAAAGGGAGGCTTGCAGATGGTAGATTGGTAAAAGGCGGACGGCGTGGTCCAGATGTTGCTGAACCCACAGTGCAGAAGGCAAAGGGCTTTGATCTGCCATACCACAGAGGAACTACCGTAGGAGAGGAGAAGATGCAGACTGGTCCTTTAACAAGGAAGGAGGGGGCAAAGAGAGGGAAGTGGAGTGAATATGCATGTGTTTGTGTGTCTAAATAAGAGAGAGAGTGTGTGTGTGTCTGTGTGGGTTAGTGTAGCAGAGCGAGTGAAGAGGTGGATGGTATTCCCATGTGAGATGTATCAGTGTTTATGAGAAAATACCAGAGGGATAACTCACATGTATCACACACACAGATACACACAAAACATGCACTACATTAACTGCATTCACAAATGCAGGCACCTAAACACACACACACACACACAGAAGTCCAGACTCCTACACATAGGTCTCATGGGTTTACTCACATGACACATGACAACCATGTGTGGAACACCAAAGACACATGCAGACACACACACACACACACACACACAATCAACTGTCACAGAGCCCGGAGGTATCCTGCGGTAAACACCACTAGCCACAAACAAAAACACATGCTGGAATGTAATTTAAGAAAAGCTGCATTAATGTATCAACTGACACCAGTTCTCCTCTTCATACTTTTTCCCTGTACAAGAATCAGTTACGTTATTCCAGCCTCCAAATTAGTTGTTTTGTCAATGGCACTTAATAACAGTACCCTGGTTAAATAAAGGTTAAATAAATCAAAAATCTGCCAACTGAATCTCTGGGTGGGGACTGTGGAGTAGGCACGTGCCAACACATTTAGCTTTTGGCAGGCTGCTTTGCCAGCTCCAACACATAAAACTCAGCAGGTTGAAAACTATTGTTTGGAGGTGAAATGTTTAAATTTCCCAGGTTCTATTCCCCAGGCTGAAGCCCGCAAGCCTCCAGAGGTGAATAGGTTTAGCTGGAGTCTGACTCACCCGCTGGAACCAGAAAACCGGCTCGGGTCTGGCCAACGCTCAGTCACTGCGGTCAGAGAGTCAGCCTGCCAGCCGGGCAGGCAACCAGTCATTCAGTCAGCCTGCCAGTTCTGACTTCTCTGTCATTTCAGTGAGGTCGGCCAGCTAGTCAGCAAGCCAGCCAGTCAGTCAATACAGTCAGGCAGCTGGCCTAAAAATGTGGTCAAAGATGGATCACTCAAACAACCATTCTGCTATTTGGTTGGATAATGGCCGTTAGTACAAGAAGAAAGTTCACTCAGGCTGCCAGATGTCAGTCATTGCAATAAGTCAGTAAACAAGGCAGCTTGTCTTTTATGTGATTAATACTGTGGTGATGAGAGGGCAGAGAACTTTCCTCTTATTTTCATTCAACCACCCTTTGACCCTTTACTCCATTATCCATTCAGTCAGTCAGGGAAATGGCTGTTCTGCCATGCAGTCGACAAGCAAGCCACCCAGGCAAGCGGTAACTGTGATCGTTCAGCCAATCAGGCAGTGAGCCTGAAATGTGGTAAGCAACAGCCCCACAGACCCAGTCAAGTGGCGAAAAGACAGAAAATGTGTATTTGGATAATAGCAAAGACTACATTGTGATGTTACTTCCATACAGTTTATCATTTAGTCAAGAAAAAAGTCATTCAGTCAGGGAAGCAATCGGTCAGCCAAATGGCAGTTCTACAAATGGGGCAGTCAAAAAGACGGCTAATCGGTCAGCCCTTTGTTCTGTCAGTCAATAAATCTGTCAGCCAGCAAACTGGTCAGTCACTCTGCTAGTCAATGACTTAATCAAGCAGGCATGGCTCAGTCAGAAAAGTTGTCTCCAGTAACTTTGGAGAAAGATGTACCCAGTGACTCAAGGAACTCGTCCAGAAATGAGAATGTATTATTATGTTCCTTTATTTGCCAATTACGGTTCCCCTCCAGCCTTAGTGGGAAGTTTATTAAACCCCTTCCCTCAGGAAAGAGATTGAAAGCAATTTCTCACTATAACATATAATTAGCTTTGTCATGTGGGGATCTACCAGATACAGGCGCAAGGGCCCAATTTGGCTCCTAAGCCCATACTTTAAGAAATACAGTTCTCATATTCACTCGCCCATGCAGCCAAAAGCAACCAAATCAGCCTGTGGTCAGCAATACACCCGCTGACCCCTCATAGCAATGTGGTGATGAGTAAATGTGAGTGAATTTGTAGCTCTGTGTTTGTTAGCCTTTATGTAAGTCATCCATCCGAGTCATTGCTCCAGTTAGTAAATCACTGGTTCATCTCTGGCTACCAATCACTTCATCAAGGAATCCAATTTGGACTTTTAAAAAAGCCAGATCTGTGTTGCCGTTAATATACCTGGTCCGCTCAAATAAAGTCTATGGGCCAGATTTACTAAAGGTTTGCGTGAGTAAAACGTGTGCAAACTTGATTTCACCAGCAAATTAACACATAAGCTGATCTACTAATGGTGTGCACGCAGAATGACGTCTTTCAAAAGTGCAAAATCGCACCTGTTGTTCATTTACTACTTTTACCTTAATGAATATGCAATTTGGGGCATTTCAATTTTATTGTGCAAAGTAATGGGAGGGTAACATGCAAATACATTTATTTACTGCACACAATGTGATCCAACAAGACTAAATGCAATTTCATGTGAGTGCAACAGCATCTGTATTTAATACATTTGAAAGGAAGGTGCAAACCGCCAAGTGTTGCGCAGAGATGGCTGCTGTTGTTGTTGCAAGAAGTAGACAGAGCCGTAATGAAAGAAAACGTAGAGAAATTAACAATATTAGATAATATCGTTCTACAGGCTATCCAATGTATTGAAATACAATTCTTTTTATTTATTCGATGAACTATATGAATTGAACTGTTTGTTTTTTTTTATTTTCCTTTCGCTTTTGCAATACTGTTGTATTAACATTCATGTCAATAAAGTGAATTTTGTTTTGACCTGACTTCTTTTTTCCATGAGATGGAAGAATTTAGAATGTTGCGTGGCGCTGCGGAGAGCCCCCAGCTGCAGTAGTGCATGGATCAGGCGTAAAATTCATCCAGCCAGAGGGAACGATCACCAACTGTTCACAGCACGCCGGTCGTAATAGCGACAACCCATTGTAGGTATCAAAGAGGGAATGGGCCGTTGGGGTGTACAGGGCCAGGGACACGAGATTGCGGCGCGACCGGGCATGGTGCAGATGGTCGGTGATCGTTCCCTCTGGCTGGATGAAGTACGATCTGCTGGCATTTCCTCGCGTCTGGGTCACTGCAGTATATTGTAGCCGTTTCTGCTGGGGTTTCCCAAAGCAGTTTTTCAGGTGTGCTGTCCCAAGTACTCCCAAGTAGCAATCTCAGGCAGGATGGGTAGGTACATACGATTTCCACACACTCGGGATGCACTGAATGAAACAAACCAAGGTTTTTATACAGTGGCTGCTTTCCCTCCCGACTCTCCATGGCGGAAACCATTAAAACACGCAAAACCCTCTTTTAAATACAGCCACCTCCATTGTGTTTGCTCCTGTTGTCATCTATGCAATATTTCTTAGTAAATCACCCATAACAGGTACTAAAATTGTAATATTTTAGAATGCACACTCAAACACACAGAAAAGTAGCATCATTGAAATCTTAATTTACTGCTCTCTATAGAGTAAATTATTGAGTGTTTATTATATGCGGAGTAGTGAATTAGCTCAACCAGGAATATTGACATACAGTATTAGTAATATACAGCAAATAATACAAAACAAAGTATACATATATATAAATATAAATACTCATGACTATTAAAGTGTATTCATTCATGTACCAAAAGACCTACCAAAGGTTTGCCCATTTCAGGAAATCAAAAACGAATATGATGAGATCGAGACCTGTAGAAAGTCAACCACAAAAGTCTAAAAACTTAGTCATTAACCAATAAGTAAATAAAACCAGATGGAGATGTGACTACACAAGATTCCAGTTTATAGCTACAGTGGGACAAACTAAACACTAGACTAAATATTAACCTATTCTAGAGATGAATTTGTTTCAAATAGCTTTTTGAAATCTGTGAAATATTAATCTTGATTCACAGCATTAGGACAAAGTCTTCAGTTCATCAGTTCCAACTGTCTCTTCATATCTATTCAGTCTACATATCACCCATGTAGGCAGAAATTCCCAGAGCAACAGGTTAAACACAGAACCCTACGCAGAGTCGCAGTCTAACACACTTCTCTGCTCCTCCATTTCAGGAGTTACTTAGTGAAAATCCTATAGTGACGGTGTCTGCCCCCCGACCATCGAAATTATTTAAAAAGGTAAACAGAAGAGGAGCTGTGCATAAAAACCTCATAAAAATTAAAACCACAAGAGCAATAGTGCAAACGAATAGGAGAGTTAAATGTGGACTCTTAAACATCAGATCTCTCTCTTCTAAAGGTGTACTAGTAAATGAACTAATATCAGATTATGATATTGATTTATTTGGTCTTACTGAAACCTGGGTGGGTGATGGAGAATATGTTAGCCTAAATGACTCCACCCCTCTTAGTCATATTTATACTCACATTCCTCGAGGCGCAGGCCGAGGAGGTGGAGTTGCAGCTATCTTCGACTCTAGCCTACTAATCGGCTCTAAACCTAAACTAAACTATAACTCATTTGAAAGTCTTGTTCTTAGTCTTTCGCACCCAAGTTGGAAATCACTGCAACCAATTCTTTTTGTTATAGTGTACCGAGTACCTTGCCCGTACTCTGAATTCTTATCTGAATTTGCAGAGTTTTTGTCAACTTTAGTCCTTAAAACGGACAAAGTTATTATTGTAGGAGATTTTAATATTCATGTAGATGTTGAGAATGACAGCTTCAGTACTGCGTTTATCTCTTTGTTAGATTCCATCGGCTTCTCTCAGAGTGTTCATGAACCGACTCACTGTTTTAACCACACCCTCGACCTTGTTTTGGTGTATGGTATTGAAATTGAACATTTAGTGGTGTTCCCACAGAATCCCTCTTTATCCGACCACTGTTTGAGTTTGTATTGCTGAATTACTCGCCATTGGGCAAAAATTTCTATACAAGATGTCTGTCTGATAGTGCCATAGCTAAATTTAAGGATGCAATTCCATCAGTTCTAAATACATTATCTAGTCACAAAGTAACGGAGGACTCCTATGCTAATTTCAGTCCCTCCCAAATCGATCATCTTGTTGATAGTGCTGCAGGCTCACTGCGAATGACACTCGATTCTGTAGAACCTCTAAAAAAGAAAAATCTAAAACAAAGACGGTTAGCTCCATGGTATAATACTGAAACTCGCAAATTAAAGCAAATATCACGGAAACTTGAGAGGAATTGGCGTTCCACCAAAGTGGAAAATTCTCGTTTAATTTGGCAAGATAGTCTTAAAACTTATAGGAAGGCCCTCCGTAATGCCAGAGCAGCGTACTACTCGTCATTAATAGAGGAAAATAGGAACAACCCCAGGTTTCTTTTCAGCACTGTAGCCAGGCTGACAGAGAGTCACAGCTCTATTGAGCCAAGTATTCCCATAGCTCTCAGTAGTTACGATTTCATGAGCTTCTTTAATGATAAAATTCTAGCTATTAGAGACAAAATTCACCAAGACCTGCCCTCAATTGGAACCGACTTACAGTGGGTACGGAAAGTATTCAGACCCCTTTAAATTTTTCACTCTTTGTTTCATTGCAGCCATTTTCCAAAAATCAAAAAAGTTCATTTTATTTCTCAGTAATGTACACTCAGCACGCCATCTTGACAGAAAAAAACAGAAATGTAGAAATTTTTGCAAATTTATTAAAAAAGAAAAACTGAAATATCACATGGTCATAAGTATTCAGACCCTTTGCCGTGACACTCATATTTAACTCAGGTGCTGTCTATTTCTTCTGATCATCCTTGAGATGGTTCTACACCTTCATTTGAGTCCAGCTGTGTTTGATTATACTGATTGGACTTGATTAGGAAAGCCACACACCTGTCTATATAAGACCTTACAGCTCACAGTGCATGTCAGAGCAAATGAGAATCATGAGGTCAAAGGAACTGCCTGAAGAGCTCAGAGACAGAATTGTGGCAAGGCACAGATCTGGCCAAGGTTACAAAAAAATTTCTGCTGCACTTAAGGTTCCAAAGAGCACAGTGGCCTCCATAATCCTCAAATGGAAGACGTTTGGGACGACCAGAACCCTTCCTAGAGCTGGCCGTCCGGCCAAACTGAGCTATCGGGGGAGAAGAGCCTTGGTGAGAGAGGTAAAGAAGAACCCAAAGGTCACTGTGGCTGAGCTCCAGAGATGCAGTCGGGAGATGGGAGAAAGTTGTAGTAAGTCAACCATCACTGCAGCAATCCACCAGTCGGGGCTTTCTGGCAGAGTGGCCCGACGGAAGCCTCTCCTCAGTGCAAGACACATGAAAGCCCGCATGGAGTTTGCTAAAAAACACCTGAAGGACTCCAAGATGGTGATAAATAAGATCCTCTGGTCTGATGAGACCAAGATAGAACTTTTTGGCCTTAATTCTAAGCGGTATGTGTGGAGAAAACCAGGCACTGCTCATCCCCTGTCCAATACAGTCTCAACAGTGAAGCATGGTGGTGGCAGCATCATGCTGTGGGGGTGTTTTTCAGCTGCAGGGACAGGACGACTGGTTGCAATCGAGGGAAAGATTAATGCGGCCAAGTACAGGGATATCCTGGACGAAAACCTTTTCCAGAGCGCTCTGGACCTCAGACTGGGCCGAAGGTTTACCTTCCAACAAGACAATGACCCTAAGCGCACCGCTAAAATAACAAAGGAGTGGCTTCACAACAACTCCGTGGCTGTTCTTGAATGGCCCAGCCAGAGCCCTGACTTAAACCCAATTGAGCATCTCTGGAGAGACCTGAAAATGGCTGTCCACCAACGTTTACCATCCAACCTGACAGAACTGGAGAGGATCTGCAAGGAGGAATTGCAGAGGATACCCAAATCCAGATGTGAAAAACTTGTTGCATCTTTCCGAAAACGACTCATGGCTGTATTAGATCAAAAGGGTGCTTCTACTAAATACTGAGCAAAGGGTCTGAATACTTATGACCATGTGATATTTCAGTTTTTCTTTTTTAATAAATATGCAAAAATTTCTACATTTCTGTTTTTTTCTGTCAAGATGGGGTGCTGAGTGTACATTACTGAGAAATAAAATGAACTTTTTTGATTTTTGGAAAATGGCTGCAATGAAACAAAGAGTGAAAAATTTAAAGGGGTCTGAATACTTTCCGTACCCACTGTATCTCTTAACTCAGGAACCTTACAAACAGCTGTAGAACCAGATACATGTTTAGACTGTTTTGCTTCCCTCAATCTTTACCAACTAACTTCAATAATTTCTTCATCTAAACCATCAACCTGCCTCTTAGACCCCATCCCGACTAGGCTGCTTAAAGATGTTTTACCCCTAGTCAGCACCTCTATACTAGATATGATCAATCTATCTTTATCAACAGGCTATGTACCACAGTACTTTAAAGTAGCTGTAATTAAACCTCTTCTGAAAAAGCCCTAACTTGATCCGGATGTTTTAGCCAACTATAGACCTATATCTAACCTTCCATTTCTCTCTAAGGTTCTGGAGAAAGCAGTTGCTAAACAGCTGTGTGACTTTCTACAGAGCAATAGTTTATTTGAGGATTTTCAGTCAGGATTTAGAGCTCATCATAGCACAGAGACAGCACTGGTGAAAATTACTAATGACCTCCTTATTGCATCAGACAAAGGACTTGTCTCTGTACTGGTTTTATTAGATCTTAGTGCTGCATTTGATACCATTGACCATCAGATCCTATTGCAGAGACTGGAATATTTCATTGGCATTAAAGGAACCGCTCTAAGCTGGTTTAAGTCCTATTTATCAGATCGATTTCAGTTTGTACATGTTAACGATGAGTCCTCCATGCACGCCAAAGTTACTCATGGAGTTCCTCAAGGATCTGTCCTTGGACCAATCCTCTTCACTTTATATATGCTTCCTTTAGGCAATATTATCAGGAAACATTCCATAAGCTTTCATTGTTATGCAGATGATACTCAGTTATATCTATCGATCAAGCCAGATGAAACTCATCAGTTAGCTAAACTTCAAATGTGCCTTCAGGATGTTAAAACCTGGATGACCTGTAATTTTCTCATGTTAAACTCAGATAAAACTGAAGTTATTGCTCTGGGGCCTAAGCACCTCCGTGACGCATTATCTAAAGATATAGTTTCCCTGGATGGCATCGCCTTGGCCTCCAGCACCACTGTGAGGAATCTTGGAGTTATCTTTGATCAGGACATGTCGTTTAAATCTCACATTAAGCAAATTTCAAGGACCGCCTTTTTTCACCTACGTAATATTGCGAAAATCAGGAACATCCTGTCTAAAAATGATGCAGAAAAACTAGTCCATGCATTTGTTACTTCTAGGCTGGATTACTGCAATTCCTTATTATCAGGCTGCTCGAAAAAGTCCATTAAGACTCTTCAGCTGATCCAGAATGCTGCAGCACGTGTTCTGACAGGAACCAGGAAAAGAGATCACATTTCTCCTGTCTTCTTTGCATTGGCTTCCAGTAAAATTCAGAATAGAATTTAAAATCATTCTTCTTACCTACAAAGCTCTTAATGGTCAGGCACCATCTTATCTTAAAGAGCTCATAGTACCTTACTACCCCACCAGAGCACTGCGCTCCCAGAATGCAGGGTTACTTGTGGTTCCTAGAGTCTCCAAAAGTAGACTAGGAGCCAGAGCGTTCAGCTATCAAGCTCCTCTCCTGTGGAACCAGGTTCCAGTTTGGGTTCAGGAGGCAGACACCATCTCCACATTTAAGAGTAGGCTTAAGACTTTCCTCTTTGATAAAGCTTATAGTTAAGGCTGGCTCAGGTAGTCCTGAACCATCCCTTAGTTATGCTGCTATAGGCCTAGACTGCCGGGGGATTTCCCATGATGCACTGAGCTCCTCTCTCCTCTACTTTCTCTCCCTCTGTATGCAACCTTATCCCATTATTGCATGTTACTAACACAACTTCTCCCCTTTCTGGTAGTCTTGTGCTTTCTCGTCTCTCTCCTCTCTCCTATCACTTCCTGCAGGTTTTCTGGCTCTGGAGCTGTGGAGTCTGGATCTGTGGCTGCGGGTCACCTGCTGCCCCTGTGTTCCTGCTCGACACCCTCTACTGCAACGACTATTGTTGCTAGTCTTATTGTTATTATAATCATTAACATTACGATGGTTACCATTAACACTATTATAAATATCTGTACCTTTTTTCATTTAGTCTATAGCAACATTACCTTCACTGTCTGTACCTCTGTGTGTATATTGTGTAGGCTGCCTCCCCTCTCTCTCCCTCTCTCTCTCTCCTCTCTCTCTCTCTCCCTCTCACCCACCCTGAGCCATGGTTCTGCTCGAGGTTTCTGCCTCTTAAAAGGAAGTTTTTCCTTGCCTCTGTCGCCTAGTGCTTGCTCTTGGTGGGAACTGTTGGGCTTCTGTAAATATCATCACAGAGTATGGTCTAGACCTGCTCTTTTATGAAAAGCGCTGTGAGATAACTGTTGTTGTGATTTGGCGCTATATAAATAAAATTGAATTGAAATTGAAGTACATATGCAAACTGTTAGTCCTCCATTCATCCAACTTCATCTAACTTAGAGCTGTCAGAGCCACAATGCAATAGGCTACCAACAAACAACGCAAGTGTGTGTGGAAGCCATTAGTCCATGTGCACCCAGTGACCCTGCACATGATCATGCTGATGATGCTGCTCTTAGTCATCTTATTATCTGATGAGGTGTTTTGGAAAGAGCAGACCAATTCTTGGGGGGATTTCCAGATGTTGTTGTGAACATACTGATGAAATGTACAATGTACAATACTTGTCCGAGAACTTGTACGCTCATTGAAGTGAACACTAACACACACGGTGACATGCTAATGCACTGGTGGACGAGAAAATCCCTGAGGGTCATCTAACCACCACCCTTTTCATCCTTGTGTTTTTAGCTTGTCATTGATGTACTTGCATCAGTACTTCTGTTATGACCTCTAGTTGGCCATTTCTCTTCATCAGATACACTGAGAAGGAAAAACAAATGTCACATGTATTTATTTGTTCCTAACTCTCTTTCTTCCAGACAGGAAAAGTTACAGAATTTGATCATTTCTCCAAGGAAGAAAGAGAATATGAGAGACTTTTTCCAATGGCTGACTATGGAGGGATACATCTTTACATCTTAAAAGTTCTTGCACACATAGGACTGTGACTTTGACCTGTTTTTTTTTTCTACACTAGAGTCTAACTGGAGTGTAAAGCAGTTGAAACAGCTGACATTTATAAATCAAGGGCAGTTTTTAGGTCAGGACAGTGTTTTGAATTAGTCTTAGTTATGAAAATTCAAAGAAAGTCTTCTTCAAACAGATAATGAAACTAAGATATGATTCTATTCTTATTCCTCACTACAACCACGCTAAAACACCAATGGGCTCAATTGTGACTTTCTCTATGCCATGATTTCAAAATAGCTATTTTACACTACCAGGCGAACATAAAAACGTTATTAGACTTACAATGTGACAAGAGCATGGCTGGAGAAAAATAACCAGAAATAGCTGAAAATGTGAAAGGTATGATTTTTAAGCTGTAAATATAGCTGAAGCTTTGCAACACATGACATTTAGACTGTTCTCCATCTTCACTATCCAGCCATTTGTCGTCCTCTCAATCTCTCTATCCATCTTACTGCTGTCAGGCTATCTTCAATCCATTATCTGTCTGAAGCTGCCTGCTTAATGACTAACAACCAATGATTTTACATACAGTATGATGTTCCATAGGAATTCGTATATTCAAATTATGTTGGCTGACACTTCCTCCCTGGACCTGCACCTGAATGCAAAACTTCACATATACGCTTTGCCTCTCCAAAGCCCCATTCTAACTCAATCAGTTTTACTGGGCAAAATCCAGGGCAATTACAATTTTTATCCAGTATGAACCTGCCAAGTGCATAGCGCTAACAAGTACAGAAAGTACAAAAAAACCTTGACAAATTAACTTTTTTCAGCAGTACTCAGTTTGAACTGACATCTCTGCAATGTTCAAAAGTGTTCAGTATTTGGCAGCTGTCAAATTCTCAAAACACATGGATGTTACTAGTCAAAACCGACTTTGGATCAGGTGTACAGACAACTTTCAGTTGAGTTTGAGTTGCTATATCGATGCATGTATGCTTGCAATTCTTGTACCAAAAACTAAACACGTCTACAGGCGGCTTCTGCAAAAATATCTGGCCAAACTGCTGAGATATAAACCATAAACAGCTTAAGAGTTTTAAGGGACAGCATCTCCATTTTCATCCTGTAGAGAACTTTCTAGGCTTACTTTGCATGCCTTGTTGGACTGAATTTGTTTCTGTTTTGGTATTCTTCTTCTTAATCTTCTTTTGTTGTTGTTTTGTGAATATTTGGAGTGTGAATGTATTGAATGTACGATTATCACAATTATTATGCATTATTTAATTTCATTGATTTTTAATATTAAATTACATAAACAATATTATTTCTATAATATTTACATTTATTCATTTAGCTAACGCTTTTATCCAAAGCGACTTACAATTGCTATACATGTCATGCCTCTGGAGCAACGAGGCGTTAAGTGTCTTGCTCAGGGACACAATGGTGGATGTGTCACAGTGGGGGATTGAACCCGGGTCTCTCACACCAAAGGCATAGTCTTATCCATTGCGCCATCACCACCCACATATGTAAGTATTATTAATATAAGAGGAATATTATCTTTATTTATCCCCCAGGGGAAATTGTTATTGAGGAGGGGAATAAACTGAACTTTTATTGTCATCAACTTTCATCCATACATATAAGTTTTGGTGAAAATGATGAAGAAATTGAGACATCTCTCATGCATTAATAACTGAAATACAGTTAATTGGTATGCTCCTGATGTTTTGTTATTATGTTGTCTTTTACACTTTTAACTTTTTCTCAACACAGACAGGAGGAGGCAACAGGACATTAAATGTTCAGTGACTGAAGGTCTTGAAAGGACTACGTTCTGTCTTCCATTAAGGCCCTTTCAGAAAAGAAGCGATTTGCACTGTGCTGGAAGCTGCTCAGCGCAAAAGTTTAACCACTTTGACTGCGGCGTGCGCGCGGGGTTGGCGTGCAGTGCACGGTGCAACAATACACCATAGCGCGAAACTAGCCACTGAAAATAATGGGCCTCATAGCACAGCGGGTCAGAAGGCTTACACCAGCTTTTTTTGTTTACGTTGCACTGAAAGCTGGACCATCACCTCTACAGCATCAATTGTAAGTGAGGGGTTAAAGCTTGTTGACCGAAGGTTTTACATCGCATCCATATGCATATGATCACAGCTGCCAGAAACCTGACCAACAGATATTCACATGACGTGTGCCTGTAACTGACCTGAAGCTTTACATTCCACGAGTTCCTTGGATTCTTGAAGTCTGTCAACCAATCAATCAATACCTTTAAATATATATATATATATATATATATATATATATATATATATATATATATATATAGCCTCTATACACACACACACACATATATATTTTTTTTTAAATACACAGTCAAACTCCTACTGTCCAGCAGCACATAAGCCACTTTGGTAAGGAGTTTCTCCATGTGTCACTCCCTGCGGCCGCAGTTTTACACGCCGTTCAGAAAGCCAGCACGTTCCGCCAAACCACAAACAACGGGTTCACATTTACCGACTCGGCCACCAGTCCAAGGGGGCAAAAATGAAGCAATAAATAAAATAACCACTATCTCATTTCTTTCATTTTGTGAAAAGGCGCAGATCTTCTCATGTGTATGTGTAATTATTTCCCTCTCCGGCTAAGCGTTGTCATTGGGGACCGAGGCTGTTGAGTCGCTGCCAAAGCCCCATTCACTGTCTGCACATAGCCAGTGTTACGCAATGGCTAATTACTTCCACTCAGCCCAGACAAAACCGTGGAGAGAGAGAGGGAAAAAGAAAGAGAGAAGGGGGAAATGGGGGGTAAGTGAGTGATAAAATAAAATAGATAGAGGGGAGGATGGACGGCCGGAGAGGCGGACAAGAGAAGAGTCAGAGAGGAAGGAGAGAAATTATAAAGGAGATGAAGGGCAGAGGATGGAGAAAGAGAAAGAAACAGGAGAGAAAAAAGAGGAGGAGAATGACAAAGAGAGAAAGGAGGATGAAAAGACAGAGAGGAAGGAGGGCTAAAGACTCCTCATCTCCCTCCTCTCCCTGCGTCTCTGCTGCAGCGTTTTGGTAAGAGGCACAAAAAAAACCAACATCAAACCATAATGACCTCTTCACCATCCGCCACAACAGTTTTACCGAAACTCATGCAGCAGCGGCCAAATATGGTCCAAAGAGAGAGAGACAAATGTGGAAGACGTGTGTTGTCAAAGCCAGACAGGGCCCACAGCCCTTTTCCTCTCCAACAATTTTTGGAGATGATGTCATTATTCATAAAAAAAATAGAAAAAGAAAAATGTGTCTGCGCCTCCGGCTCAACTAGAGCAAAAGTAAGAGGGGAAGGAGGGAAGCCAGGGAAAGGGAGCAATGTAGAGATGAAGACACACGTTTAAAAAAAAAGAAACAGGAGAGAGGAAACAGGAGAGTTGGATCAGGACAAAAATAACTAATAGAAAAGAGAAAGACACATATAAGACATAAATGGGGAGAGGGAGAGGAAGGAGACAAACAATTCATACTTCTCCTCAATTTACTCTTATTTTTGTATTAACAAAATCTCCTAAATATGAGCTAAAGTTCAAAAGAAAGCAGTCAAAGATGCACCATGTAACCTTGAAGGAATGATAACTAGATATAAATGTATTGATTAGTGAGCCTTGTGAGAGGTGGTGAAATGGGGATTAGCTGGGATAGCAGTTTCCTGCTGTTTCCAGTCTGTGTACTAAGCTAAGCTAACTGGCTGTAGCTGAACAGATATGAGAGCAGAATCAATCTTCTCATCCAAAATTTCTGCCAGAAAGCAAATACTCAGACTATTGCTTTAACATTCCAGCATCCAACTCACATTTCCTACTGCTTCTCTCCCTTCAACTTTCCAATAAAGCAAAATTTTAAAAATGGAGTACAGTACTGCTGCACATCATACTAAGTTAAGTGAGATTTCTTTTAGAAAATGTAATCCCTACAAGTCTGGAGACACCTGTGCCACAGCCCACATGATCAACAGCAAAATCTCTTTGCACTGATGTGAGCCATTGTTTTTCTTCCGTGGACAGAGCAAGTCCAACCTTGTCGAAGTCAAACTATGTGGCAGCGCTACCATGAGCACAGCGTAGCGCTTTGATTTTACGCCACAACGCTGCACTAAAGCCTTGCTTCAGTTGCGTGTATCAGAGATTCTCCCATCAATTTCCCTCAGTTCTTCCAAGGTTCAGTTGCTTAAAATGATTTTGTTCTCCGCTAGAAGATGCATACTTTTACAGCAGATATCTGATATCTGTACAACATCCTGTTATAACACAATGGATCAAATCTACTATGGAATTTTTCTTGGAGGACTAGTTGATTCAGGACATTGTGAACCTGAATGGCTGTTATGAGGAGATTGCAGTGATATTCTTTTGTATTTTTTATTCTGCAAGACATGTCTTCGTTGCCATGACCAGCAGCATACAACACCCCCTTACAATGGGAGAGCAACCAATATATTGGCTTATCGCAGATATATATCATATATGACAAAAGAAAATGTTTTCAAGCTGAGGCAGTTTTGTAGCACTGATTTATGGCTAATTCATAAACTGAATCAAGATAGCTTTAATCTGTAATTGTCTTCCTTGTTAAACAAATGTCTTGCTTATAGACATTTTTTCTGAACATTACTCCCTGTGTGGGAATAAGGTTTCCTACCGCTAATTTAGCCTGACCACAGGGGCTCGTATGCGTAAAACCAAGGAAGTCTTAAGCTGTATTGCTGGAGATTTCAGCCGAAACATTTGAAGGGACAGAGCGAGGAGAGGAAAAGAAATAGGCAGAGATGGAAAAGGAGTGGTTTCAAGATGACAGAAAAAAAAAAGAACAAACCGCTGTCAGACACTCTGACAGAGACCATCAGCTCAGTCACACTTACACTCATCCTTCTTCTCCTCTATCTCCCCATCTATCCATCATCACTTCATTTCAGCATCACTGTATATCACGTCATCGTTCTATCAGATATGAGATAATTTATAAGCCCCCATTCATCCATCTATCCTTATCCATCTTTGCCATTGCTCTTTCACTTCTTTCACTGCCAATCTGCTCATCTATCTCTCTGCCTTCAGGCTCTCTCATGTGTGTGTGTGTGTCACAAGTGTGCGAGCGCATATGTGCGTCTGCTGAGATATTAACCTATTAGACAATATAAACAGTAAGGCAGACACATTTTTCCTTTCAAATCATCCAATCGTACAGATGATCCAGATTTTTTTGTATTTTCATCTAAATTATTTATTACCTTTGTCTTGTGCCCTCATTAAGATTTGTCATTTTGTGTTTTTCTGTCATGGAAACTAGATTTCTCTATTCAGGTCAAACTTTCACTAGTTACAAATTAATTTCAAGTTCTCTTGTTTTGTTATAACATATGCCATTTAATTTTGGAAACACTTGATTTTATTTATGTGTTTTGTTTGTTTTATTTGAAGTGTTTATTTTATGGTATTGGATCTGACTGGCCTCTCTTGTTTCATTTGCCCAGTTAAGAGTTGCTATTAAGCATACAACCACCAACCAGCCCTTTGCTCTGCTTTTATGACCTTCAAAAATCAAATAAGCAATTTCTAAAATCAGCTGACTGAATTACTGGATTTAATGGATTTTTAACTTGTGGCAACACTAACTCTTTTCCACTCTAGTTTTTGAATTGATTGGAGAAAAGGGAGGAAAAACTGCACAAAATGCATCCAAAATCATGAAACAGTGGCGCCAAGTTCTTAAACTCCAATCAAGAGTGGAAACAAGAGAAACACGCATGTTAACTCTGACAAATAAAAGAGGTGGAAAACATTTACTACAGTACACAACCTATCATGTTCAGCAACAAAAATGCAACTTTGGTGTGAAATCTTAGCTGAAGAAGTTTTTACTTTTCCTTTATTTGTCTTTTTTGACGAGAGTGAGCTTCCTCTGCATCTGGTTTTCTTGAGGCAAGCAAAACAAAATTTTCATGCACACATGAACATTTGACTGAATCTCAAAACATGACTGGATAAGATTTCTGTCTCCCAAAGAGAATGCATGTTTGTGTGTGTGTGTATGTGTGCGTGTGGTCTCCCAGTATGACATGTCTGTCTAATAGGCATTACCAGGCAGTCTGAGCATTTTCATTAGTTCCTAGAGTGCCAAACAAACCACATGGGTATGTGAGGCAGCTGCAGTAGTACTAGAGAGCCACGACAACCTTTATGGGGCAAGAGAGAGAGAGTCAGGGGCAGGCTAATCTACAGTGTGAATATAAGTGGGTCGAAGTGCATGCCTGCACACATCTGCCTACCAGCCTGCTTGTGTGTGTGTGTGTGTGTGTGTGTGTGTGTGTGTGTGTTTCTTTGCCTGTGCATGCATCCAACCCAACTTCCCATAGTGTGTGTACAAATGGGTTAGAGAGTAAAAAGCTGATGGTAGATTTCTGTGTGTTAAGTGTGTGCGAGCGCATGTGTTGCATTAACAATATATAATGCTAATAAGTGTAATGACATGCAGTTTCATTATGTAAAAGGGTTCCCACGCTTTTTATTGCATTTCAGTGCCAACGTTTTTTCCTAATGAAATGTACGACAGCTGTGTAACTTTAAAAAAAATAATTTGTTGGATAATCTCAGCAAACACTGTTCCTTTTTGGATCTCATCACATATCGCATTTTTTAAAATTACTTCAGTATATTCAGTTTATAAGGTTGTATCGACTTTGTACCTGAATACAAAACATACACAAAATTTCATTGGCAGGTCACTGACAATTTGTCAATTTTCTAAAACAACTATTAGTCATGGCAAACAAAAATTCAAATCTCATAAATCTTTGTGACCGTGGGAAGCCTGCCTGTGTGTTTAGAAGTTAACATCTATGTGGGCTACAGCACACTCCAGCCAGAGGCTGAACTGCTAGTGAATCAGTATTAAACAGATAACAATACCTTGTATTGTTCTTATTTACTTAATGTGACACTCTTGCTTGAGTTGTTGACTGTGGCTGTGTGTGTGTGTGTCTGTGTGTCCTACCTGACCACAGGCTCTGGTATGGCCTCCACGTTGGCAGGGACCTGAACCCCCTTCTCCCACTCTTGTCTCCATGGATCCGAGAGCACGTAGAAGTCGTCCGGGCCGAGCTGGGCCGAGTCCGGCAGCTTCATAGCCGTGATGAAGTCGGTACGAAATACCTGCAAAGAGAGCAAGGCAGGAAGGGGAGAGGTGAAGTAAGAAATGTTTGGTTAAATGGTCAAAAACAGTGACGATATATACTTCCACTTGTTTTGGGGTGTTAACAAAATTCTACTTCTGAGTGTCTTTAGAAGATGGGATGAGGTGAAGAATAAATGAGAGAGGGAAAGGAAAGAGAGGGAAGGAGGAAAAGGGGAGTAGGACAGATAAAGACAGGGAAGGTGTTTACTGTTGGCCCGATTAAAAAAGGAACCATAAACAATGTTCATGCTTTTTTTGTGGCTTATCATTCATTTTAACCAGCATATTGGCTCATTGTTGGCAGGAGTGCAGTCCTTAGACTATTTGTACAACTTTTCATCATTGCTGCCTGTTATCTTTCAGCAATAAAAACATTTTATTTGTCTATTATTATTTATATTTCTATTCTGGTACTAGTCAATTACACAATTTTCTTCCTCGATTCTAAATACTCCACGACCAATCTTTTCTTAAAAAATGATGCAGGCAGTACAAACAATTTCATCATTAGCTTCAGGTAAAGGATTCAGCTTTTTATTTGAACAGACAACTCACATGCAACTGCTTGAAATGCTAAATGAAAAAAAAAAACAGTATGTAACTCTTCAGAACACTGTTTTCCTGTGTGATATATTTTCTGCCTACTATGTTTTCTGTTATGCTCCAAAAGACCAAAGCAATTCCTTATATGTGTAAACCTACTTGGGAATAAAGGCAATTCATATTTTTCTTGTTCTGACTTACATCTTTTCATTACATCTCTTCTCCACATCTTATATGCGAGTGACTAAGATGCAAGGAAAAGATGCAAAATGTAAGACAAATGAGAACCTGACAGAGGAAGTAGAAAGGTGAGAAGGAAGAGGAAGACTGATAAGCTGAAGTGTTGTGGTCACAGTAACCATTAACTATATTGTTAATATGGAGACCTTTACAGGTTAGAACTAACAACATTCAGCACAGGTATATATATAGAATATATACTTATTAAATGAGTGTGTATGTAGGAGGATTCTATAAAAACAAACAAGGTGTGGTTGTGCATGATGCAGTGTTTTGAAGACCAGAGGGAGAGGGTGTATTCAAGCAGACATAATCATTCTCAAACAAACACACACCTACACAGACACGCACATACTCAAACTCTCTCGCTCCCTCTCTGTCTGTTCTAACAGGGACCTGAAGCAATGATATAATCAGTCATAAAGTCAAGGACATCAGCCAAGAAAACACACACACATAAACACACAAACCCACACAGGACAACAAGCAACACACAGGCAGTGCAAAATCAACCGTATGACTTCACTCTACATTTTATCATTTCTTTCTAAGCCTCCTTATCCCTGCAAAATAGGCTGTCCTCCTCCAACCTACTCCCTTGCTCCCCCCCTCCGTCTCTCCATTAACCTCTCCATTCCTTTACCTTCTTTATTTTGACCTGATAGACACAGACAAAGTAGAAAAAGTGGTATCAAAAAGAGACTTGTGAGAAGAAAAACATGGTAATAAGAGAGAAACAGAAGAGGGCGCGATGGACAGGGAGTGAAATAACATAAGCTGGCGGAAGAAAGAAGCAAATTAAAAATAGAAATCTACGAAAAAGAGCACAAGAGATGGAGAGAAAGTTTGTCAATTGAGTTTCCTTTACATTTTCCATATCACAATATATATAGCTTTCACAGTATGAAATGACCACCCCTAATTTGCTGAAACACAATATTTTTGTATATAAAAAGTGTGACAAGAAGCAATATAAACAATAAATACATCTCATGAAGAAGCGGACTTGGACTTAGAACCAATAGAGGGTTTTCAATGGCCGATTCTGATATTTAGAGAGCATGGCAGCAGTTCGTTGATATCAAAACAAAGAAAAGTCATGTATAATCCCATTATTCCATACAGATAACAATCTAATATACATGGTTATCTTAGCCAGTAACGTGCAATTATAAATGTAATTTTTATTTATTAATGAAACATTGGCTTATGCTGTAGATTTCAGAACTTGACTGGTTTGTTTCACATGTTTCACAAGTGACGTCATTCAACTGCATTATTCTGTACAGTATAGCAATATATATTTAACACAAGCCAGTAATGGTTTTAGATTAGATCTGCTATCATTTAGGATGATATATCGGCCTCGTGAGTGCAGGTATCGGCCAATGCCTGATTAATTGGCCGAGCGGTTTTCCCAATCTATCACTTCTTGTGGACAGAAGGTTGCTGGTTCAATCGGTGGACCAGCAGGATAAATCTGGGTGGGAAACATTATAGAGCAGAGAAAGAGACTGAATCAAAGAGAGATATAAAGACTGTGTTACCAGGGAAGAAGTAGCCAGAGAAGCGGTAATATGCTGTATATCTGCCTTGACACTCAGGGGAGCTGATCTTTTAGACTGCTGGGGAAAAAAATACTGTTCAGGAAAGGGGAAGACAGAGAACGATAGTGATGTAAGAGGACAGAGAAATGAATAGGAAGAGGAGAATTGTTCAACTAAGTGAAGAGAGAGGAGGTGGGGGCAAGATCAGGAGAAAAAGAAGACAAATTACCACCAAGTATGAGAGGAATGAGAGAGAGAAAGAGAAAAAAAGAAGAGGGTGATATTAATGTAAGTGGAAAGAGAGATGAAAGACAAGACAGGATGAGACTGTGTGTGTGTGTGTGTGTGTGTGTGTGTGTGTGTGTGTGTGTGTCACAGAGCAGTATATGAAAAGGCCATATGTAAAAAGCAGCATCCTTGCTTCTGCTGCTTGGCTGCCTCCACTGTCTGCCAGCCAGCACAAATAAATAATGCAAGTGTGTGTGTGTGTGTGTGTGTGTGTGTGTGTGTGTACAACTGCGAGTGTGTGTGTTTAACAGTGTGTGTTATTTGTATTTGTTTATGTACAACCCACTGTGACTGTCCATGTGTGCATTCAAGTTATGTGTGTTCCTCTCCAACTGTGTGCATTTCGGTGTGCGTGCATGCGTGCGTGCGTGCGCCAAGGCCATGATTAATCTTGCCGTCCCCTTCAGCTATACGAGAGGAGGACAGACAGAGACTGAGGGTGATCCACTCTTCCTTAATCCTTCTCTTTTTTCCCCTTCTGCCAACATTCTCTCCCTTCTTCTTCATCATACTCCTCACCAGTGAGGAGAAGAGCAGAAGAAAGGTGAAGAAGTAGAAGAAGGGAAAGAGAAGAGAACATAAGAGGTGAGGACAGCAGAGGGGAAAGGAGGCGAGGAGTGGATCTCAGTATATCAGTTTTATTACTGTGTGTTTGTACAGGAATGACTGCGGCTAATTAATGTCTAGGAAACACCATTACAAGCTACTGCAGTTTTATGTGCTGCCTTGTTTCTCTCTCTCTCTCCAGCTCTTCATCTCATCCACCACCCGCCCTCTTCCTCTTTTTGCTCTTTTTGTGACAGACAGCTGGGAGTCACCCAGCCTCAGTGATAGATGACAGGCAGACAGATGGAAAAGATGAGACGACCAGGTAGACAGGCGGTAAGTCAGAGAGGTAGAGGGCAGACGAGCAGTCGCTGTTTCCAAACTGTCAGGCAAATTTTACGCAAAATTTTGAATGGAAATGACGTGCAGTTCCTTCAGCTGAGCTTGCAAGGAATAAGTCCACAGTCAAAAAAACAATCAGTAGAAAAATGCGTCCTTCAAGAGCTGATTAGATTTAAGTAACTTTTTTGTCTTCTACAGAGTTGGTAAATGTTGTATCCTTTGCGAAGACAAAAATAAAGAAATGAATTTGGCTGTATTACAACAGAGCAACTAATGAAGAGTTATGTGCGGGAGTGACAGTACAAATGTCCTTTCTGGCTGGTTTTGGTGGACAGAGACCGTTGTGCAATGTGCCTGGAGCAGCCATGGAAACTTGGTCAGTGATCACTCAAAAACAGTGCATTTCTTTTTCCATTTGTTAAATGATTTATTTACTGCTGGAAAGACTTTCTACATCGATTAACTTAAATAACTTTGTTCTGAGGACATGTGATTGAGTTTTGCCATTTCCACTCAGCTTTCCAAATTTGATAAATCATAATTTGCAAATGAAAATATTGACTGTATGCCGAACTCCAACAGAACAGGGAATGATTCAGTAAATTTCCAACAGAGAGATAGAAAATCCCCTTTAGCATGCAATTAATTCATGTCATCGCTATCACCATTTTTATTCAGCTGCTTATGGCCCTTTGAGTGCATTGCTCATCAAGTTTGTTTACATATTTGATATTATTTCTCTGCTGCAACAAGGTGAAAACATCTAATTATTTGCTAGAAATGAAGGTTAGTTGAAAGGCAATGGCTTAACTCTTTCTACAATTATCTACACACCGACGTCATCTTCATCTGCCGCTCTCTTTTGTGCAGCTTCTGTATGTTTGAAAACCTGGATCATTCAGTTTGGGAATAAAACTCAAAATTATAACATCCTTTCCAAACCATGATTCAGCAACAATCACATTTTTCAGCTTCTGCCAGTAGAGAGCCTGTGCTGCCTCATTTCCCCCAATGTGATGGGCTGTCTTGCTGCAAGCGTTGCCCTCATTTGCATTTCTATAACTCAAGTTTAATTTTCTTGTTCTGTCATCAGTTTTGGTTTGCATCCCATGTTCTCCGATCACGCTTTGCAGCGAGATCGATGACTTCTCGCTGAAACTGGATAGATTCAGCTGCTAGTTTGACATTGCTGTGAGCAGGAAAATACACACGAAAAACTGTTGCATACACGCACACACAGAGCAGAACATGGTCAAACAAACACAACTAGTCTCTCTTACACAGTCAAACATATAGACACAGCTTTACACACACACACACACACACACACACACACACACTCCTCTGGCCAGTTGGGGAGTCAGTAGGTCAGTATGCTATGTTGAGTTATGGGCTGTATGCATACAGGGCTCTCATTAAGTCCAATCTAGATCTGGACTGATGACATGAGTGTGTGTGTGTACTGGTAGGGGGGCTGACAGCCTGACAGTCATTAATACTCAAACACGTACATACATGGGAGAGCGCTGTGTTTCCTGTTTGAGGACCGTTACTACTACCACCACTACTTTAACCTTTACTATTACTTCTACTACTAAATCTACTAAAAGTACAGTATTACTTTACATTTTAATAAAGAGGACATATCAGTGTTTCCAACAGAATGAAGTATGTTTTATAAAGTCGCCGAAAAGACACAGAAGTCATCTTTTGGATTTTTTGTTTTCATAGCAGCAGATTCGCTGCATGTGGAGGAGGCTTGTTAATGACGTAGCATATCGAAACAATCAAAACCAACATGGTACCGAATGACATCTGCACAGGTGTTCTTACCTGGGCCGAGCATTTAAAATTTCCACCATGTCCACGTCTCTCTGCAAAATGCTAAAATGGGTTGCCAAATATACCTGAGTGGTCGTTAATATTCCTGGTAGGCACGCCTGTACAAGTAAAGTCGATAGGTGGGTAACACTGCATATAACTTTACTGCTAATACTGTGACAACTACTACTAAATATCCTACCAACTGTGCTGCTATTATTACCATGACAAACACTATTCTCACCAATAAAATGTTTACAATGGTAAAACATTTGTCAGACAATAACATAAATTCTTACATATAACCCTAAAATGCAAACAACAAACTTTGTTTTCTGTAACAAACTCAAAAAAGGTTCCTAATGCCACTACTAGTAATGGTAATAGTATAATCGTAAAACTAACATCATAATAACTTTGTTTAAATATCCCTTTTATAAATAAAATAACAAAGTGCTTTACATTTAAACAACACAGTAAATAAAATATTTCAAGGACGGGAACATTTAAGAGTTTAACATCATTTTCGCAGCCAAAACCCATGCTATTTATACTACATCTCTACATACTGTACTAGGTATTTCTTCTACCACCAATAGTGTTATTACTCCCACGAGAAATACTCCTGCTGCTTATACTACTCCTACTACTACTCATCCTGCAACAAAAACTAAATTTATGCTGGCAACAGTATCGCTACTTACTGCTACTGTTGCCAAAGCTACCAATAAGACTATAACTAATAACATGCCACCATGGATAGATAGAAAATACAAAATCTTTTACAACTGGATGTATTCAAACCTGGAATCTTCCAGGAACAATCCTCACCTTGTTCTGTAAACTAAAAGCTTCTGTCAGCCCTGATTCAGCTTGTTTGTATGCTGCATGAGGCAGTTTTCCTGTCTGTCTTATTGCTGGGACTGACTCCTATCTACATCTGCGGAGCGGTGATAGATTAGCACTGTCTGCTTCCTCCTGAGCCGCACAGAACAGAAACCACAGAGGATGACTGTTGAAAGCTGACATTTCAAACCAGGAAACACACTCTCACTCAGGAAGATGGAGATATGCACAGACATGTTCATGTTGACACCAAAGCAGAAACACACATTCACACAAACACAGACACAAATACACATAGATATACAGTAGTGACACAACTGAACACACCCATATGGATAAAGAAACGTACACACATAACACAGACATACAGACCATGTATATACTGTCCCGCACAAAATGCATATACAGTGCAGACACTCACACAGGTGCACTAAGCCCAGCCTTCCTTAAACAATAGACCTTGTTATGATGTGCTGCTGAGCCAGTTTCCTCGAAGCACAGTGACAAAGTGCTTTAAGTGCTTTTAAAGGTCAGCTGACATCACATACTATTGTTAGACTCGCTGGTTATCTTGAAAAACAATCAGCTTTGTTCATGTGTGACTTTGAAAGGGATGAGAGCACTGATAGAAGAAGGAGGAGAGGGAGCTTGCTCTGTCTTTCACTTCTCATCCTGATGTTTTTATTACTACTACTACTACTCTGTAATAGCCCAGTATCGAGTAGTATCAAAATGTATGGTTTTGCTTACAACCCAACACGCAAGCAACACACCAAAGATAGAGAAGGGCACGTCTCTTTTTTTCCCCTCATGTGCCTGCACCATAGACTGTAAATAAAAATAAAAAAAGGCCTGCATGAGCCTGGTCCCTGCGTGATTTTAAAAGCCAATCCACCTTCAGCTGCGGTCTCGGCCATGTTCATCACTGTTTAACAAGTTTACCACCACAAGCTTGGCTTTCCGTCGGTTTCATCTTCTGGTAGCCTGTTGCGACCTGTGGGCTGTTTATGTGTCTATGGTATGTTTTATGTGTCGTTTTCCTCTTTGCCCTAAGCAGGACCTTGCCCCGCCCCAATATTGCAGCCAGTAGGCTGAGGAGCATGGTTGATTCCACTCTCCTAATCAGTGGAGAATACAAGGGCCGGAGAAGGAAGCTGCTGAGAGTGAGAGTGGCTGTGTCCAAAATCCCCACTCATTCACTACTCCCTATCCCCTATGTAGGGAGTTGTATGTAGAGCACTATATAGTGAGCTCACTCTATAGTGCATTATTAAAACAACACTTTCGGACACTACCCTGATCGTTATTTCGGCACCGTTTATTGCGTCATTGCCGTCAGACAATAAGTTTTTTCTATCAGCGCAATGCATGAGGGTATACAGGGCTTGGTTAGTGACCATCGGTTGTACATCACTTTTCAAAATGCATTCTGGGATACATTGAGTGAACTATATTGGGTATAGTAATTCTCACTATACATTCTGACGGCACTACAAAATGGCGAGTAGTGGGTGATTTCAGACACAGCCAGTGTCTACCAAAAGTGTTTGGGAGTCTGCGCTAAGCGTGTGGGTGTCAGCAGAGACAGTTGTCGAGTCAGTGGACTTGGACTCTACTTGGACTGCGGCAGTGTGTTTTACTGTTTTTGTTTGCACCCCGTGATCGTGTGCTGTATTGCTAACGCTACCTTTGTGTTTGGTTTACCTACTGCCTTAGTTCCCTTTAGACAGATGCTTGTGGTACGCTTCCCCTTTCGTGAGTCGTTTTTTGTTTTTCATTGGTCGAAAAGACCAAAGAGATCCCTTTCCTGTTTCTTCGTTTTCTTCTACCCTGGAACCACATATTGTACTTACCTTTCCTCCCCTGGAATTCCATCTTAGGTTTGTAACACTTCTCTGTACATTTTTATTTGCTATTCACATCACTTGTCACCGATAGATCATTGCGTTCCATCTTATTAATTAAACGCTTTTGTGGCGCAGCAGCGATCAGCTGATTTTACTCGCGGAGCCTGTGGCTGCTTCAGATGTAATTGGTGTGATCGGCTGGATGTGCGGACTCTCTTTTCCTTTGTTTGGTTCTTCAGTCTTTAGTTTGGTTTAGTGACTTGTTTAAGCTTGTTTCAAACAGATTCCTTACTCGCTTTGTACTTCGTACTGTGATCTTTTCTAAAAGAGGTCTGCGACTCACCACTAAAGGAAAAAGCACTTTCAAGATCTTTCAATTCAGTTTATTGATCAAAAGTTACCAAAATAATTCTCCTTTATTTACTTTCAACAAATGTATGAAAAAAATAACTTAAATTCATTTCCCACAACTCATTTGGTCACTAAACTATTTCACTCCTCCTCTCTCATTCAAATCCAGAAAAACTCCCAAGCTGTAGTCTTTCCCTGTATCCTACCGGTGTGGATGATGATGATTATGATGAGGAGGATCTGTTACAATTTCCCAATATTTTAATAAAACAATTATTTGAAAAAAGAAAATAGATCACCTTGCTTGTCCATAACAATAAAAATAATAATAGGCAACCAATCAACTACTATGGCTTCAACAGGTGGCATTTTACACAAGGTATCGAATGAAGTACAATTGGTATTTGTATCACTTTTAGGTACTGGTATCGTAAAATTTTAAAACAATACCCAACCATACTACTACTACTACTACGATGAGTGGGACTGGGATGGGTGCAATAGTACGAGTTTTCATTATCCCATAAGGTGCAAAGGACTCATAAGAGCAGCTCAATTACAGCTCAACATACTGAATATACAAGGAAGTAGTGCCATTTGAGCAAAAATAACTCCAGTATTGTAGAACATTTGATCAAATCACAGCAAGTATCGTCCTAATCAGGCAACATAAATCAAGCGTAACATTGCCAAAAGGTCATACATGACTCAAAAGAAAATAATGGTGTTAACCCACAGCCAAAGCTGCATAATTATAACTCTAAACTGAATCAAAATAATGAAATTCAAGTGAAAATACAGATGACTAATCTAATAATGAACATGGAAGGCCTTTCTTTAGTCCAGAAATGTTGTTTGGTTGGCTTCCTATTTGTTGATAGCATGAATAACGATTTATCAGTGGTTCCCAAAGTGGGTGGCACCCTGGAGTGCATTAAGGATGGGCCAAGGATGTCATAAGGTTTGATGACATTTGTTTTACTGTGTATTTTTCACAAGCTTTCGCCACCAAAAAAAACGAGGCAACATTTACATTAACATTATTATACTACGTTTTTTAAAATATATATCAAAATGGATGGCATAGGAGTTTCCCATGAGCGCAGCAGTTAGAATAACATCTGTGGGAGTAGTGATTGGAAGATTTGAAACTGAAATAGAGCTCAAAGAAATACTGATACATCTCAGCCCTCAAAATCGATCTGAGCCGACCAAAAGAAATTAAATCTGGCTAAAAAGTGAAAAGAATTCTTTGTGAATAAGGGAAATTAGCTGTCCCACGACAAAATGCGTCTGCAGAGAAAAACTGCCTGCCATAGTTTAATATTTCCACGAGATCTCACATTATTAAAACATGACAATATTTCTTGTACAGGTGAACAGCTGTCTCATGATATCAGCATGACGAAGTGTGAGAGTAGAATTAGCATACAAGATGCCCCCTTTTAAATTGTTTGTGTGCCAGCATTTTGGGTACCGGGTGGAAACAATAAACATTGACAGAGTAACAGACATGAACAAAATGTACGCAGCATTTAAAAATACATCTGCATTGTTTCGCATTTTGTGATTTTATTAAAAGACCCTTTTCTAGTCATATATTACATAAATGAAGATCTCATAAAAATTGTGATAAAACATCATCTTGTCTCATTCTCATGAACCTAATATCGTATATTGTCTTAAACATCTTGTGAGCTAGGTGTATTATCACACCCCTAAGTGGCAATATTAAAATTTAAGTTTATTTAAAGGACAAGAGGATGAAGCCATGACTCTGCTGACTGAACCGTGAAGGACTACATATACTCACTGGCATTGTGACAGATTCTAGTGGTTTTTAATAGTCACTCTGTACTGTCTAAAAGTAATAACAGAAGCAGAACCAACAGCAGCGTACAGTGAGTCAGACCTCATACCTGAGCCTTAAAACAGGTTCAAGTAAAAAAGCTTTTACTTAACAGACTGAAAAGAACAGTAAAAGGGTACACTGCTACATGGACCTGCTGAGGACTAAAAGAGAAAAAAACTCTTAGAGATGAAAGCAATCATGAAGGAGCAGGATTGAAAGAAGGCAGAAAAGAAAGGACAGGAAAGGATGGGAAGTGAGGAGAGGAAAAAGGAGGAGTAGAGAGGCAAAGAAAGGAATAAGTAGAGGAGTTTTTTTTTTCTCTCTTCTGGGCATCATAGCTACCTGGCTCTCCACAGTGCTAATTTTAGCAGCCACATCACAGCACACGGACGGGCTCTGATGATTGGCTGCTAGGAAGGTCCACAGAACTCAGGGAAAAAGCGTGCGTGCGTGCGTGCGTGCGTGCGTGCGTGCGTGCGTGCGTGCGTGCGTGCGTGCGATTAAGAGAGAAAAATACAGAGAAGGAGAGAAAGCGATTTATGAGAAAGAGGAGAAGAGCGCTGTGTGTGTGTGTGTGTGTGTGTGTGTGTATGATCAGTGTATTAGTACAGTGACTCAGTGATTTCAGCAAGCATAAACACATAGAGACGAAAATTCGTGAGTCTGGTACCTTGATAGCAACAGAATGTAATGATTTAACCAGCTATGGTTTTCATCCAAGGATTATACATAAATGCACATGTGGCCCGTCAGGTGTGATACATCATCTGGCTACAAAATTTGCTATGTATTTATGGAGCTGAAGGGAATGAGGACATCTGCTCTCTTGCAAAAGGATCAACAAAATAAACAGCAACTGGTCTTCTACATGCACACCTCTCCTTTAGAATTACCAGGTTCCATTACATTCATAACAATATACGGTTCAGTATAATTACATAAAACATACACGTTTGAATGATAAATGTGTTGTACACAATACTGGTGTCGGCTTTAAAGTTAAAGCAAAGACAGACAAGGACAGCCAGCCGCATGAGGAACCACCCGCATGCTACAACAATCAGTGAACCAGCATGTTACAATAAAGTGCTTCTTGACAAAAAAAGTTTTCCAAAATAGCTAGGGGGAAAAAACGAAGCAACACTAGACTAAATCATGAATCACCACAAAGTAAAATTTACACAAGTGGTTAGTTTTTCTACCAAGTTCTAAACGCTTTTGTTAAGACTTACCTCTCCTAAGCAAGGCTTCCCGCCAACTGAGAAGAAGAGCGTGAATAACACGGGACATGACGTCACTGTAAGTCACAGGACACACACACACTTCTGAATCTCCTTGCTGCACTTTACAATCTTCTTCATGGTTGTTTTCTACTGCAGCAAGACTATTTTCCCATATTTTTCTTTATCAGAGGGCCACAGGCGTCTGAAAAAATGGCTGCCTGTCTCCTATTTCTCTTCTCACCGAGCTGGACAGAGAGGGCTTAGTGCAAGAAAAGGCAAAGATATATATTTAACAGACGGACAGGATGAAATGGGATGAAAACACAAGGAGAAGAGAAAACATTTGGCCTGTCTGACGCCTTTCCAAATGTGCAAATCGAGTGAAGAGGGGAACAGAGAAGAAAGAAAGAGAGGACGAGGAAATGGACAGTAGCAGAATGAGGAAGGGAGAGAAGAAACAAAAGTGCAAATTCAACTGACTAGCATCTTTCCCTGATGCTGTTCCAGGAGAAACATTTCATTCTGGATGTTTCTCCTCCATTTGTACCCTCTGTTTTTTTGCAGTATGGAAATTTAGGTTGTATTTTGAACAATGGATGAGGTGGTCTGGGTAACATAGGCTATCTGGAAGACAAATATACACTGACAAACTGTCCCATATCAGCCAAGAAACTGCCTGGAAATATACTCAAGACTGGATTAACACACAGCCCAGGTGTTCGTACAGTAAATATAGACATTTTTCATAACATGCTACTCTCTCTCAATATATTTCAATAGCGGTTCCACCTTTAACCAGTTCATGAAAGCATCTATATTTGCTGTTCAAAAACACCTGATGTCACTCGTTCCAGGACAAACACTTTGCATTTGAGCCACCAGCAACCACCATTTGTTTTAAATGACAAGATAAACAACATAGTCCTTAAAAAGTAAAGGAGGAGAAGGATTCTTGGATAAACCCCACAGCACTGCGACTTCAGTAAAGTTATTGTACACCAAATAGTCTCAGTGACGACTACAAAATATTACATAACATTTGTACCACAACCTTTTCATTACAAAACGGGTAATGCTTATGCAAAGTCTATAACAATCCACCTGTGATTTTTACGGCTGAGGT
Source organism: Micropterus salmoides (assembly GCF_014851395.1). NCBI lineage: Eukaryota > Metazoa > Chordata > Actinopteri > Centrarchiformes > Centrarchidae > Micropterus > Micropterus salmoides. The sequence goes on from NW_024044681.1 coordinate 15,068,392, forward strand.
GGAATTCAAAAATATTTTCTTCTCTTCTTCACCGTCTATGGAGTCGTAGTTGATGACATCTTGTTCTATATGAGGCACCATGCGGGGCAAAGAGAGCGCAGGTCTGAAGAAACCGTTCAGTGCGCTCGCTACACCCTGCTTCAGCTCAGGATGGAGGAACAGTGAAGGGAGGCACTGTTTTATGCAGAAACATTATCTTGCACTAAACTGAATCACTCGCATCTACAGCCTTTACCGGCTTGACATTTTTCAAATAACACATAAAGGATTTGATAGGAATGTGAAAAGCATTTCCTCTTGCTCTTTCTATAGTCCCCTCTCCTGTCGTAGATCTGAAATGTCACATCTGTAGCTATTAGCCTAACTTTGTACTGCTGAGCTCTGAAAAGCCACTCAGCCTACAATTTATGCCCCTCATTAGCATGAGACGAGACAGTGAACAAGTCCTTTTGAGATTTTTCTGAACGCAGACGCCTCATCACAAGCCCCTGGCCTGAATGATGCGTGGAGTGACGGCACTCCCCTCCACGCCAAGGGCAGGCTGATTGCCAAGGATTCACTCAAAGGTCATGCAATTAAGCTTTGTTCCTGCTTCAATAAGGATTTGACTGACTGCGCTCCTTCGTTTGAGCAGATGTGATTTTTGGCCTCTAGCAAGCTAAAATTCTGCCCTCCGTTCATGTTCACAATCACGTATTCAGAGAAATTAGTCTGAAGAATCCTTAAAAAGAAATAACGGCATAACTGATCATCCATGCAGCTTGTCCACACATTTAAATATAAATATCAATATTCATGACTGCAGTAGCTTAGAGTAGTAAGCTGGATTTTGAGCCAGAAGCCTCTTGGACCGGAATCTGGTCATTGAAAGCTCTTCTCCCTGAATGTCCTTGGGCAAGGCATTTAACCTCCTAACTGCTTCACAGGAGCTATTAAATGGCCATATGTCGAAGACACTGTACTGGGGAGCTTGCACTTGGCAAATCCTGTAACAGCATGCATATTAAGCAAAACAATGCAGACAGACAGCATAGAATTTCATCAATTATAAAAGTTATTAAAGTGTATAATAGAAAAGAACACACACAATCTAATATAATATAAAAATTCAAGCTCAACAACGGGCTTGAACAAGGCATGTAGCCCCCAAACTGCTCATGTGGATCTGCTCTGTAAAGGCTGTACTTGTACTCTGAAGCTCCCAGGTGTGAATGTGCGTAAAATCATGAATATGAAGCAAGGTGTTTCTGAGAGGAGGGGGGAAAAAAAAGAGAGAGCGTACATGCCCAGAAAGCCTTCTCTCAATAAATAAAGGTTAAAAAACTGGGTCACTGACAAGAAAGAGTGAAGTAGACTTAAGAGGCAGGAGCAATAAGCCAATTGGCCCCCACAGAGTCCGATGCAAATATCATTCTTCTCATCTGGTAAAATGGCAAGCAAAGGCTTGGGGAAGATGTGACCTAGTTCTGAAGATGTGTGGCTGAAAAACAACCAAAACCGCTACATGATTAATGCTGCTTTGCATGTCTGCGTCTACTGCAACTTGAGTTGCTTGTCATGCTTTTTAGATTTAAATTTATTAATAGGGAATAACAAAGTTGATTAAACGGGAAGCCAACCCGTAGCTGCTTGCTCTGAAGCTCAGTGCGTTTACCTAAAGTACAGCTTTCAGAAACAAATATCAAGAACAGATCCAAGATAGAGGATCAAAAATCTAAATACCATTTGACAGATCCATGGCTTGTTTTACCCAACATGGAGTGTCAGATGGGTGGTTTCTGCCACACAGAACAATATTTTGTCAGTTAGTTTTTATATACTTTTTTATGACTTTCCTGAATTGCTCCGATGCACTAAACTCCACCCATCTGGTGCTGTGTGCAGGCCAAAATAAACGCTCTGACTTATGAATAGGGGTTGGTCTTAAAATAACACACTTCTTCTCAGCTGGCCTCATATTAACGCCCACTTTAACGTTAAACGGTTCTGAGTCATTTTAAGTAACAACAACTCATCAAAAGATCGTCTGGATCTCTGAAAAGGAAGAATCCACTGTTAGACACTCTTCCAGGAATATATCATCAATCTGCAATGTTCAGTGGGTTCCAGGAGCTTTCATGTCTCAATCTGTCTCACCTGCTTCTACTAGAGTTGGGCATTCAGTACAATCACAAGAAGGACTTTTCATAACAACCACAAAATGTACATGAACATTTTGTAGTCAATATGTGGGAGAAGGTCTTCTAGTTAAGACTCAACATGTCGTGTGGGCAGATTACATGCTGGTCTATGGAAGCTTTTCTCCATTTCATTGTTGACTATCAGTGCAGCAAGAGGGGTCTAGAAAGAAGTCATCACTCTTTGATCATGAGGGACTGATGTCAAAACTAAACAAGACATTTTCATAATCACATTGCTGAATTTAAATAAGAGTGCTTTTGCTTTTATGTTGAAAATTTTCCCACGCAGAATTTCGTAGAAATTGCCCTCACCAATTTTGACGCTGTAAATAATACGGAAATATATTAGACAGGCGTCCAAGGAGAGCATACGAGATGAGTGCTATTTCCGGTAGCGGGACTAAAACAACAAGTTATAGGCCTAATGCGTTATCACTTTTAACTTTTATTATAGCCTACTACATGTTTTTCTTTAATCAGCCTAATATAATGATTTAAATGTGTTCTTTATGTTGTTGTTAGTTTGTTGTAGCCTACAGTTTAGTCTACTGATTAATTTTAAAATGTAGGCTATTTTACTTTTTTTGATCTGTAATGAAATTAAGCAATTGTAGAATGAATAAATCCCACAACTGTCACACTGCCCTTGTCATCATTTAGTTTAAAGTGCTCTCACACAGCTGAGGGCTTCATTTTGCTTTCCCTTTCATGTACAGTGGGTACAGAAAGTATTCAGACCCCTTTAAATTTTTCACTCTTTGTTTCATTGCAGCCATTTTCCAAAAATCAAAAATGTTCATTTTATTTCTCATTAATGTACACTCAGCACCCCATCTTGACAGAAAAAAAACCCAGAGATTTTTGCAAATTTATTAAAAAAGAAAATCTGAAATATCACATGGTCATAAGTATTCAGACCCTTTGCCGTGACACTCATATTTAACTTGAATGCTGTACATTTTTTCTGATCCTCCATGAGATGGTTCTACTCCTTCATCCTGCTGTGTGTAATTAAACTGAGTGGACTTGATTAGGAAAGGCACACACCTGTCTATATAAGACCTTACAGCTCACAGTGCATGTCAGAGCAAATGAAAATCATGAGGTCGAAGGAACTGCCTGAAGAGCTCAGAGACAGAATTGTGGCAAGGCACAGATCTGGCCAAGGTTACAAAACAATTTCTGCAGCACTCCTAAGCGTTCCTAAGAGCACAGTGGCCTCCATAATCCTTAAATGGAAGAAGTTTGGGACGACCAGAACCCTTCCTAGAGCTGGCCGTCCAGCCAAACTGAGCAATCATGGGAGAAGAGCCTTGGTGAGAGAGGTAAATAAGAACCCAAAGATCACTGTGACTGAGCTCCAGAGATGCAGTAGGGAGATGGAAGAAAGTTCCACAAAATCAACCATCACTGCAGCAATCCACCAGTCGGGGCTTTATGGCAGAGTGGCCCGACGGAAGCCTCTCCTCAGTGCAAGACACATGAAAGCCCGCATGGAGTTTGCCAAAAAACACATGAAGGACTCCAAGATGGTGATAAATAAGATTCTCAGGTCTGATGAGACCAAGATTGAACTTTTTGGCGTTAATTCTACGCGGTATGTGTGGAGAAAACCAGGCACTGCTCATCACCTGCCCAATATAATCCCAGCAGTGAAACATGGTGGTGGCAGCATCATGCTGTGGGGGTGTTTTTCAGCTGCAGGGACAGGACGACTGGTTGCAATCGAGGGAAAGATGAATGCGGCCAAGTACAGGGATATCCTGGAAGAAAACCTTTTCCAGAGTGCTCAGGACCTCAGACTGGGCTGAAGGTTCACCTTCCAACAAGACAATGACCCTAAGCACACCGCTAAAATAACACAGGAGTGGCTTCGGAACAACTCCGTGGCTGTTCTTGAATGGCCCAGCCAGAGCCCTGACCTAAACCCAATTGAGCATCTCTGGAGAGACCTGAAAATTGCTGTCCACCAACGTTCACCATCCAACCTGACGGAACTGGAGAGGATGTGAAAGAAAGAATGGCAGAGGATACCCAAATCCAGGTGTGAAAAACTTGCATCATTCCCAAGAAGACTCACGGCTGTACTAGCTCAGAAGGGTGCTTCTACTCAATACTGAGCAAAGGGTCTGAATACTTATGACCATGTGATATTTCAGTTTTTCTTTTTTAATAAATTTGCAAAAATGTCTACATTTGTTTTTTTCTGTCAAGATGGGGTGCTGAGTGTACATTACTGAGAAATAAAATGAACATTTTTGATTTTTGGAAAATGGCTGCAATGAAACAAAGAGTGAAAAATTTAAAGGGGTCTGAATACTTTCCGTACCCACTGTATACTGGAGCGATACATTCACTGCTGTGAGCAGGGGTCAGGCGTGCGGAAAAAAACCCTCAACATTCAAATTTCAAAATTAAAAATCTAATGTGTACCCAACAATCGTATATTTGAATGTTCGGGTCCAGCCCTAAGAAATATATTCATATTATTTTAAGTTTTTCACTGCATCTTTATCAGATGGTCACTCTTTATCCTCATTTTATCACTCGTGTTTTTTCACAACATCCAATACACTCTTTCTAACTTAACTGCCCATCTTTATTTATTTCTCCCATGCCATAGTTGCTTGCCTTCTTTATTTCACTCTCTGTAGATTTCACCACCCCACCATAGCCAGGTACAGCAGGCAGCCTTCTGTAGCCATGAACCCATCACACATGACTGAAAGTGGAAATATGGGCAACTTTGCTCATGTCACACACACACACACACACACACACACACAGGTGATAGCTAACTGGAAACAAACAGACGCTTGAAGAAGACAAATGATACATAGAAAAACAAAACAAATGCCCATGGGTGTACAAATATTCGCTTCCTTTCCAAACAAAATACACCCCATCTGATAATTAACATTTTCCCAAGATGTTCTCCGGCCAGTGCTTTTAGTTTACGTGTCAACCACAAACATTAGTTCTCGAAGATGGAAGCGCAACAAGTAAAAGAAAACTTATTTTGTGGGGCACATCCAAAACAGCTTTCTTTCATTGGTTAATAAACAACATAGGATTGTTAGTTTGAAACTGTTTTTAAAAAAATATACACACATTTAAAATATCTCACTTTTTAAACATTAGAGAATGTAATTTCTGTTGACTGTACCCACTTGACAACAAGCGTTAATGGTCAAAGTCACCTGGACTTTGTCAACTATTACAACACAGGGGAAAGGAAGTGTTTGAATTAAAAATAGTTTTTTTCCCCCAATTGTTTTATAATTATAGTGAAATTATAGTAAAATCAATCAGTGAAGAACACTGTCACATAAAAACTGGTAGTTACCATCCATTTATCATTTCCTCCACCTATCATTTATATTTATCTAATCATCCTCCACTCCTCCATTTTGCACTTTTCTGTCCTTCACCCATCCTTTGATCAATGCACACATCACTCCATCTCCCCATTTCTTTAATTCCCCATCCATCTACTCACCTCTCTGTCCCTCATTGTACTGCTTCCTCACTTTAACATCCATCATTCCCACCAATCATTTCTATCTCCCTCTGTCAACCTTAGCCATCTTTTCAACATCCATACTTCCTAATCCATCCTTATTTCCTTCGCCCTCTTAGTAGTGAGTGTAAACAATGATTTAGTTTTTTTTTAGATTTGAGCACCTGGGATAGGAAGCAACGGGAGCAGTACTGACAGTTTAATACAACGGCTAGAGGCTGTGCTGGCTTGTGTGTGTGTGTACGCATATGTTTATTTGGACTCATCTCCCGGCCGGTATGTGTCGACATGGTAAGCTCTCCACCATCCAACCAAGCTGCTCATCTATTCAATGGGCTTGGCACATGGAGTGAGTGAGTGAGTGAGTGAGTGAGTGAGTGAGTGTAAAACTGTAACATCAACTCTGTGCATTCCTGTAGTTGTTTGCATCTGGTTGCCATGGAGTTTCACAGCTGTTTCTACCAGACCTTAATGAGCTACAACAGCTGCTAGCCTGCTAAGTTACACACACCAACACATAGACACACACACGCACATTTATACACACACATGCTTGTATCTGTCAACATGATCACTTAACCATTAATGCATGTACATGTCCAACAGTTTTTCAGAGGACTAGAACTTGTTATGTCTTGCAAGGATTTTGGCGCATTGATGAGTTTAGAAATGAATGGGGTACTGGCACTTGGACGGTGATACATCTATAATAATATCTCCACATCTGGATGCGTATACAGCTGCCTTGGACTGTAAGCTTAACATACAAGTTGTTTAAAAACACTTGAGAATGGTTCACAGAGCTTGTCAATACCCCGAGGAAATTTTCCGATGTCCTAATCAGATTGCGATATTACCTTGACAAGTGCAAGCAATAAGGAAGAAAAAGATCAGGAACTATTCATCAGGCTCGCTGTGTTTTCCATCAGCCGGCTGCTGGTTTGAATTTCAGCAATGAATTCTGCATTTTCAAATCACTACTCCGTGACTTTTCTTTGGCTTACTTTCTATAGAAACTACTGCACTTTCTACAGCTTACGCATAATTACTCATGATTACTTATAATTACTGATATCCACTGGCATTTCCCACTGTTAAACCTATTCACAATGATTTTCATCTGTTACGATCGTGTCAAATCGGCAAAAAATGGCAATGAAAAAATGGCAATTACAAATGAACACAGAGAAGGTTTCCATCTTGGCATGCTAGGTACAACTATTCTTTAGAATCATATTTATTATTGAAGATGCAAACATTAAACACTATTATAACAACAGGCCCACAAAAAACAAATATTGCTAGCTGGCTAACAGGTGTCCATTAAAATCATATAGCAGGATATATTAAACCTGGTTAGGAATTTTTGTAATGTAGGCCTATTATCGTTCACATATTATAACGTTTTTATAGGAAATCTAGTAAGGTAAAGGAGTTTATCATTTTGTCTCAGCCAAAGTTGTGCTACATGTGCATTAAAAATAAATGTACAACCCACTGAATACTGCGCAACTTCCATATCCAATGCAATGTTTAAGTTCTGGTTTACTAATACAGGCCCTGGTGCTGCAGCTACCACCTCTCCAGTCACTGTCAGATAGTTATGGATACAGTTGCATACACATACTGCATGCGCACTTAACTTGCACCTTCACACATACACAAACACACTTATGTATGCACATGTAACAACAATGCTATAGACAGTTTCACACCTTATCTTTTTGGGCAACACCAGTCAATACCACTTCCTTCCTCCCATGGTGCACTTGGAGTGGCTTGCTCTCCTGATAACTTCATGAGACCTAAATTCTAGCATCAAGAATAACTTTTCATAAATTACAGGTTGGGATTGGAAAAAAAACAACTTTTAAACGGTTTCCCCAGAAACATTGAGATTTGGTTAGACCACAACAGTGATTTGGTTCACCCATGCCTCATATTGCATCATCTATGAAAACTGGCTCATTAATATTTGATTAAAATCTCATTAAATATACTTTTGATCAGATTTGGAGACCCATTATTAAGTCTTGCTGTGCACACATAAGCGCATATCTCATACTCATAATATCAAAGGCTCCAATCTGCACAATGAGGCCAGCTGCTATTAGAGCTGTTATTTTCAAAAGATCACTATCTGGATTCATATTTTTGAAGCTCAGTTGTCACTATCCGGTGTGGTATGTAAAAAGAAGAACTGTCATAAGCAAACACTTGCTATAACTACTGGCATCTCCATACAGATGACCTGATGCCTGGACTGAGTCCAAAGTGCGGGTATTCATGTTTCGGTCTCAATGTAGTGTGTCAAGCACCTTCAAACAAATCCTGTGTGTGTGTGTGTGTGTGTGTGTGTGTGTGTGTGTGTGTGTTTCTGTGTGTGTGTGTTTCTGTGTGTGTGTGTGTGTGTTTCTGTGTGTGTGTGTGTGTGTGTGTGTGTGTGTGTGTGTGTGTGTGTGTGTGGTGTGTGTCTGTGTCTGTGTCTGTGTGTGTCTGTGTGTCCGTCCGTCCGTCCTCTGGCCATGTTGCACTGTTTTGACAAGTGCCACACAATCCCCCAGGGGAGAGCAGGGGGATTTCTCTGAACAAGGGGAGCTCTGCTTTTGTCAGAACAGATGAGGCCAAGAGCTGTTCAAGTAAGAGTCCCCGCTCTGACTGGTATCTCGGTACCACTGCAGCGACATTACGTTTTTTGGTTGTTTTTATAACTAATCTGTGTTTTGCCGCTGTCTGATCTTATGCTCAAGTGCTCCCCCTAACCATCAACCACAAGACCAAATATGTGCTATTTGTGTGTGTACTGTATGTCATAATGACTTCCTGTTTATCTACCAACATTTTCAATATCCTTAATCTCTGCCTCCATCTAAACTCAGATAAAAACAGCTATACAGAAAAAAGGAAGCATTTGACTGTGTCCTCCTTCCACCAAGGGAAGTTCTCCAAACCACTTCTAAGAAAATTTTAAAACTGGAGTGAAAGACTCGCAAAGAGAGACAGCTCATTTTTAGAAAAGAGCTACGTTGTCATTAAGTCCATAGTGTTTACCATTCGCCACACCTCCCTTAACCTAGGGTGAGTATCATTCCATAAAGTTGTCCGCATTGTGAGCCACTGTTCAACTTTTTTCCCCTGTAAGGATGCACTGATGAGGATTCTTCACTGCCTAAAAATATCACCCTTTTTTGACCTTGCTTTGACTTTTTGTTGATCATTTTAAAAAGCACTTTGTTTTAGTCGATGTCCGGCTGCCACCGTCAACAACCGACAGGTCCAATTCTCAAACAATTACCATCAATTCCACAAACACAGTCAAAATAATCCATAGAAAGTTCCAATTCAAATCACCGTAACAAACTACAAATGTATGTATAAATGTATGTTAAACCAGTGAGGTAATAAACATAATGGATTAACGTGTGTGGGTAAAAATACTGCAACCCAGTCCATCATCAAACTTAAAAGCCAGATGATTTTTTGACATAGCACTCATAAGCATCATCCGCTAACAGGCGTTTTTGACCATTGAAATGTGTCGACTTCTATTCTTGCTTATGAACTAGATCAACACCAAATGTAAATGTGACATTTAGCATTGGTAGTTGTTTCTCTGATCTATATTAGCCAAATTTATTTATTTAAGCCTCTTCATCCTTTTAATTAGTCAGGCCAAAAAGAAAAAAACAGTTCACTCCTTAAAAAAAAAAAAAAAAAAAGAGACAACCCACTCCTCACTCCCACTCCACTCTCAGCTGCTGTGGTTAGGCCTTTACAGAGTGTCTGTTTTCTGTTTGTTTCACGGCTGCTGCCCATTGTCTTTAAAGTAATAAGAGAGCTGGCACGTTGACCTAACAATAACAGTGACAGTGTTGAAGTGGTAAAATCCAAACGCTTGGCAGGTAAGCAAAGGAAGCAAAACTCCTACATAACATTGTTAACTGCATAACAAGTGAAAATGAAGAACAGGACCTCGATTGTCTGCTCCAGCTTAAGTATTATTAGTAAAAGGGGCATGCCATTTAATCAGGGCCATGGCCTTTGACCTGTCACACATAAAAGTTGTTGCTGTTCCTGCAGGATACTGACAGCAATTAATCTATCTGAAGGCCATTTTATTGTCACAATATTAAAAACTCAACAGAAGAGCTGCCTTTTAGAAATATGAGCAGTTACCTAATTAACATATGAACTGGTTAAGAGCACTAACTGCATGTGTTGCCAAAGAGTTTCTTGGCTCAGTTGACTAAAGGCTTCAGTTTGCGTCAGATGAACTAGCTCATACAATGCGTCAACCACCACATCTAAAGGCAAAGGTGTTTATACCTGTTCCGGTTGGCCACACTCAAAGGCCATCAGTGCCTGTTCTTGGCTCCTCCCACTTCCTCCCCTATCTCTCCAGGAATTGTGTGTCTTGTGCATGTGTTTATGGTCTTGACGCAATGAATCGTCTGAAAAGAGCTAAGCGCGCACATTTTTTGACAGTCTGTCTCGCCATTACACATTTGATCTGACATGCTCTTTGTCTGAAGTGTACTTCACATACAATATAATATATGTGAACTAATCAAATTAAGTTGCTGTCCTGTGGTAGCAATGCTGCAATCACATACAAGACAGCTAATGCATGATCCAGGTATGATGCATATGGAGTTACTACACCTGCATGGTAAATGTACTGTAGGTGAACTCTCTTGCTTTGGATTAAGAAACCCCAACAATGGGATACTACACATTTTCTATTTTTGTACCCCAATTACTAAACAGTTGACAAATCCAATGAAATGACTGAGTAATAATTTCATCACATTTTACAATTGCAGAATTGAATTTCTGTGTGTGCGCCAGCTTGCAAAACTAAGGTTCTAGTTCAAGTTCGAATTTGTCATCAATTTTCCATAAACAAGGATAAAGTTGAACAAAACGGCATTACTTTCTTGGACTGATTCCCAAAAACACCATAACATGGACAACACAGCAATGCAGACAAAAGAATCAACAAGTAAGCAAGCACCTAGAAGTGCATGTATCTAAAAACTAGCAACAGAGAATAGTATGATGTGTCAATACCTCTACGAGGCGAATGCAAACACATTTTTCATGCTCAACAAGTTAAGCTTAGTCAGTTCAGATGCATTTGCAACATTCTTGACTTTGCACTGAACCTTTGTCAGATGTCACCCAACATTTTTCTTCACTCAATGCTAACGAAAAAGCTGGAAGATTACTGCAAAACCTTCACGAAAGAGCAGTGTGCCCCAGAGCAAGGCAAGGAGGTAGCGTTATGAAAGGGAACGTGGCCCCTGGCTCTTCAGCTAAGGCCCGGGTCAGAGCAGAGAGCCACAGTAGTAATTACTGAGAGACTGATTGCTGACAGGACCTTCCAACAGCCTGTGGTTAACTGGATGGAGCTGACGGGGAGGAAGCTTCTGATGCACAGGCATGACAGATGCTCCGCTGATGACTTGTACTTTGGGGTGGTTCAGGGGCATTCTCCTTTCAAAAGTTACAAAAAAGAAACAATAAAGAAATACTTGTGCTCTTACACTTTTGAGAGTGAAGGATGGAGGCAAATCATAGCAGAGGCAAGACCAAATTACCCTCTAAAATGGCATTAATTCATTTTGTAAAAGATTTTTTGTTTGAAGTGCTTTCATGGAACATCTTTAGAATTTTAGAAGTGCCATCAGAGACTGTTACCTCCTCTGCTTTATTCAAAAATCACCCCTGCTAATTTTTAAGAGAAGATGTAATTTGTTCCAAATGGTAGATAGTTATTTTTGGAGTGAAACTCTTCAAACAGCAAGAGATGAGTTCTCCTTAAACAGATTTGAACCCACTTCACTGACAGAGTGGGAGGAATGTGTGACTGTGGCAGGCAAGGCATTGCCACAACTGGTACAGTGCACCATTTTCCAACTGGTTTATGCCAGTTTATTCCTCAGGGTGGTCATTTGAGAGCCCTTGGGATTGATCATTGCGACCATGTGGATGTTCCAACCTGGTATTTTAGTCAACCAATCTGTGCCATCTATGCGCCTGGTTGATTCAGCTGTGGTGACGGAGATGGCTGTATTTATTTTGGACAGAAGTGTTTGTTCCAGTTAAGAACTGATATATAGCTGCAGTGGCTAAGGCATGGTAGTGATGCCACAAATCATCTCTATTCATCTAATTTTCCTTTTGAGTGACTTGTGTCCTTTATAATTGTCTATTTACAGTATCTCACAAAAGTGAGTACATCTCTGTGGTTTAGACATTAATGGCTGTGTCGTGTTACTTTGAGGGGACAGCAAATTTACACTATTATACAAGCTATAGACTCACTACTTTACATTTTAGCAAAGTGTCGTTTATTCAGTGTTGTCACATGGAAAGATACAATCAAATATTTACAGAAATGTGAGGGGAGTACTCACTTTTGTGAGATACTGTACATTACATTTAGTCATTTATACACATATATACCAGAGGTCAGGGACAAATTGGTGAATGTCCCACGCCAAAGGCACATGTCTTATCCACTACTCCACTGTCACCCCCATACAATGCTTTGACAGGAGTATGATCTTGCTCTTACATATGTTGTGGTGTGCAGGATTTTGTAGTATGTTGCAAATCTTCAGCATTACAGCAATCAACTCTGCACAAGTAAAGACCCAGAAGCAACTTCACCCACTGAGCTTGTCCAGAAACCATACACAGCCCTGACTTTTAGTAGCTAATCTAAACCACATTAACTATTGGATCATAAAATCTCTAGATCATGCCAGTGTTAAGCAACCCAAACAACCAGACAATGACCATGAGAATTCATCAAAGCCACAACAAATAACAGACAACACAGAAATAAAACAAAGCACAACTGTGAGGTTGTAATGGTTAACTACAATATACCTGAGTGACTGAACCAAACTGCCACACTAACTTACCTCTGATGGTTTTTTGTGCTGGTGGCGGACCCATGTGCTGCTGGTGCCCGTATTCTTGGATGACCTGGACCACGACGTCACCTGACCTGCAGCAAATAAACGACATCAGTGTAATTAAGACTAACAAACCTCTTTTCTACTGAATAGTTTTTTAATTCACCAAGTGTTCTTTAGAGAATCACAAGCAAAAACATCAACATTTTTCTAGCAGACATATGAGCCTTTTCTGACCTTCCTTTGTCAGGTTTGTGACACAGATTTTCAGAGAAGCACTAAAAGAAAGCAGCCAAACAAAAACCTTCCCGGTGACTTTTCTGACGCCCGTGACAGAACCACCACTTTCAGGCAGTAGGCTTTTATTTGAAGCAGACTGATGATGATCTATTAAGAGGTTTAATAAGTAATGACAATATAAATAGCATCTTGTTACACAGTTAATCCATTGTGGTCCTTTACAATCTCATTAATACACAACTTAATGGCAATTAACCAGACACTGGAGCCAATATCCCACCCACCGCCTCAATCAGCAGCTCTGTGTGTGTTTTTCTGTGTGTATGTGAACAGATGAGTGCGCTGTTTTTCTGTAATTTTTTAAAACACAAACCTACTGCTACAGATTTAGCTGAACGCTCATTTTCATCTGTGCACCGTGAAGAAGGCTGTCATTAAAAATTGCATCACATTGGCAATTCGATTACATCACACTGGCATAATGGAAAACACAAATTTGCCAATACTGTGTAATATAGCACATTGTGACCGTGTGTGCGTGTGCGTGTGTGTGTGTGTGTGTGTGTGTGCGTGCATGTGCGTGCGCGCTGCCTCCCACTCAACATATTTCCCTTGCCACCACAGTGGTACTGCCACAGTGCTAATTTTACTTGTGACGTCTGAACAACTACCAGCTCAGAGGGCAGAACTGCTGTCAGGCTTGTCTTCTAAATTACTAACTCCCTCTCCCTTACCCTCTCCACATACAATTCACATGTGAACGTATATAGAGCCGTTAACACATCAGTGTAGTTTCCACATATGCATGCTAATAGTCACATACAGACACACGTTCGCACATATTTTGCTTACTTTGAGTCAATGTCTCAATCTCTTGGGAGTTGTATAGTTTTATAAACTCACTATTACACACACGCATAGACACACAAACACACTTCTGCCACAGCACAACAGGAAATATGGTGTGAATTGACAGGCATTCAAATGAATCCTCCACTCAGCTGTTCTGAATGGTGGTGTCAAAATGTACCGCTTAGCCCATATGGTGGGATACAATCTGTGCTGTATGTGTATGTACTCTGTGTGTGTGTGTGTGTGTGTGTGTGTGTGTGTGTGTGTGTGTGTGTGTGTGTCCCTGTCTTTATACCTTTAAAAGTATGCTGGGACAGGGAGACTCTAGAACAAACACATCAAAACCACAAACAAGGACATGGTGAGAGGGGTGGGGTGGCATTTGAAATAGTTTTGTCTATGTGTGCATCTGTGCTTTTGTGTGCTAGGTGTGCTCATTATTATTTACATTTCAAATAAACACATCTCAATTTCTCTCCAACACCAACAGGAGATTTTAGAGCGACGTGTTAGACACTTTTTATATACAGTCTGTGATTAGACAGCAGCACCAGAGAGACCTGGAGAATCTCTGCCAAGAAGCACTGAAGCTGTTGTGGAGGCTTGTGGTGGAACATCACCTTACTAAGACACATGTGTTGTTGTTTTTTTCATTTTTCATAGATTTGTATACAACTATGAGTGCGTGCATCCACAAGTCCCTGCCTAGGAGTGCTGTTATGTGCATGTGGTAGGGTATACACTTATATATTCAGTGGGACTGTGTGCTAATCTGCTGGACACTTTTTTGAGTGTACTCATCCATCTGCACTCCACTAGAGTGTGTGCCTGTGTGTGTGCCTGTGTGTGTGTGTGTGTGTGTGTCTGTGCATCACTGTGGCCAGATAACCAAACGGGCCACAGCGCAGTTGGAGGTTACCATCATGGCCGTGTGTTAATTAAAAGCCCTGCTTGGTACACAGCAGCCAAAATTATCATGGGCATCCTTCAATTAGAAACCTGATAACCTCCAGTCAACAGATGCAGCTGGAGCCCACGCCACACTGGCCAGGGGAAGCTAACAGCTAACAGCTAATTATAAAGCAGACAGCATGGCCTTCAGCATGAGGCTCAGTCAGGTCTGAAAAACAGCATGTTAAACCTGCTGTAAAATACTTTATACATGCAGACCTGTGACCACATAACAGTTAAACCTGCACGAGGTCACTTCAGTCTCTGGTGGCCCCACTGCAGTAAAACTGTCTTTTTTTAGGTTTTGAATAGCTATATTACACAGAATCTTCATTAAATTAGCAAACTGTTTTTTATGAAAAGTTAGGACACTCTTTATCAAGAGAGCCTACAGCTTTGAGAATTTCTATTACTTCCAAAAAAAACATTCTTGCATAAGCTTGAACTGACAAATGAAAGTAAGATTCCCTTTTCTATTACTGAAGAACCACTGTTTGTACTGAATTTTCTATTACACTGAAATAGGAAATTTGATTTAG
This sequence comes from Micropterus salmoides, assembly GCF_014851395.1. Lineage (NCBI taxonomy): Eukaryota > Metazoa > Chordata > Actinopteri > Centrarchiformes > Centrarchidae > Micropterus > Micropterus salmoides. The sequence goes on from NW_024044681.1 coordinate 15,083,600, forward strand.
CATGGAAGAAAACCACAAACCAAAATATTTCATTAAAATGTTTTATTCTGAAGTATAGAAAAATGTGCCAGAAGAAAACAGACCATACTTTTTTATAATATTTCATCTATCTGACTGTGCAACAGTAGAAAAAAAATAATATGTTTGGACAAGCACTCTCTGATAGTTGAAGGCAGTGTTAAGCAGTAATGCATAATATTTTTACTTTCCCCAGTAACTACTAGTGTAAGGGATTACTATTTTCAAAAGGGTTAATTATTCCAATAACGCTGCGTTACTGCGATACCAGAATGCGATTTGTTTGTTTTTTTGTCCAAGACGGCTATGTTATGATGCCACGTTTGTCCAGTTCCGCAGCAGATCAGGGGTATTTGAAGTTGGCTGCTAGTCCAAAAGCTAAACGAAAAATGGAGAAGAGCGAGATAAATATTCTTTCGACACCAGTTAAAGCATACAGATGAAGTCACTTTGCTTTGGTTTCTTATGTTGCATGGGATAAATCTTTGGTATTTAAATTTATTTAGCCTAATTATCAGCATACTATCTAAACTTCTCATCAGTTCAGCAATGCTTTTAGGGAAACACAAAACCAAAAGTGAGGTCCACTCTTGCACTTTGTTTTCTAGTTGATTAATGTATCTAATTTTCTGTCTCTGCTGGCCTGACACTGTCAGGGGAATGGCCAAACAAATATATTTGATTGTTATTACAAAGTGCACTGAGTAAAATGCCAAGAATTAGCCATGATGAACTGCCAAAAGCCAAATAAGAAGGTAATTTAAAATTAAATAACAATTGCTAGCTGTCTTCAATTCTCCTATTTTGTAGACAGCCATCAGCTTTGAGAGCCAAGTGTGCTTGTGTAACACTGTACCACTGTTTAAAGTTTATTATCAAATGATTTTCCAGCAGAAGCTGCTAGTGCTGGTAATGTGTTAGACTGGCCAGAAGTCTATCTCTTCCTGGCTATATCTGCCCTGTAGACGTTATAAAGATATATACAGCCCATGAGACATTCTTTATATACAATAGCCATGTTTCCATCCAATTGTCATGCGAATGTTAAGCGTACTTTTGAAATGTTGCAAAAAAGAAAAAAAAAGAAATTGCGAAATATGTGCATTTGCATCAGCTGGTTTGGAGCGAATAAACAAGGCTATGGCAAGTGTCGTTATGTCAGTAGTTGATGTTAGACAGGGCTGTAATAAACGAGACGTGTTCCAAACCAGCAACAAAACCAGCCACATGAACGTGATGGCCATTGATCTTAGAAAAATGGAGAGAGGTCCTCAGAAATGTGTTTCAAGCGGGCAAACTGCTACCAGCCATGTCTCCGCACGTTATGGGAATCCGGTGTTATGCGAGTTTTGCGTGCCTCCTGAGAATTGCATGCACCTCCAAATAATGCTTTTAAACGCTGTAATATCCTTTGTGGGGTTCATCAATGGGGATAAATGATTCTAAGTATATAGCCTATTCTATGAGCGTTTAGAGTCGTTAATATTTTATTACACTCAGAAGTAGCATTCATTGAGATTAAGCAAAAATATGCAGTGATAACCCCGTTTGATCAGTGTGCAGAGCAAAGTATCTGAAAAGGACCTTTAAGAGGTGAATGCATAATTCGGCAGAACAGATGAGGAAGGCTACCTGCCGAGATTTGCATCCACCTCTTTTCTCAGCACAAATGAGCGTTACCAGCTGCTAGGTGCATGAAATTCTTGCAGGTATCAGACGTGAGTTGCAAGTTCGCTACGTCAGAACTTATTTGTAGAAAGTGTTTCCATCTCCCATTTAGCGCATTTACTCTTTTTCGACAAAGGCAAAAACCACCTCAAGCGAAATTAAGGATTTTTTTTCGAATTTTGCCGTTTTTATCAACCTTTTCTAATGCAATGCTTCAAAATGCGCATTAAATAACGATGGAAACACAGCTAGTGAGACTTTATATACAGTCTGTAGTCTAAGTGGTTGTTGTCTGTGTCATGACTGGGAATTAAATGTATCTGCAAATCTATCAAACATGCATCCATCACCAAATATCCGTCAGCCTATTAACTACATGTTGTATGTGCTTAACATTGCTTCCAAAAGGTCTGATTTTCAAAGTAAATGGCACACCACAAATGTAAAATGCTGATTTTAATGAATTTGTGTACTAAGAGCCTGACTGATGAAGGTAGCAGCTTATTGTGCGGGCAGCTCCTAGACTGTACTCAGTACCGATATCTAGCTAGGTACAGATCAGCTGTAGGATTTGTCTGAGATCACCAAGCTCAGAAAATAATATGACATAGTGTGGTCTATCAAAGCATTTTTCACCACAGTGAAACTATTACTCTTAAAATATAATATTGGAAACATTTTATTAATGATATAAGAGTCAAACAAGAGAAGAGATGCAAAACGTAACCGGAGGGCGGAAGGGGGGGGAGGGAATTAAATCCAGGAAGTCACACACTGCAAGTGTGCAGTTGCAAACTGTGGTGATTTCACAGATATTGATCATCAAGTTAATTAAAACAAACCAAAATGTGATGTTGCTGAAGTTGTTTGATGTTACAAACCTTGCTAATTATGACTCTATTTTCTACTTTAAAGAATGCGTTTTCGTTATATGTAGGCCTATATTTTTATTAGTTTATTTATTTTTATATAACGGATTCAGTGCCGTTCATTTAGGGCACACTTACTGTGTCGAATGCGATTTCTGTAGAATAAAAGGTTAATTCCCGTTTCTTTTTCCAACACAATCTTTCTTGTGGCTGGTGTAAATCTCATGTGCGCTATCTTAACGCCTGCTTTTTCAGAGGCAGAGAATTAAAAACAAATCTGAGACCCATGGCTCTTGGGCAACCTATTCATATTTCGATAAGGGGAAGTCTTAATGACAAGAGAAGGGACGACAGTAAGAAAGTCTATATGGAGACTGAATACAAGAAATACCAGGCAGCTCAGCGTACAACAGCAGCACAGAAACTTTCTGACACTACCAGATTTCTTACTCCCTCTCACACACACACACACACACACACACACACACACTCTCCCTCTCGTTCCCTGAATTTCTCTCTCCAACTTACTGTCGGTGGTGTCGGAGTCGTTGCTGCTCGTGGAGTATTTCCTCCTCTTCTTTTCGCTCTCCATCTGTCAGGGGGGTGGCAGCAAGGGAGAGAGGAAGGGGGGCAAGAGAGAGAGAGAAAAATGACGAGTGAGAAGATGTTCACCATGAAGACACAAGTGTTAATGAAATAATGTGCTGATGGCACCAATCTGTCAGAGCCTTCGGCAGGCAGCCTGCCAGAATAAACTGACTTGATCACCGTTACACATTAGCACTTCGGACTTGCTGGGAACATCACAATGATACAGTTGTTCTGTTTCTTTGCATACAGTGGGAGTCCTTGTGCATGTCGACTGTGAATTCATCCTGCATTAGTGATGCATTCACTGGGAGCTATTGTACAAGTCCCCTTTTATGCATGTGCTTAAATACTGTAGGAGGTACATCTTTCTTCATTATCAGAGTACAACCAAATCAACACACGGCAAAACAAAACACATGCTTCTCAACCAACTAAATCTGGACACTTTTTGAAGCTTTAAGCAGAAGAGAATAGCTTTATTTCTTCTTAAGAACATTATCAATGAATCGCTGTGAAAACTAGTCCTGCAATCCAGCTTGATCGATAAAGAATACATTTTACTGGAATGTGTAAAGCTTTATGCAAAGGCTACAGTGGCCTAAAGGTACCCTGTGGAAGTTTAGACTTCTATCTATAGTAGCCCTATAGATTGAGCATTATTTTACAAAAAGCACCCCATTTTTCTTGTATCTCGTGCACGTGAATTAGGACGCACACAAGTGCACGGCTACGCAACACACATTCCTGCCAAGTTTCATGATATTTCTCTGATTGACAGTGACAGCAAAAGCCAGGCAGGACAATGGCAAATGTTTTATAAGGAAGGATATTCATTCATGCATTCAACATTTTGTTAGATCTGAGCAATACACACAATTAGTTTTGGTGAGTAACACTGAATTTAAGTGAAACTATGAAAATCAACTAATCAAAAGTTATTACAACTATAACACCATTACACAATATTTTAGTCACAAAGCTTCTATTGAATTGCTTCTCTCATCTGAAATCAAAGACCATCAGGTAGCAACATACTGTCCTTAACACAGCAGGTGCAGTCACAGCATCAGAAAGATAGAGAAGACACGTAAAGTTAAGAAGTGGTGTTTAAGGGGTAATCATTTACTAATTATTTCGACTGATTTGATTTCTATTTCTGCTGCAAGTTGACCATTTTTTGGAAAAAGCATAAAACTCTTGTGTGAATTTACATGCTTAAATGAACACCCAATTGCACCCATTTTCCAAGAGTGTAATGTATTCAATCCACAAGTGTTGCTTGGAGTATGCAATTTCACTTAAAAAAAAAAAGTAACAACCGCCGAGTACGAGTCTCACTTCAGAGCTAGAGAGGACAGAGGAAGATGTGAGAATAGAGGGGGGATAGCCAACATGGGGGTGCTTATAGGACATCTACTTTAGTAGATAGACGCTGGAAGTCAAACTCAATTTTCTGTGCAGAAAGGGGAAGAGAGAGAACAAGAAAGACATGTTTAGACTAAATAAATAAGGAGATGATACAGGCAAAAAGCTGTCCAAGAAAGAGTCAGAAAGACAAAGGAGGAATGTCAGAGAATGAGGACAGAGTGCAACATAAATTGAACAAGAACTGCCAGTAAAAAACTTTTTTTTTTAAATCATAAAATCTGACTATCCAGCACAAATGTGGAAAAAGTTATTTATCCAGTGAAAGATGAAACTGCACCTTTACAGCGTGTAAGAAAAGTTGCAAATAAAGCCAGTTGAAATGTGAAGAATGCTGATAAACAGCCCAAAGGCTCACTGAATTGTTTGATGAGTATGAAAATAATGTGAATCATATGCTACGACCTTCACAGTCAACAGATCTCCACCCAACTTAACACCTACGGGGAGATTTTTGGAAGGTAAAGCTGTCCCCACAGTAGAGATCCACAGACTTGGCCAATCTACAGTGTGTCAAGGAGCACTGAAGCTGGCATTTTATGTTCCCTTGTCCTTCAATTTGTCACCTATCACGCTTTGCTGTCATTGTGTATTAATGTGTGAATGTTAGTAAAGTCCCGGTGAGTCACTAAAGAAGATTCCACTGCACTTTTAGGCTAGAAAACAAGTACTATATACACACAGTCACAAGCATTGAAAAATATCTGACGGTCAATTTGTTAATCTGATGCAATATTCTGGTTCAAGATTAAGTACATTTTACTAGCATAAACTCTGGGGTTTATTGTCAAAGTGTCCCTGACTAGGATTAAAATGAAAAGAAAACGGGAAAATACAGATAAAGTCGGCAAAATAACAGCCTGAAGACATTTCTAATCTCTTGCCCTGGTCGCTTGAGGGGCAAAGATGGAAAAAATATGGAGTGCCACTAAGAGGGAAAAGGAGGGCATGGGTCAAGAGAGTCTGAAAGAGAGAGAAATGAAGCAAAAGACAGCGGTCAAGAAGTCAAAAGGAGGTTTTAGCATAGTGGTAGACGGAGGCAGGAGGCCAAGCCAAAAGAGGAGGAGGTGGGTTACAACGTTCAGTGTGGAACGGAGATTTATGTGGCCGTAAAACTGGGCTATTCCCTCTTATATGGGACTCTTCCTGTACCCCAGCCTCCCCGCCTGCCCTGCACACACTTAACTACTCTGACATTTATGCTGACAGAAAAACACAGTGCTCTTTGCTGCCCCTGACTATTTCCATTCCCAGGTCCTGCCATTTCACTCCTTCCCTCTTTCTCCTTTCCCTCCCCCTTCCCATCTTCCCCGTCTTACAATAACAGGGACACGGGGAGTCTGCAGAGTAAGGTTAAGTATATTATTGACTTCCACAGCCACACTCACTTCTCCCTCCATCTTTTCACCTCTTCCCCATCTGTCTAGCGCTACCTCGGCTTCCTGCCTTTGAGGAGAGTGGTTAAGTACATCATCGACTTCTTCCAGCTACGTCTGTCTGACTTCAAGTCTGCACGCTTGGATCCAGCTCAGGGTTTCCCCTCGCCTATTAAACTCTTTGGCGACCCACTTAATCCACACTCGGGGTACTTAAGTTTTTTTGTTGTTGTTTGTTTCGTTTATTTAAGCAGCCCATAGTTGCTCCAGACGCGTGCGACCTCTGACAAATATAGCAACTGAAAGTCGCTTTGGATAAAAGCGTCAGCTAAATGAATAAAATGTAAATGGCATGGCGGGGCACAGCGCATGGATGACCAGGGGAAAAATACAACATACATAATTACATTTGTTTTATTTCAATCAAATTCAGCTTGGCTTTTTATTTGTTGCTTCCCAAATACTGTCAATGATTGCTAAAAATTCAATCTAGTTCCGTGTGGTGGTGGTGCAGTAGTAAGTAAAAGGTCAGTTTTGACTAGGAATATTTACTCTGGTGTCTCACATGTCTTTGGTAGCTATACCTGTGGCTACAGCTGTGGAGGGTTATTTTCATTATTAGTTTAACTGAGTGGGGCTCCATCTATCAATGTGGAGGGTTTGATTTGTTGCAATAGATGTAAGAAACTCCTACACCACTTTAAGCGGATATTTCAGGTTTATGAACAGCATTTATCATGAGCTGGGAGGCATTTAATGCTTCCAAAATTCTACTAAAAAAACAAATGTTTTAGTTTGTAAGACAAGAGAGGATCTGAGAGAAATTTCTGATACGATAGTATGTCCAGCTTGACTAATAAACTTCATCAAATACATACAACTGACAGAGCTTGAGGGTGGGAAACCTGTAGAGTTGCTGACTGACACTACAGACGTACTGGTCGGTTGGGTGGTTGGTTGGTGAAATGTGAAGAGGAACAGCATGAACTTCACACCCATTACACTTTACTGGTGTAACTGCTTGCTGGCAGGCGAAAAGACAGCTGGTGACTCCATGTGTATTGGGGTAAACACACATCTGTCTACGCTATGGATGTATGAAAAGATGCTCACCTAGATCCTTGTGCAGCCCACAGCATACGCACATTAGCTACTACTTATCCCAGCTGGCTAATAAGAGACACTGAGATGACGTCACACTCAATAGCCAGACCAACAGTCAGGATTTAGAAGTAACAAAGCAAAATGACGATCCCAAATTGCGTAAAATAACAAACAAATGAAAGGCAGGAGACAAAAGGAACTGTACTGCTGGCTCCCAGAGGATTTCATAGATCAACAGTCAGGGAAGTACAATGGGCCTTGTCACAGTAGACAAAATGCAGGCGTAAATAATATGTTTATGCAGGAAAACACAAACACCCCCACACACATACATGCACACACAGCGCTTTTAAAATATCTGGAGCCTTAGGTCAGCAGATACGACTATCAAATATTAATAAATTATTCTTTAAAACACCTCAATAACTAAGGTTCAAGTGCTTTTGAATTGTACAAAGAGATAAATCCATTTAGATTTTTAGTTTTAGAGTGTTTATTTTCAAAACACCACTTTGGGCAAAAACAATTACCTACCAGTTAGTTCACAAAAGGTTTTGCATTTAACAGATGGTTGACAGTTTCAGTTTGGAGCAAAAACTTAAATTCAGTCCACCACTCTTGTCTTCACAGAAGAGGGGCAAAGAGTTCAGACTAACATATTAGTGAGCGTATTGCTTGTTGCAGATATTTGGTTTTGCTGACAATGCTAAACAGCCGTTAAGTGCATGAAACATACTCCCTGTTGTTGTCGTTGTGTGAAGTCAGTCCTCAATGATCCTCTAACTTTTTTTGTTATTACAGCAGCTGTTGGAGAATAATTTAGATTTTTGCTCCACATCTGTCCCAGTTTTGGTTCTACTTTCGGTGTTATCATTGTTAAACTGTTTTTGGGTACGCCCGTTATGATAAAAGCAGTAGCCAAACACTCGCTTGATTGCCAACTCAAAAGGCAAAACTGCACTGTCACCTTTCTCACTGAATTGATGCAGGAGGGAAACCAGTCACTTAAGACGAATTGTGGCTGCTAAAGTTATTTACCAAGCACTTTCACAACATAAACAATGACTTAGCCTATGTGTCCTACTTTACTGTGTAATTGAATAATGATAACAAATTGTGTTTCAAATCAATTTATTGTCTAAAAATTTGATTTATTGAATATTTCCATTTTTGGCTGCCGGTATCTTTGGTGGCCGGATGAAGGGTTCAGTGTCTCTGTCACATGTGGCTGTCATGGGGGCTGAACCTGTGATAGTAATTGTAAGCTGACAGGACAGTCTCCCTTTAACCTCTTGTTCTGGTGTCAGCCCACCACTTTTGAACCAGTTAAAGTAAAAGAACTGACGGTAATTGGAAATGTCACTGTATCTCCTTAACAATCCCCCACTCTAATTTTGGAGCAGGATCACCTAAGGCACGAAGCAGACAAACAGCTCTGCACCTGCCAAGAAAAGTCTCTTTGTTTCCATCATTCTGTCTAACTTATCCATTTTCTCTCCACCTGATATCCTCCCTTTTCCTTCCACCATCTCTCATCCTTAGTTTCCATGTCTCCTGTATGTCTCTCCTTCTCTCATGCAGTGTGCACACAACCCTGTCTCAATCAGTCCAGTGAACCAGAGCCCAAACAGTAGATTGAGATATTTCTTGTTCTCTGGAGAGATGGAGTGGGTGAAGGAAAAAAAGGGAGATGGAAAAGACTCACAAATGTACAATTTCATCTTAATCAGTACATTGAAACAGACTCCAGGTCTGCACTGGGTTACTTCCTGAACACAAAGGCAAAAGAATGCGAAAGACACACAGAAAAAAAAACGGGAGAGAGTCTGTGCAGTCTTGCCAAAAAGCTATAACAGATGGTGCAGGAATTGCATGCTTTTATATCTAAAGCCAGAACTGAAATGCTTTTTTTCCCCTTTTAAATTGTATAAATTTTTAATTGAAGGAATAGCAATTCTACTTAAAAGGTACTTTAATGTCACATAAATGCAGTGAAATTCATTCTCTGAATTTAACCATCCCTCAAGGGAGCAGTGCTTAAAACTACTATAGTGAAAAAAAGCTAAGGGTCAGGTAGTTCTTTCATGAAAAAAATGCACAGGAGGTGACTTCTTTCACATTCACATCAGCAGCTAGCTTAGTTCAAAAAGATGTATCCCACAAGGAGAACGACAACATTGACTGTTCATAATAGGTTTCAATCGCACCACTGTTTTCAGTGCAAATACAGTAAAGACATTAATTTTGTTCAACAGGGGGGTCATACATGAAATGTTTGTGTAGTTGTTTTCCTCCAACATGGCCACCTGTAACCATTGGTAACAACTTCAATGAGAACAACAAAAGCAGGCAAAACATCGGAAAAGAGGGATTTGGTTTTATTACTATACCACAACAAACAATATCTGGTAATTAAACACTATTACTTCTGTCGTGCAAATCTCAGATACAGTATGAACACACTCAATACTATATTAAAAAAACAACAGAAATCCTTAGGTAGGAGGACCCAGCAGCTACAAAATGTTATTGCATCATCATATAGCTGGAGGGTCAGCACTGACATCACATATAGTTTGATGTGTCTGACTTGTAATAGGCTACTCACGCACCAAAACCCTGGAGGCCAGGAACGGTGGAGATGTTGAGTTGTGCCACTCCAAGATAATGATCCCAAAAGCGTGAATTGTTTGATTTGTTGTTTTGGACTGTGTGAGAGCTTGGGATCCACATTTTATCCATAAAGTAACACCAGAACTGCCTACATCTAGCAAAGAGCGGGCTAGCCAATGACAGGAGATGTTTACCAGCCAGATTACAGTCACATGGATGATACAGAGTGCAGTGCTGCATCTACAGGTAGGTCAAACTTGTTCCCCCCCAGGAGAGAGAAATAGGACCACCCACGAGGGACAAATAGGAGCATCCTATGTCAAACTTCCAACACGCAGGGTCAAGCTCTCTGTTAGTAGGCATGTTAGGTGGAAGGTAGACCACATTTACGAAATGTCCTGCGGTAGCCTAATGAAATTCATGTTATCATTGTATGGGATTATATTTGTATTCAATATGAGGTTTCTACAGTAGTCTGATATATTGCATCATTATTCTGCATTATTATTACAGTCATATGCTTTAGTTTGTATTATGGCAGTATTCTGTACTACATAACACTTCACTGCAACGCTGTATCATTGTGATATGTTATTGAATCCTAGTGTGTTGTTCCATCATTTTATTAAAGTGTGTTAAACTGAGAGCTGAAATGAGTTGTCGATTAAAATAAAATTATTTAGCAGAACATTTGATAAAGATTTCTATTCTAGCTTCTTAAATGTGAATATATTATGGTTTCATTACTCCTCTATTTCTTTGGGTTCTGGACAAAACAAGACATTTGAGGACATCTTGTTGGGCTATGGGAAACACGGATCAACATTTGTCACTATTTTCTGTGATTTTATGCCAAACAACTAACAGAAAAAAAATCTATAGATTAACCAACAATGAAAATAATCGTTTGTTGCAGCCCTAATAAGAGTGTGCCATTTTGTATTAAACTGACTTATCATACTATTTTTTTATTCTTCACATGTTTTTTTATTGCATTATGATCCTATACTATTCCAGCACACTGTAAACCTGCACTCTGTCAAAGTTGAAGCATGACAATAGCTGGAGGCAACCAGCTGTCAGAGTCAATGAAACTGTGTTGTACGAGGGAGAGAACACTATCAAACAGAAAGAAATACAACCATATTGTGAAATAATGTGGTCTCGGTTTGGCTGAACATTTCTGACAAGTAAAAAAAATTGGTCCCCTGGCTAAATAATGAAAGAAGAAATGAAGTTTGGAAAGCAGCAGAGAGAAGGGAGGACGAATCAGTGATTCAGAGATCAATGAGGGAGTGAGAAGAAATCATTCGTCAAAGAAAAAAAAAAGTGATATCCCAAGAGATGGAGGATGACAGAAAGACGAGTTAGACTGGAAAAAAACCCAGCCAGTGAGACTATATAATGCCAAGAAAGACAAACAAGTCAGAGAAAAGCAGCAGGAAGCACACAGTTGGAGAGTCAGGCAGATGTGCTCTGCTCACCTCCATACAGAAATAATAGCATTTCAACACACAAATGTATAGTGTGTGTGGTTATATATAAAAATAACCACATATTGGAAAAGAACACATGAAAAACATGAACCACCTTGAACTTTAATCTCCCTACATCCTGCTGTAATCACCATGCTATATTAAACAGAATTAGTTTCGTTAATGAGCTCGTTAATTTAAATAATAAGCTAATGGTGTGAATATGAACTTAAAGCAACTAGGAGAAACAGTTTCAACAAAATATAAAATATGCAGATTTAATAGGGGGTACCTGTAGTGCAAGTAGAAAGTTTGTCCAATGCTATGTGTTGTATTGTTCTCAAAGATGTCGCAGACACATAGTCCTGCCCAACATGATCATAGTGGTGGGGTATAATAAAAGAAGATATACACAATTTGTGCATACAAACATAAAAACATATTCAAGCACTCACATTTATACACTGTAACACTTGGCATGCTATCCGCTGCCCTGTGGCCAAGCTACATTAAATTAATAGAGGAATGTGACTGGGTTATGACCCCCTTTTCATGCATAGCTCACATTAGCCAGTGGGCAATTAAGGGCAGCCAGACAATGCACAATGTCCACACACACACGCACACACGCACACACAAACAAAACAGAGGAACTGGGCAACAGCATGGCTAATAACTGAACCGGCAGGATTTGGTGTGATTGAGCTAAAGGAAAATCTCTGCTGAAGGTAAAGAAGTAAACATCAGCAAGTTATTCTTCTTATTGTTTAAAGACAAGTCTGGTCTACTTTAGGGTTGGGTATCCTTTAAATTTTATCAACTGTGATTCTGATTACACTTATCGAATCCAGTTCTGATCGAATCTCGGTTCCAAATCCACTATTTTGAGCTATAATCAGTAAACTGTCAACTGTACCAAGAAGGTTTCTTTTTCCCTTAATTTAAAATAAATAAATATGACTATCTCATAAGGAATGATTAGTGATCTGTCAGCTGTTTCTGATGTGCTATGACTCAGGAAAATCTCAAAGACGGCTAAAGTCCATGGATAAGGTTGTGAACAAGCAGATTAACAATGCATTTTACGTGCCTAAACAAAGGAGACTCAACTGTAGCAGAGGGATGTAACCCCCTCACCAGAAATGTTGTCACAGCTCAGTGACATTCATCCACTTTCTACTTGCTCATCTTCCCTTTCATGGCTAAAGGGAAATTATTTCTGTACTAGATAGGGTGTGTCTTCTAGACATCGTTAATTTACCTTCAATATAAAATGGTGAATGTTAGCTCATCTGTGTTTTGTAACTGAGTGTGAAATATCCTTACTGCAGGTGTTGCATTTTGCCGTGTCGTTATCCATTTTAGTGAAGTTAGGCCAAACTTCTGAGCACTTGCTGTGGTCCGCCATGGTGTAAATGTATACAGAAGTAATCTATTCTCACATGCTTTGCTGACGGACTGCGTAAAAAATTACATAACGTTAGGTCCGCGTTGCAGGTCCTGGCAGATAACTACAACTTTTATGGACTGTAAAATGCTCACTGCAGTTCAATCGCAATGGAAATATGCAAAAAGTTAGGAACCATTAGCAGAATCGAAACACGTCTTAACAAATCAACGGTTCTTTTATGCAACCCTAGTCTACTTTAGTACAGCCTAATCCAGATTAGTTAAATGTAATCTAGTCTAGTCCACGCTAGTGGAGTCAATTAATGTTTATTTTTAAAGGCCCTGCATACCCACACAGGTGTTTTCAATTTCAAAACTCCGGTTGATGACACTTCTTGTGAGGTTGAAGCTTGGTGGTGCTATGCATGGAATTAAATATCACAAAACCCAATGTACCATAAATTCTCCCACCCTAATGGGTGCAACTAAATTGACAGGAGAGTAACAGTCCTGAGAAGAGTTAAAATCAGGCAACACCTATGTTGGTAGACTATGGGTGTGTAAGGATTTCAGCATTTGAATAACTTCTTCATATTTCATTTTTTTAAAGCTAAAAATCGATTTACAAATAATATAAAATCGCTTCATTATTTCTTGAAGTAGCTAGGTTGGTAGCTAGCTATTTAATACATCCCCATTCTTAATCCCCCTTACAAAGTTCTGATTGGTAAAAATGTTTCTCAGATTGGCGGAAACAGCAAACAATAAGTACAACGCAATACCTATCTGAATCACAAAAAAAAAACAAAAAAACAAAAAAAACAAAACTGGTTGATGTGGGATCAAATGGCTGGAACCAAACAGAAACCACTGCCTAAATATTAGTCGTCATACATCACCAGCCTGAAGCCCAAATAAAAACACATATTTCCTATTTGTGCACACCACCGCCATCATAGAAATTAGACAAAAACATAAATATGTAAAACTCAAACCTGAAATTTAAACCTGGCTCAGAATACACAGGTTTCATTGGGATTTGACAGCCATCTACCAGCTGTTGTAAGCCACATTTTCTGTGCATAGTTTAGTGTCAGCCCAAAACATTTACAATAAGACAAACAGTGAGAAGTTGACTAATGCATGCTGGGAAAGCCAAATCGCCTGGGGAGCTAATTAATTGGCTGACTATGACACTGCGGAGAGCACTACGTCTGACTGAGCGTTTAAAGGCGACCGTTCTCTGAAATGTGCAACATATCAGGCCTGAGAAAACAGCCGTATCTGGACACCAAACTGCAGGTGGGAAAGAAAATCATGTGTCAGCTATTTTACCAGTTCACAGGATCTGTAACACAACCTTGTGCTATTAAAGTAGGTTAAGCTTCAGCATAGAAACCCAGTTTGGATGTAGGAGAGAAAAGTCAGGTGAGAACAGCTGTTACTGCTCAAAGATTAATAGTGTATACTTGATACATGACTGTTTGAGGGTGTGCTCACACTCCCAGCATGTTTATAGCAGCTTATTTGCACTCTGGAGTATTTCTTCATTTCATTTTTGCTCATTTGGGCAGGTGAGAACAAGGCCATTGAAGCTGAGGGAACCTGCACAACAAAATCTCCCTCAGTAATCCAAGTCAACTGTGATGTGATTAAATGGTATAAAGCATAATCCACTTCTCTGATAAAACCTCTAATCTCACTGGATGACAGGTCAAATTTCTTTAAATTGAACAACCTTAAAAAAAACAAAGTATAAGAGTTAACTTGTTCATGATCCTTGATTTGCGTACAACTAGCCATCGAGAATCTAAAAAAAACGCAACAAACTAGGGGTAAACGGTGTAGAAAGTCAAACTGTTGTTGATACCATAGACCAGTGGTTGGCAATAGGCGGCCCGCAGATGGAAGTGGACGCAGCCTGACGTTTGCCATTTTGGCCATTGCCATCTTATTTTTTTGTTGAAACAGAAGTGAAGAAGTTGGTTAGCAAAGTACATCTGTAATTCACATTAACTGGGATGCTAATTTTGGCTACGAAAAACAGGGTTAAAACAAGATGTACTTACCAGAAAAAATTTGAGCTGGCTCCTTAGAGTGTCTTTTGGTACAACACTGAACAAAAAATTTTTAGGCAACCAAAATGTTACAATGAACTTTCATGAACGGTAAAGGGTCAAAGTTCTTAGGCAAAAAACACAGATACCACCCAAGTTCAGGCCTCTCTCCTGATGGTAGCACAAGGTAGTCACACCCTAAAGCATACCCTGCTTTATCATCTATTTTACTCTAGATGGGACCATAAGTTACAAGATGATCATCATGCTGTATTGAAGAAGACTTGCAACTAGCAATTGAGACCATAACCTTCCATTAGGAAAGTGTTTAAGGCGGTAATAAATCAAGTGAGAAGTAGGGTAATTTTGTCATTGAACCCAATGACTTCTTTTCGCAACTAGTGTAAGTCGCCACCTGCTGTCCATTAGAAAGGTTTAAGGCACTTCCCTTTTTAGAACCAGAGGTTCCTGCTTGGTTGATACATATAAAAGATGATGTTAACAAATGTTCAGACCACATGTAGCATCATGATGAACACCTGTGATCATAGTATATAGCAGAGTTAGGAACAGGTTTATCAGTTCAGCTTTATTAGTGCAGCCATTGAAGCTTCCTCAGTGTCCTCATCAAGTGAGCAGATGCCACTGCAGATGAAAATGTGAAATAAAGTGTCATAAAAAAGCACTTTGGTTTTAGAACATCTTGACAGCAGCAAGCGGTCTACCTAAGGCAAGAATAAATGTGTTGAAAAGTATTACGCTTCAGTCAGATCATACCCGTCACTGGTACTGTGAAATCATTTTATTTTTTCAGATGTTACTTTAGTCACTTTCTTAGTAAGTTACGCCACTTTTTGTGATATTTACTCTGAACAAACAAACTTCGCTGCTGTTGAAAAAGCAGATTATTTTTCCGAATAATTTAGTCATCATTTCATCTATAAAATGTCTAACAGTTCATCTACAAGGACAAGCAGCAAAAGCTCATATTACAGAAGCTGGAACCAGTGAACGTTTGGCAGTTTTGCTTCGTACATTACGTAATCCATTATCAAAATTGATAGCAATTTAATTGCCTGTTGATTGACAATTTGATTAATCAGCTAATGGTTTCAGCACTAAACTGGAAATAGATTCTATGACCGTTTTATCGATTGGTGCTACAGCACAGTGACACAGACATTAGGGGTGTAACGGTACATGTATTTGTACCGGACCGTTTCGGTACAGGACTTTCAGAACGGTGCACATGTGCATCGAATGCAATCTTTAACGTTAAATATTAGGCTTGTTTTGTGTGTGGAACAAGCGTAAATTCCAAGTTTCCACACGGACATATTAAGTGCTGGACCAAAGCTCCGCTTTGCTGCGCTACACAAGCAGCAGGCTTTAGCCTCTCGCTTATTAGTGACTTAAACATCATGGCCAGTGCAGAGAGGCCAGAGCTTGAAAACCCTCCCTTTTTGCAGCAGTATTTTATTTCTTATTCTTTTTTATTTATATAATTTATTTATTTATTTATTTATTATGTTTAATTTGAGAGTTTGTTTAAAAAATTGTAAATTTGGATGTTTACAAAAGTTCATAATAAACCAGCAGCAATTTAATGTTTGCATTTTTTTCCCCCTTACTGTACTGAAAATAAACTGAACCGTGACTAAACCAAGGTACATACCAAACTGTGTTTTGTGTCCCATTACACCCCTAACAGACATATATTTGTATAAAACATGTCAAAGATTATTCAAGTTATCAATCTGGTCTATTCTACATGAAAAATACAGACTGTTTGTTGGACACTTTGTCTGTCTCTCTGTCTGTCTTCAAGCTTCCAAATCCGTCTGACTGGCTGCGTCCCATTTGTCATTCTGTCCATCTGTCTGTCTGCCTGTAAGCTTGCCATCTGTCTTTCTGTCTGTCTGACTGCTTGACTCTTTGCCTTTCTGCCCATCTACCCATTTGCCCGCCATCTGTTTGCCTGCAAGTATGTCAACCCTCTGCTTGTCTGTCTGCCTGTCTGTCCACTCCCTCAGTCAGACCTGTAGATGACGGTGCATTCACTTCAGCAGAAACAGTTTTGTGGTCCAGTGTCTTTTTTCAGCACTTTGCAGCACTTAAGGTCAGCACACACATCTATTATTAAGAGACTGTAGCTGCAGAGGCCTAGTGGGAAACACGTGTGTGCACACACACACACACACACATATATATATATAAAACACACAGTGCTCTCTTGAGATGAGTAGGCAGTCTAGCCGTCAGGATATTAGTGTAATTAAATTAATTAAAAAATGCAATTATTTTTTTAATGTATAAACAACAATAAGCATTTATAAATGATATAAATAGTGCACATGACAAAGGCACTTTGTAGCTACAATGCATACTTGTGCACAGACACACACACACACACACTAAAATTACACAAGCATCAACAACAACAATCTGTGGAAGGAAAGCTGTCTGCCAATCAGCACACACACACACACACAAAACTGGCCAGTACTCAGAGCTCCTTGAGGAGCCAGAGGTCAGTCAGTTTGATAAAGAATCCTTGCATATAAATTGCTTCATAACAAGCCATCTCTCTGAGGCAGTGCTGCATCTGTGTGTGTGTTTGTGTGTCCAGGGAGGAGATTTGTATATCAGTGCATTTAGTGTGTGTATCCTGATGTTGTCTGATGTGTGTCTGTTGAACAGAGTAAGACCTTGCTGCCTGGGGAACAAAAGCCTTAAAGGCTAAAAAGCCTTTGGCACACACCAGACCAGGGAAACGCAGATCTGTTCTACCCTCACTACTTTTTTTATGTTCTTTTCCTTGCCTTTTTTTTTTTTTACCCATTACTCACTTTTCCACCTTCAACCTCACACTGCCTCCCTTATCATCTCTTTCTATCACCATATCTTAAAGATTCTCTCCTTCACATCCTCCAGTCATCTGTCCATCATTGTTTTCTCCACCTCTCCCTCAGTCTCCCATTGCCTCATCCTCTCTCTCGCCTGTCATCCCGCCCTTCCTTCCTCTCTTCCGACCAGTTTGTTCTCATCTCACTGACACTGAATATTTCCTGTTCTTCATTGGGGAAAAAAATGCCAGGCAAGATGAGACAGCATGGACGTAAGTGTGTGTGCATGCGTGTGTATGTGTGTTGAGCGCCACTTGCCTGTGCAGTGCTAATGCTGTGTGTACAAGCAAGATAGCAACAGCTAGGGCTGGGCGATATGGACCAAAAAGTCATATCCCAGTACCAGAATTCCGGTATATAATATCGGTATTTTCTGCTAAGTAGTAATTTGTAGTAACTTAGCTTGTATCTTATTTCACCATTTTAATTATACTTGATTTTCCATCTTAAGTGTCACTTACTTATTGAATCTGCCTTCTTAAGTTCTCTTCACACTAACATTGTCTGCTACAAACACGTCAGCGTGCCCCGCTTCTTTCCATCTCTCCCTGTATGCCTGCTGGTGGCTTTCTCCATCAGTAGTAGGCTACATTGTATAAAGTCGCCGACTTTCTTCGACCAGCAGCGGCACTGCATGTTGAGGAGGCGTGGTGTGTTCACTGTCGCTTTACCTGGTCCTCTCTTGTAAAATATCCGCCGCGTCGCTATTTGTAACGTAATGACTCTGTTTCTCTGATAAATGCTCCAATGTATCGCCTAAACTGGGCGGCCCACCGAAGTAAAGTGAATATGTGTGAAACATGTGTGACTGAACCGTTGTTTTTCTTTTTACAAGCCAGGTCTTTGAAATTCTATCGGTATAACTCATTATACCGATATACCGCCCAGCCCTAGCAACAGCTAGAAGTCATGCAGGGAAGACTACAATATAGAGCCACACACACATACGCATCTATTTTCACCCTCTTTCCTTCAGTCTCTTCCCCAATCCATCTCCCCCACACACACACAAACACCTATTTTTGGAGAGCCGCTAGAGAGAAGGTAGACAAAAAAGAGGAGGTTCACACCAACGAGTTTGACAGGTATAGAGCGCCAAATAAAAGAATCACAAAGATTTATAAAGTGGGGTTGAGAGACCAGGGAGAGAAAAGACAGGAAGAAAGAGAACAGAGAGAAAGAGTGAGAGTGAAAGACAGATGAGAGAGAAAGACAGAGATGGAGAAATAGGGCAACTATTATGAATGAGCTGAAAGAATCAAAATGTCAAGGGGTGTGTGTGTGTGTGTGTGTGTGTGTGTGTGTGTGTAGAATTTACCTCAACATCAAACACACATGAACACGCACAAACACACAATCTATGAAGATGTATTGCTCTCACCAAGAAAAAAAAGAAGAGAGAAAAACACATTTGACACACATCATACACATCAAACGTCCTCATCAGGGCCATGCTAACAGGTGTGCAAGAAAGAAGAGAGCTACCTACTCACACAGCCCAATATCAAAGCAAAGCACACACATATTCTTCTTGTTCCGTATATGGATACCACCCTTCAACATCCTGTCATTTCAAGAAGAAGACTTTTTTTGGTGTGTTGTCTAGATGAAGTTGTTCAGGGCGGGTTTTGTGAGCAGTTTTCGTATTTAGATGTGTCACTTAAAGTGAGCCAAGATGATTTCCCATCAGCGATTTTTCGGACAGTAAAATGCTAATAATCTGGGAAAACATCTATGGTGTATTTATACAGCAAGAGACAACTGGAAACCATTCTCACTGGTATGCCAAGTTTATGGTTTAGACTGCTGGAGGGGTGTATTCTTTACATCAGCTGTAAATGTGTTAGCATACATGTTTAGTCAATTGACTGATTAATCAATCACCAGTCAATTAGCAGCAAACAATTTGGATAAGTGATGTATCAAGCAAAAATGGCAAAGATATTCCCCTCACTTAATGATTTGCTGCTTTTCTCTGCTTAGCCTTCAGCTGCTTGTAGCGTTGAAGTACTCAAGACCGGTATTGGTCTTGAGACCGGTCTCGAACACTTTTTGATGGTCTCAGTCTCATTTCGGATTCGACCGCATTTGTACTCGGTCTTGTCTCGGTCTCAAAACATAGAGCACAGGATTTTTTTTTTCAATATCAATAAATTGCTTTTGCATTGTCTGATTAATTTGTTAACATAATAATTTGATTGGATGTAAAATGTATTGCTTTAAATGCAACCAATAACCCTAGTTAAAAATGTGTTGTTACCGTTAACAGCTGTCACTGGCTCGAGCAGGAGAAAACACATAGCAGTCTGTCAATTCTGCAGTGCAACCTTACGGAGACAGCTGGGACCCCGTTATTAACTTTTACTGCCACTTTGAAAGAAAGCATAAAGAAAGGTATGCTATGTGTACGTAAGGCTGGACGATATGGCCAAAAATGTTATCACGCTAAAAAATTTCATGTCTTTCGATATCGATAATTATCACGATAAGTATCAAATCGTTTTTTCTTTTGAGTTTAAAGGTTTGCTTTTGCTCCTGAGTGAAAGGTGAAGAAACCTGATGGTTAATTGTGGTTTAAACTGTTCTTTATGGTCAGAACATGACAAACACTTGATGCCAAACAGTGGATCACTTCTCAATCAATCTGAGGTAGAACATTCAAAACTATTATGATAAAATCTTTGTTAACAAATATACACAAGTAAATTTAAGTAAAAGCTTTATTCAGTCCTTTTTCCTCAGCAAAATAAACATCTTAATTTTAAAAAAGTCCTACTTCATTTATGATTCAAGTGAATCAAATCAAACATTTATTGAATATTTATTTTGTTATTGAAAAAATTATATTGCGATTATTATTGTTATTGTTTTATTGTCCAGCCCTATGAGTATGTGATGTTAGCAGAGCAAGCAAGCTTACGTATATATACACTGTATATTTTAGGGCACAAATTTCAGTTGCTTGCTATGAAGGAGGTGCTTGCTTGTGCACCTGGATAGTTTTGCCACCTAGCCAGCACATGCTACCTAATTTAGTTAACATATTGAGGGAAGCAGCTAATGCAGTCTGAGGACAGGGCATGTGGTGAAAATTTGTTCCTAAGATCCATTTTTGCTTGTGATAAACAATGATGAGACATATACATGTAGCTAATTTATAAGTTAAGTTACATCACCTTTAGCTACTTGTCAGCTGCATACAGCTCCTACATTAAGGCTAAAACTTGAAAAAAAAATTATGATTTGACATTTATGGTGTTAATTATCGATATCAAATGATGATTAATTTTTTATCGTAATAACAGTTTTGGCTGTATCGCCTAGCTCTGGTGCCAAGTGGATGGAAACATGGAAAAGGAGGGTTGAATAAAGATGCTTGAGTTGATTTCAGCTCTTAGTGTTTGTATGTTGGTGATTTAATGGGAATGTGGATCTTTCAGATCAATTTGAGAAGTACCTATGATCTTGTTCCACATTTTATTGTGCGTCATGTAATGTGGAGAACTGGTCTTGGTCTTGACTCTGTCTCACCCTCCCTCGGTCTTGGTCTCGACTTGGTCTCAGCCCCTACAAGTCTAGGTCTTGTCTCAGTCTCCATAAGTCTGGTCTTGGTCTTGGTCTCAGTTTGGGCGGACTTGACTACAACACTAGCGGCATGGCTCTGTGTCTGTCCA